>NC_064639.1:691961724-692300466 GCF_023864345.2 Schistocerca serialis cubense
GGGGGGGGGGGGGGGGAGGGCGCAAAATCCAATAATATAGTGCTCTAGCCCCTTGGCGTAATGCTTAAAGTTTGACCATAGTTGTTCTGTAAACAAACAGCTATATGCCAATCATATCTTGCTATATGTAGTTTCTCAAAACCCAATCTATTTTTATGTGATATTTTGATAAAAAGAGCTGAAGGAGAAATTATTAATAGATCTAAGCAATCCTGAGATCTCCAAATTGTATGACTGTTATAAGAAGAAACAAGGCACTGATTATCAGTGTGTATCAGGTATGGTTAAAAGTGGAACAAAACATTTGAAAGAAATCACAAAGCAACGAGCGAGGTGGCGCAGTGCCTAGCACACTGGACTCGCATTCAGGAGGACGATGGTTCAATCCCGTGTCCAGCCATCCTGATGTGGGTTTTCCGTCATTTCCCTAAATCGCTCCTGGAAAACGCCGGGATGGTTCCTTTGAAAGGGCATAGTTGACTTCTTTCCCATCTGCCCTAATCCAATGAGACCGATGACCTCGGTGTCTGGTCTCCTCCCCCAAACAACCCCAACGCAAATCACAAAGTGTTAGGTTAGGTTCAATTAATATTTTTTAATGTAGTAGGCAGTCATAATTGTCTTCCATATTTTAATGTAGCGGGTGATCAAAAAGTCAGTATAAATTTGAAAACTTAATAAACCACGGAATAATGTAGATAGAGAGTTAAAAATTGACACACATGCTTGAATAACATGGGGTTTTATTAGAACAATAAAAAAAAAACGATGTTCACAAAATGTCCAACAGATGGCGCTGGACAGCAAAACGTCAGTGACTGCGCATGACAATCGTGTATAAAAGGAGCTGTAATGAGAGAGAGAATCAGTTCACGACCTCTAGGAGATCTCCACGGAAGACTACGTCTTTGTCATCGGAATAGGACTTGGAATTACGTGTGCCAGCTGTCCAGCCAGCTGAGCAGCAGCAGCAGCAGCAGCAGTCCCGGCCAGCAGCAGCAGTCCCGGCCAGCAGCAGCGGTCCAGCCACCAGCAGCGGTCCAGCCATCCAGCCCTCAAGCAGCAGCAGCATCCCGGCGCCCTCCGCGGCAGCAGCAGCTCCGACGTTCCTGCCAGCCGTCGCCAGCGCCAACAGCGTGGGACTCTGGTACTTGTCTTCGTCCGTCCTCATCTTCGTCCATCTTCGCCTTCGTCCGTCTTCGTCCGTCCCCAGTTTTTTCCACTCCTTTTCGTCCTGTGCTGTTTTCGTTCATCCCTGTCATCATGTCAGCCCCCACCACCACTGCCACTACTACCACCACTGCCATAGTGTACACTTCACCCTCCGCCGCCACCACCACCATTACATGGTGTGCCCAGTCACCCCCCCTCCCTCTTTCCATCCTCCCTCTTCAAACTCTCCCTTCGCCCTCGCTCTTTGTCGCCCCCTCCCCAGCTTCTTCCTCCCGCTCCTCTCCCTCTGATCCTCTCCCCCCACTCCCCCAGCCTGTCACTGCAGCTCCAGCTAGGGTGGTGGCCCATTGGGCCACTGCCCATGCCTAGCTCTCCCCATCGCCTTCGCCATCACTGCCACCACCACCACCATCACAGTCGCCGTTGCCTTCACCATCACGGTTTGGCCCCAACACCTCCCTCACCCCTGCTCCTTCTCCATCTCCTACCCGCCAACCCCAACACCCGCATCGCCCGCCGACCCTAACTGCTGTGATCATTCGGCTTAGTCCGACGATCACGGAGGAGGAGGTATTGGCGGAGCTCAAGGCGCATCTCTCGCTGGAGGTGTGGACGGTCCGCCGCATTTTTAACTCGGCCCGCTCCACCCGCCTTATGCGGGTTTTCTCCGAGGACACCGCCTCCATTGACCATCTCCTGAAGGAGGGTGTCCTCCTCTTCAACCAGCGCTACAAGGTCGACCCCTCCCATTCCCCTCCTCAATCCCTGCGCTGCCAGAGGTGTCTGCACTATAACGCACACCCAACAGCCAAGTGCTGCGAGGCCCCCACCTGCCCGCATTGTAGGCAAGCGCACTTCCTCTGGCAGTGCCCTAACCTTCAATCCCCTCGCTCCTGTAATACCTGCAATCTCCCCCATCCCACCTACTCCCAAAAGTAAAAAAGCCCGACCCCCTCCGACGACTCCTGAACTCACTGTCCCTGTCTGTCCTCTGGACGCCCCCCACCCCTCCTGGCAATTCCCTTCGTCCCCCCCCCCCCCCCCCGCTAAGGACATCATCAGGTTCCTCACCATTGTCCTGCAAAACGTCCACCCTTTCCAGCGCCCTCACACCCTCCAACAGGTCTCCCTCGCCATCCGTTCCGTCTTCCACCTAAAAATGTATGCCACCTACTCCCACAACCAGGCCCATTTCACCTTCTCCCGTCTCGACACACCCATCTAAATCCCTGTCATGGCGCGACAGTACTGTATCCTGATCAACAACATCCGTTCCCTTCCCGCCAACAAGAACCTCTTCATGCAGACCCTTGCAACCCACCGCGTGGATGCCTTCCTCCTCAATGAAACCTTCCTCCAACCCCACCACACCGTCCACACTTCGCCCTACCTTCTCCACTGTTCTGATAATCCCCTCCCGATTGCGCATGGTGGAGTTGTCATTGGCTACCATCGCCAGATCCCGGTTTGGCTCCAACCTCTCCTTCCTGACCCCACCAAACACCTGATCCTTAGTCTCTTCTTCCCCAGCCTTACCGTCACCTGCGCCACCATCTATGTCTGCCCTAACGCCCCCATTCCTTTCGACTTCCTCTCCCACATTGATCGTACCTTCTCCTCCTACGTGATCACTGCCGACTTCTACATCCATAGCCGCTCCGCCACCCAATTACGGCGGTGGTATCGGTTCCTCTCCACCCTCAAGGCGACCTTGTCCCCATTCCCCAGCACACCCGCCTCGTATCCAACTCCACTCCCAAAGTTATCCTCTCCTACCCCAACGTCCTTGGCCACATAGTGGTGGACGTCCTGGACCCCATTGGTAGCGACCATCTCCCTATCCTCACCATTTGAGACGGTCGTCGCCCCCACCCCAACCCTCGTAATGACCCTCCCCCAAAGTACGTCCATGATTATTCACGTGACAACTGGAATGCCTACCGGGATACACTCTCCACCCAGGTCGAAGGCCACCCCTTCACCTACCACCACCCTGACGATGTTACCCATGCCACCTCCTTTCTCCAGCAGACCTTGTCTGAGGCCGTGGACTCCTACGTGCCTACTGTCGCCATCCACCCCCACCGTCCTATCTTACCCCACAGGCCGTCCTCCTCCTCCGTGAATCCTGCTGTCTCTATCGTGCCTTGCTCCACACGCGTGACCCGGACACACTACAACGCCACCGGCAACTCCAGCAACACATCCGAAACTAGCTCGCGGCTAAGAAATGCTGGGACTGGCGACAGACATGCACCTGTTTAAATGCTACCCTATCTATAAACTCGTCCAAGTTCTGGTCAGCCTTCCGTCGCCTTACCAGAACTAAACCCTCCCCCTACTATCGTCTTCTCCATGATGATCACCCCTTCCCTGACACCCTTAGTAAGGCCAATCACTTTGCCTCCTACGTTTCTGATGTCTTTTCCATCCCTGAAGATCCCCAATTCGATTACTCCCTCTTCCCAGATGTCCGCGATCGAACTGACACCTCTATCCCTCCCCTTGCACCTGGTTTCCAGTACTTGGACAACATTGCACACACGGAACTCAATGCCCCTATCACTACACAGGATGTCATTGCTGCACTCTGCACAAAACGCAACACCGTTCCTGGTCACGATCGTGTCACCTACCGCCACCTTCGTGAAGCTCCTGTCTCTTTCCTCTCCACCCTGGCCAGGCTCTACAATGTAGTCCTGTCCACCGGCTACTACCCCGACTTGTGGAAAACCTCCCATATCGTGATGTTTCTTAAACCCAGTAAACTGCCATCCGCCATCTCTTCCTACCGTCCCATCAGCCTTACCTCGGTCTTCAGCGAGATCCTGGAATCCATCCTCACCCGACGCATCCACCAGCATCTCCACCAGCACTGCCTTCTTCCCATTACCCAGTGTAGCTTTCGGCCGTCCTTCTCTTCCAATGACCTTCTCCTCCACCTCACTCATCTCCTTTCCGAACAGCTAAATTCCCGTCGCTTGACAATCTTCCTCTCCCTGGACCTCGAAAGTGCCTATGACTGCATATGGCATTCCGGTCTCCTCTTCAAGCTCCAAACCTTCGCCCTTCCCATTAACTACATCCGTCTGATCGGCTCCTTTCTCTCCCACCGTCCTTCCTATGTCACCATCCATAACACGGATTCCTACACCTTTTTTCCCTCCGCCAGTGTGCCCCAAGGCTCCGTACCCCGTTCTGCACCTTTTATATACGGCGGCCATGCCGCCGCCGTCACCGCCCGTCCACATTCTCCCGTTTGCCGATGACACCACCTTCCTTGACCTCGCCCCCACCCTGCAGCATTCCCAACACCTTCTCCAATCTCACCTTGACCGGTTCACCGCTTGGTACAACCAGTGGTTGCTCAAGGTCAATCCCACCAAAACCCAGGCGATCATTGTAGGCAAAACCACCACTTCCTTCCGCCTCCTTGATTTCTATCTCACCATCTATGGCCGTCCTATCGCCCTCACCCCCACCTTAAGTCGCCTCTCCTGGACCCCTCATCTCCGGACAATCCAAGCCAAGGCACACTCCCGACTCCGTCTTTTCAAGCTCCTTTCTGGCCGTACGTGGGGTCTGGACCCCTCCACCATCCTCCACACCTATAAATCCCTCATCTGCCCTATCCTCTGTTACACCCATCCTGCCTGGATCTCGGCCCCCCTACCTTTTACAAATCCCTTCAGATTCTTGAACGCCATGCTCTCCGCCTCACCTATCACATCCGTCTCCCCTCGCCCACGCGGATCCTGTACGACCTCATTCTGTTCCCCCACCTACTCCTTTTCCTTGAATGGATACGGATCCTGTACACCTCCCAAAATCTCGATCCTCCTCACCCACTTGTCTCCCCCATCCTCACCCACCCCTGCCCACTGCCGCATGTGTATTCCCACGTCCCACCCAGTCTCCATCTCTCCACTCTCCTTACCCTCTCCCAAGGTGGCTTGCGCCAGCTCCCCCTCTCTGATGATTCCCTCTTCCCCTCCATCTACCCCTCCTACCAACTTTAATCCTCCCTCCCTCTTCCTGTGTTTGCTCCCTTGGGCAACCTCCCTCCCTTCTTTCCTCCTTCCCTCCCTCCTCCATTTCTCCCCACTCCTCCCCCGGGCTACCCCTCCCCTGTCCCTCTACTCCTCCTCCCATCTCCTCAGCCATTGGCATCTTTGTTCTCCCCTCTCCCCCCCCCCTTACCCTTCTTTTCCTTTTGGCAGGTCCCTGGACTCGCACACGCTACTTGGACATTCGCGCGCCGGAGATCATCGCCATTAGTGTCTAGTGTCTCGTGTGTGTCGTCGTGTTTAGTGTTCAGTGTTCACACTTCACCATCACACTCCATCGTTCACCAGTGCAATCGACATCTTCAGTGTTTGTGCGTCGAGTCAACAGTTTGTGGTGTGGATTGTCATCGAGTGTGAACGGCTTCATGTTTTTTATGTTCTTGTGTCTACTGTTTTTTCCCCGCCGTTTTGTTCCAACTCATGTGTATTCTTTGTTTTATCATTGTACTAACTTTGGCTGAAGAGAGGCGTATTGTGCTGCCGCCAGCCTACCTGTTATTATACTGGTATTAAAATCACAATTAAAAAAAAAAAAAAAAAAAAAAAGGTGACTGGCGTCACATGAGGCATACGTCAATGATGTGGCACCGAGGCGAACAACGCAACGAGAAGTACAGGCCCCGGCGCCTGAACGTGACGTCACACTCGGCGTCTTGTTTTGCTAGAGGAAGCAACGTGTGTGAAAGAGCATTGCTATTTGCTGCGTTTGTTTTTCGTACTACAAAACTGGAGTTTAACTAAGTGCATCAACAGAATACGTGTGTATATGTGTGGTGGTGATGCATCCACAATTTGTTATATTTACGGTATTGTGTGCAAAACGTTTATAATTGTAAGCAAGGTGTGTTAACCTCAAATGCATCTTCGTTTACTACTTAACGAGACTCTAACCGTCTGTGTGTGTTTATCCTGACGTGATTTCGAGATCTTACACCTCATTGTGTTTTCGAGGTAATGTATTGAAATACGGTTTCATTTTATTTCTAAATCTGGAACTCTTGAAATGCCACCTCGATGTAGTGTGTTCGGTTGTCGGTCGAATTATGATTCCGAAACAGAGAGAACGACTACATTTTCTTTGCCATCTGACGAGAGTCGACGTGCACTGTGGCTTCGAAATATCCCAACAGATGTAACCAAACTAAAACCGCCAAATATTTGTGTAAAACACTTCGATGAATCATGTGTAATTCGAGTGGACATAATTATGGACAGAGGACAACTGAAAGAATTTCCCAGAATAATCCCAAAACTCACCCAAAATGCTGCGCCAACTATTTTTCCCAACACTTCCTCATACTGTTCTAAGTCAACTACAAAAGTGAGATGTCTTGCTGATGTGGAAGACGATAATCTTAAAAAAGCTATTCAAGGCAGTATTGAGTCAAACAACTTACACCTCCAACAAAATTCACTTTTGCAGCAACAAGTGGTGTGTGATTAGAGATGATGGAAAATTGCATATCTGTCTTTTGGGATTAGACAGGAGAATACCTCGTGTTACTGCATTCATCACTGTTAATAGTGATTTGAGCTTTAGAGTAAATGTTAGTGAAGGAATTCGTTTTGCAATTAATGCATCCATCAATGATGTGAAGAAATTAACTTCCATAAACGTTTTAGAAAATGCAATGTCAATGGTTGAGAAAGGGGAAAGTTTGCCTAGTGCTACAGATAAATTAAACTGTGCTGTCAATTGCTTGCAGACTATCCCAAATTATGATGAAAATGCACAACTGAAATTTATTGTAGAATAACTCTATGTATCACAAGTCTCAAAAAAACAACAGACACTAGGGCAACAACACCATGATAGTGGCACGCTGCTTGTATGTACATTCAGTCAGTGCATACAGTGCCTTGAGGAAATGTGATTTAATGCTTTTACACCACCCACGAACCCTGCAGAAACTAATTTGTAATTACCAGTTAGTCACTTCCATCAGTTCAAACAAGTCCTTATTTAGAAAACAGGGTGGAATGTTTAGAAAAACATGAGTTGTTAGTGTCTCTGTTGTTAGATGAGATTTATGTGCAACCACAACTTTCATTTAAATCTGGCTCAATACATGGGAGTAGCTCTTCTCATCCTGAGACGTGTGCCAAAACAGCACAGGTTTTTATGGTCTCTTCTCTTTTGTCTAAATATGTTGATGTTGTAGCAATTATACCAGTAGCTAATATGACAAGGGAGGAGCTGAAATCTTTGATCAGTAATGTTTTGCGCATGGTGGAAAGAGAGGGCTTCAGAGTTGTTAGTCTAATAGTAGGTAACAACAGTGTAAACAGGAAGGCATATGAACTGTTCACCCCCAGTATAATTCTCCAACCCAGTATTGAACACCCTCTAGATTCTTCCAGGAAACTTTTTTGTATGTTTGACACTGTACACATCCTGAAATGTATCAGGAACAATTGGCAGACAAAAATAAGTGTTAATAAAGTGTTACAGTTTCCTGACATGACTGATCATTCAGTAATATTGACAGTACAGTATAAGCATTTGGAGTTTGTATATGAGAAAGAAAGAAACTCTAGTCAAATATGGCCACACACTATCAGCTAGAGTGCTGTATCCATCGTATATTCAGAAACAAAATATGAAATTAGCTTTGAAAATTTTCAATGATAATAACATAGCAGCTTTAAAACATGCAACAAAGGATATGCCTGATGTTACTGAGCACATAAATCAGACAGTGACTTTCCTTCAGGTGATTGTGAACTGGTGGAAGATTGTGAATGTTAGAAGTGTATTTGAAGGCCAGAGATTCAATGATCCTTACAGAGAAGCCATCAGGAAGACAACAGACAATCAGATGACATTTCTAAATAATCTGTGTCATTGGCTAAAAGTTTGGAGAGTATCTGTACCAATAAGTGATGCTTTAACATCACAGACATTCCAGTCTTTAGTATTAACATTTAAATCTTTTCTGCAGATAATTCCATACTTATTTGAGAAATATGACATTGACCACATATTGCTAGGAAAATTTCAAAGTGATGATTTAGAGGGCCGCTTTGGGTGCTACCAACAGTTGAGTGGGGCAAATTACTACATTAGCTACATCCAAGTTTTAGAAAATGAAAGAAAATTAAGATTCAAAAATGATGTACTGTTTGCAGCTCAAAATGATAATGTACACTTGAAACACATAATTCCTGCCCAACAGCAGCTAGACTGTGGTATTAACATTAGCATTTTTTTTTCTGATATTATGGACATCACCTTCGATATGGATGATGTTCCACCTAACATGTTACATATTTTGACATACATAGGAGGTTATGCAGCTAGGAAAGCCCTTCAGAAATCTAAGTGTGACAAATGTACTGAATGGTTATAGCTGAACAGAGAAGTTGAGGTAGATTCTTCATACAACTTTGTGAAGGAACTGGACAGGGGTATACCGACTTTGCCTACAGAGACAGTAGTGATCACAGTTGGAATAGTGTGGCATACAGTCTCTCTGCTTGTGAATGACTTTATTCAGCAATTTATGCCATGTCGCAAACAGCTTTCCATTTCTCCGAAGATATGCATGTCAAAAGTAGTGAAAGCAGTGGATAATGCTGAATGTATGTGTTTGCTTCACAACACATTGTTAAGCAAACTGGAATATGTATCTCTCCGTGCCAACAGGATACTCATTAACAATTTTGAGAAAATGCATAATGATAAGGCAAGTAAGTCCAAAGTAGATTAAAGGAAACTGAAGCAGCTTAGGACTGACACATAAGTTTGAAGCCCTCTACAAAGATAACATTTATTTTTTTGTACTTTCTTATGTTATCAAGTGTCACAGATATCTCACTGTTTTTATTGTACAATTTTATTTCATTATGTAGCACACTATTTTTGGTTTTTACTTTGTTTTTCCTGTGGAGGTGTAAATAGTGGCCAGATGTGGTTCCATCTTTGTGAAAGCAACTGTTGGTTGGGTACTGGGCAATATTTTTCTTTATGTATCTCACTGTTTGAAAACTGTAGTCACATGGAACTGTAGTTGCAGGGGCAACAGTCTGGATGATTGACTGATCTGGCCTTGTAATACTAACCAAAACGGCCTTGCTGGGCTGGTACTGCGAACGGCTGAAAGCAAGGGGAAACTACAACCGTAATTTTTCCCGAGGGCATGCAGCTTTACTGTATGGTTAAATGATGATGGCATCCCCTTGGGTAAAGTATTCCGGAGGTAAAATAGTCCCCCATTCGGATCTCCGGGCGGGGACTACTCAAGAGGACGTCGTTATCGGGAGAAAGAAAACTGGCGTTCTACAGATCGCAGCATGGAATGTCAGATCTCTTAATTGGGCAGGTAGGTTAGAAAATTTAAAAAGGGAAATGGATAGGTTAAAGTTAGATATAGTGGGAATTAGTGAAGTTCAGTGGCAGGAGGAACAAGACATCTGGTCAGTTGAATACAGGGTTATAAATACAAAATCAAATAGGGGTAATGCAGGAGTAGGTTTAATAATGAATAAAAAAAATATGAGTGTGGGTAAGCTACTACAAACAGCATAGTGAACGTATTATTGTGGCCAAGATAGACACGAAGCCCACACCTACTACAGTAGTACAAGTTTATATGCCAACTAGCTCTGCAGATGACGAAGAAATTGAAGAAATGTATGATGAGATAAAAGAAATTATTCAGGTAGTGAAGGGAGACGAAAATTTAATAGTCATGGGTGACTGGAATTCGAGAGTAGGAAAAGGGAGAGAAGGAAATATAATAGGTAAATATGGATTGGTGGTAAGGCCGGTATTACACTATCAAATTTCTTTGTCAAAGATTTGATCAAAGATGTGATCAAATATTCCTTCAAATATATATGACAAAGATCTTTGATGTAGCGCTAGAAGGGGTATTACACTGTCATCAAATTTTTCGTCAAAGTTCAAGATGGCTGACAACAACTTGTTATTAACCGCAGCAGTTGCATGTATCGCAATTGCATTGTGTGCACATGTGGAAAAGCAGTGGGGGGAAAAAAGGAACCATACATACGAGGTTGACAGTCTTAAAGTCCTGGGATTACAACTTGATAATAAATTGAGTTGGGAGGAGCACACCACAGAACTGCAGAAATGCTTTAACAAATCTGTACTTGCAATTCAAGTTTTAGCAGACATAGGCAACATAAAAATGAAAAAGCTTGCATACTTTGCCTACTTTCATTCCATAATGTCATATGGTATAATATTTTGGGGTAAATCTTCAAGGTCAAACAAAAGTTGTCATAGTGCAAAAGTGTGTAATACGTATTATTTGTGGAGTAAATTCACGGACGTCCTGCAGAAACCTCTTCAAAGAACTGGATATACTAACTACTGCCTCTCAGTATATTTACTCCTTAATGAAATTTGTCCTAAAAAATATATCTCATTTCCAACAAACAGCTCAGTTTATACATACAATACCAGGAACAAAAATGATCTGCACAAGGACTTAAAAGCACTTAAAGTTCAAAATGGGGTCCACTACTCAGGAACACTCATTTTCAATAATTTGCCAGCAAACATAAAAAAATTCAGTTACAAATAAAGATCGGCTTAAAAGGAGCCTGAAAGACTTACTAGTGGCCAACTCCTTCTACTCCGTTGACGAAATTTTTAATAGAAAAAATGATGTATTGTATTTATTCATACTGTTAGAATTGTTATTTCACCTTTAAAAAAATTGACATGTTCCACATCCACGAGGATCTACTCAGTGCGGATCTATGGAACGAAAAACTAATCTAATCTGGATGAAGCCGTGGGTTTTACGACTACACGATAAAAGCATTCAACAAAACTTGTTACATGAGCTTACAGTGGAAGATGTCAAGTCGTACATCAATTACTTAAGAATGGATGAGCATACATTTCTGTATGTGCACAGTGAAGTGTATGTGCTCAGTGAAGTGTATCCTCATATCACAAAGCACAATATTCACTTAAGAACTGCTACATCTTCAGAAAACAGGCTCACTGTAACACTCCCATTCCTTGCTACAGGAGACGGTTATGTTAGGTTCTTCTTAATCTATTTTTGTATTCAGAGTGCCTCATGCTGTAAAGCGCCTCATCAGCTTCATACATCTCTATTAATTTTGTAGTTGTCGGCATAGACCAATTGTATTTACCGGCAATGTTTATAAAAACACTACAGACGACAGAACGCTGCAGCAATGCTAGCCCTCCATGTGGTAACATGTCACATTGCAGTGAACAGAAGACAAGCGATTTCTTTGATCAAATCTACATCGAGGCCCTAGATTTGATCAAATATTGGACGACATTTGACAAAGTTCCTATTACACCATCAAATATCTTTGACAAAGATTTTTGACAAAGAAATTTGATAGTGTAATACCGGCCTAAGAAATGAAAGAGGAAGCTGTCTGGTAGAATTTTGCACAGAGCATAACTTAATCATAGCTAACATTTGGTTCAAGAATCATAAAAGAAGGTTGTATAGATGAAAGAATCCTGGAGATACTAAAATGTATCAGATAGATTATATAATGGTAAGACAGAGATTTAGGAACCAGGTTTTAAATTGTAAGACATTTCCAGGGGCAGACGTGGACTCTGACCACAATCTATTTGTTATGAACTGTAGATTAAAACTGAAGAAATTGCAAAAAGGAGGGAATTTAAGGAGATCGGACCTGGATAAACTAATCCAGAGGTTGTACATAGTTTCAGGGAGAGCATAAGGAAACAATTGACAGGAATGGGGGAAAGAAATACAGAAGAAGAAGAAGAATGGGTAGCACTGAGGGATGAAGTGCTAGTAGAAATCCTTGGGTAACAGAAGAAATATTGACTTTAATTGATAAAAGGAGAAAATATAAAAATGCAGTAAATGAAGCAGCAAAAAGGAATACAAATGTCTCAAAAATGAGATCGACAGGAAGCGCAAAATGGCTAAGCGGGGATGGCTACAGGACAAATGTAAGGATGTAGAGGCTTATCTCACTAGGTGGTAAGATAGATACTGCCTACAAGAAAATTAAAGAGACCTTTGGAGAGAAGAGAACCACTTGTATGAATATCAAGAGCTCAGATGGAAACCCAGTTCTAAGCAAAGAAGGGAAAGCAAAAAGGTGGAAGGAGTGTGTAGAGGATCTGTACATGGGTGATGTACTTGAGGGCAATATTTTGGAAATGGAAGAGGATGTAGATGGGGAAGAAATGGGAGATACGATACTGCGTGAAGAGTTTGACAGAGCACTGAAAGACTTGAGTCGAAACAAGGCCTCGGGAATAGACAACATTCCATTAGAACTACTGACTGCCTTGGGAGAGCCAGTCCTGACACAACTCTACCATCTGGTGAGCAAGCTGTACGAGACAGGCGAAATACCCTCAGACTTCAAGAAGAATATAATAATTCCAGTCCCAAAGAAAGCAGGTGTTGACAGATGTGACAATTACCGAACTATCAGTTTAATAAGTCATAACTTCAAAATACTAACGCGAATTCTTTACAGACGAATGGAAAAACTGGTAGAAGCCGACCTCGGGGAAGATCTGTTTGGATTCCGTAGAAATGTTGGAGCACATGAGGCAATACTGACCTTACGACTTATCTTAGAAGAAAGATTAAGGAAAGGCAAACCTATGTTTATAGCATTTGTAGACTTAGAGAAAGCTTTTGACAATGTTGACTGGAATACTCTCTTTCAAATTCTAAAGGTGGCAGGGGTAAATACAGGGAGTGAAAGGCTATTTACAATTTGTACAGAAACCAGATGGCAGTTATAAGGGTCTTGGGACATGAAAGGGAAGCAGTGGTTGGGAAGGGAGTGAGACAGGGTTGTAGCCTGTCCCCGATGTTATTCAATCTGTATATTGAGCAAGAAGTAAAGGAAACAAAAGAAAAATTCAGAGTAGGTATTAAAGTCTATGGAGAAGAAATAAAAACGTTGAGGTTCGCTGATGACATTGTAATTCTGTCAGAGACAGCAAAGGACTTGCAAGAGTTGTTGAACGGAATGGACAGTGTCTTGAAAGGAGGATATAAGATGAACATCAACAAAAGCAAAACAAGGATAATGGAATGTAGTCGAATTAAGTCAGATTAGGAAATGAGACACTTAAAGTAGTAAAGGAGTTTTGCTATGTGGGGAGCAAAATAACTGATGATGGTCGAAGTAGAGAGGATATAAAATGTAGACTGGCAATGGCAAGGAAAGCATTTCTGAAGAAGAGAAATTTGTTAACATCGAGTATTGATTTAAGTGTCAGGAAGTCGTTTCTGAAAGTATTTGTAAGGAGTGTAGCCATGTATGGAAGTGAACCATGGACGATAAATAGGTTGGACAAGAAGAGAATGAAAGCTTTTGAAATGTGGTGCTACAGAAGAATGTTGAAGATTAGGTTGGTAGATCACGTAACTAATGAGGAGGTATTGAATAGGATTGGGGAGAAGAGAAGTGTGTGGAAGGGATCGGTTGGTAGGACATTTTCTGAGGCATCAAGGTATCACAAATTTAGCATTGGTGGGCAGCGTGGAGGGTAAAAATCTTAGAGGGAGACCAAGAGATTAATACACTAAGCAGATTCAGAAGGATGTAGGTTGCAGTAAGTACTGGGAGATGAAGGAGCTTGCACAGTATAGAGTAGCATGGAGAACTGCATCTGCATCAAACCAGTCTCAGGACTGAAAACAACAACAACAACAACAACAACAACATGGAACTGTCAGGATACCCAATGTTTTAAACAGCACTCTGCAGTGAGCTCTCTATTTACTGTTTAATATAATATGTATAACCCATTGTTGTTGTTTTAAGTGTTCCTGTATTCTTCCCATTTACATCCCAGAAGGTTCAATTTTGTGATGAAAATTTCCATATCACTGCTAGTAGAACGCTGTATATATAATATGGTTAGGCTTTGGAACATATTTGTGTCCCATATGTTTATGGCTGATATTTCTATATGTTTTTCTTCACTTAATGGAATAATGTCATTTTTGACTTCATACATAATGCCTTCCTTAACATACATGCATGACCCACCATCCCACATAAAGGTTCTGCTATACTGAAATGCTAGAGTTTAAACCATTAGGATTTATTTAAGGTGATGCAAACGAGTGAGTTGTCTATAGCCTAGTTTGTAGTTCCACTTGTAGTTGCTGGACTTTATTTCTCATGGACAGAATATTTTGGTGGAGGATTAAGAAGCCTTACCTTGAAGGTTTCTCTCTCCTTTTGTCCTTGACTAAAAAATCCTTTGGATTAAGAGCAGGCATGATTTTCCGTTTCCTCACAGTACTACACAATGTTGCTTCTATTGACTTCTGCATCTCCACCCTCCCATTCAGTTCATTTCACATAGTAGGAAATAAAATGTAACAGATTCAATTCCTGCCATTAGATTTCTTGTGTCTATTCATGCTTTACTGATAATGAAAAGTGCAACAGGACACACTAGTAGCCCACTTGATTGCTTGAGTTTTCATTTCTTTATTATTGTTCATTACACAGATAATCTACAAATACATAATGCATTAATGCTTATACATATGTTGTTTCTGTGGCTGGTTTGTTTACATGAAAATTACATTGAACACAGATGTGTCATTGTGAGATAGCATACATAGAGTGGAGCAGAAAATAAATCTTGGTTCAAATGCTCCCGTGTCTCCACACTTGGCATCTATACCTCAGATTGCATGTCCATATATATACAGCATGAGAAAGCAAATTCTACTGCAAATATTGTTTGATGAAGTAGTGATACTGCAAATATGGTTGTAAAGCATTTTCAGAGAACTTGTGTCTGATTTCTTTTATATAGTCAGGCATTTGGTCTGATTTAAGCATATGTTTTTGTTTTTCTTGGTGTCACATCCATGGCAGCAACAGATTTTGTGATCATTTGGCTAATTGTGTCATTTTCTACAATGCCTGTAAAGAATTTATTAGATGTGTAAACTGCCTCAAAATTTTTGAGAATAGTATCATTAAATGAATAATAAATTGACCTAAGGCAGTATTGTATTGCCATGAAATGTATAGCACCAATAAGTTGGAACATCTTGTTTCATTAAAACCTTCAAAGGGCAAATAGGGTCACTTTTATTGGAAACTTGAAAGCTCACAGTAAGATGTAAAATTATATTTACAAATTTATCACACTACTATAGTGAGTTTAAAACATTATCTTACCTCAATTAATATCAACTGTTATGAGTAATGAAAATGTCTGTTTTTAAAAGCATTACAAATTTGTTAAAATAAATTATGTGTGAAATGTTTGTTCTTGTTCATTATTGTCTTGATACCTGGTTCTTGCTATACTACACTTCAGTTAGGAATGAAGTGAAAAACACTTACTGGTGCTTATTCTTGGTGTATTCAAGTCTGTGTGTGAGGGGGGGGGGGGTATTAGGACAGAGAGACCTTGGTATAAATTCGGGTTGTACAGAAAGCATAAAGCTAAAGAAATTTTAACGTTTATCAAGTAGTGCTTGTTGCTGATTTGTGGAAACTACCTGTAGTACACTGTTTGATTATAGTTTATCTCAGGTGTTGCTGATGTAAGCCAACAAACACATGTGGATACATTCAAAAAAGTTTCAAATACTACTCTCCTGGATACAGGGCCCCTTATAAATTGAAATTGTCCTTTCAGTTTTGAAATTCATTTCCTATTATTCAGTTCCTTCTATTGGTAAATGTAGGCGCTGCTTGACGGTTAGGGGGCTAGTAGAGAAGTAAACTGGTAATCCAAGATGGTAAATGTTCAATTTTATATTGGAACTACTTAGAATATACAGTGAGCATAAAATGAATGAAAAAAAATACACAACTTAGATTATGCATTTTGTAGTGTCATCTTCAGACACAAACATTATATATTACTACACAGTCAGTACTCCAAGTAGAAATTTTTCCATTGTGGAGAACACTGAAATGATGTAGCAGTTCTTCCAAAAAACTAATAGTCCTTCTTCGATAAACATAATATCTGCATCAACACTGACTTCCTCAAGAAACAGGTAAGTGACAAGTTCTTGTCTGTAGCTAAGGTAGAATTTTCAAAATTTTTAGGTGTGTCCATTGATGAGAGGTTAAACTGGAAGCAACACATTGATGGTCTGCTGAAACGTCTGAGTTCTGCTACGTATGCTATTAGGGTTATTGCAAATTTTAGTGATAAGAATCTCAGTAAATTAGCTTACTATGCCTACTTTCATTCACTGCTTTTGTATGACATCATATTCTGGGGTAATTCATCGTTGAGTAGAAAAGTATTCATTGCTCAAAAATGTGTAATCAGAATAATTGCTGGTGCCCACCCACGGTCATCCTGCAGACATCTATTTAAGAATCTAGGGATCCTCACAGTATATATATTCACTTATGAAATTTGTTGTTAATAATCCAACCCAGTTCAAAAGTAATAGCAGTGTAATGTAATATCTTGTACAGACATCTTTTATTAACCTGACACGTTCCACGTCATTACGAAGTGTCGTATTCATGATCTATGAAACAAGTATTAATCTAATCTAAATACAGGTGAGATTTTTGTTTTTGGTAGAACTGACCGCCAAACTGCAAAAATATGTTAACAGTTACTTTATTTTGCACAACCTGTTTCGAGGAAACCTCTTCCTCATTATCAGGTGCCTTTTCCTAATTGCAATGAATAAAATATGCAAGAAAAATACAGGTGAGAAATTGCTTCTGACAATTCGATACATTAGGTTTGTTCAAATCCAAGAACGTAATAATTCCTGTCTTAAAGTATTTTATTATGTCTCGTAAAAACAACGTGGCATTTGTGCAAAACAGGAAATAAGGGACATCTATTACGTTCAGGTGATCGCCCTACAAGTCTTGTCAAAACTGTGGCGTAATGCACAACTTCGTCGAAATCATTCTGTGGAGATGAGCATGTTCTGTAGTTAAATTTTCACTCATTAAAAATGAAACACCTTGGAGAAAAATCGGCGAAATATATCAGGAAAACTATCGGCTGCTGCCATTTTCTTTCGTGTGAGGAAAACACATCTACTGAAAGCAAAGGCGGTCTACCTATATTTCTCTGCGCCTTGCGTGAATGTAATCTAGAACGGAAATGCCTACGACACGTCTTTTAACGTGTTTCGATCACTGTGATTTGAATATTTCGCTGTCTGTTAGAAATGTTCATACACTTACAAATAATGTTACGAATGGAATTCTATGCGAGAGCCTGTCGAAAATTAGTTGTCTGTAACTGCATTTTAGATCTGATCATATTCTTTCCTTTCGTTCATGCAATTATTGTGTGGTGTAATTACTTTACTGGTTACTGGAGACAAAAATGAACCACAGCAAAAAATGTCTAAAACCACATACATCTGGACGTAAGCTGTGCTTGGTTAGTGAGCAAACAAATTGAATAAACTCGTAATTGGGATGCATATGTTTTATTTGTCAAGCCAGACCCGCTGTTTTTCAGCTATTAAATACGTATGCCGACAACTGTGTTCTTGATTGCAAGGTTTCTAAGTATACCTTGCATCGAAGTTTACCAGTATTGTGTTTGAAGGAGCTCTTTCTTCTGAGGTAGCGGAAACATTCGGAATTCGGGAGAGTTACGGTTTTTGCTGTAATTTATATTTGATTCGGAACTGAAATAGATAGCGATAGTGGACAGCGGGATCAACATTGTGTTGCCAGCTCTATAGTTTATGGTTCGTCCTGCGAAATTCTTGTTGGAGAATTTATTTAATTAATTTTTACAATGCCAGGCTGTGCTGTTACGGGCTGTTTTTCCTACAACCGGAACACAAAGGGAACCGACGTAATGTATCACAGTTTCCCCCGTAATGAAACATTACAAAAACTATGGTTGTCGAAATGTTGTAGGAAAGACAGTGTAAATGTTGCGCATGCACGAATATGCTCTCGCCATTTCGCAGAAACAGATTACTTAAGGGATTTACAGTCTAAATTGCTTAATTTGCCCCGAAAAAGAATACTGAAGCCAGATGCAGTTCCTTCGTGCAATTTGCCGTGCAGTAGTGCGACTGTCAATGTGTCACCCGCAACAGAAGACAGAACCAAACGGTATGAGAAACGAGAACTACGTAAGAGATCTCTGGAAACTCTGGTAAAGCTGTCACCAAATAAGAAACATCATAATAAGAGCACACGTACAGATGACAGAACACAGATAAAGTCACTTTGATGAATACTATAGCGGCATTAGAAAGAAGGAATGCTGTTCTTACAAACAAGTGTGTGCAACTTCGAGCGAGGAATAAAGATCTTCGGAATCAGCTGCCTAGAACGCGCCGACTAATGCGCGAGAAAGAAATTAATAAAAAGGTTCTTATGTCTAAGGAAAGAAGGGTTAGATGGAGTAATGAAGACATTTGTAAATCAATTACTCCCCGTGCTATATCTCGGAAATGTTATAATTTTCTGAGGAAAAAAAAAATCGGGTATCTTCTACCAGCTGTGTCGACGTTGAGGGCCTGGATAAACCTCTCTTTTAGTTGCAGTCCTGGCATTTTGAAAGATGTTTTGATTATGATGAAAATGCAGGTAAAAACATTCACTGACAGGCAACGTGTTTGTGTTTTGTCCTTCGACGAAATGAACATTGACAGTAGGATTTGCTATGATCAACAAGAGGACAGGGTGTTAGGACCCCACAGCAATGTTTTAGTTGTTATGGTGCGTGGACTGTTTGCAAGTTGGAAACAACCTGTGTATTTTGATTTTGATGTTCGCATGACAGCTGCCCTCTTGAATGAAATTATTGTCGCCTTAGACAGTAATTCGTATAAGGTTGTAGCTTGTGTAGCAGACATGGGAACAAAAAACGCTTGCGTTTGGAATGAGCTTGGCGTGACGCACATAAACAGTTGTTTCCCTCATCCTAGCGACACACGGAAACGTGTGTGGGTGTTCGCTGATGTCCCACATTTGCTTAAGCTGTTAAGGAATCATCTGCTGGATGAAGGTATTATTGTAGCAAATAAGGCAGTGGCGAAATCCGTGTTTGAGAGACTTTTGGCTTTAGACAGTGGGGAAATGAAAATGTGCCCAAAGTTAACCCAGCAACACATCACTGTTAAGGGAAACGACCGACAGAGAGTGCGTTTAGCAGCCGAATTGCTGTCTCACACAGGATGCACGTTGGGTCATCGACGCATTTGTTACCTTTTCAGAAAGGATTCGTGAAGTGTATTCGGTCAATTTTAGGTCTATTCAGTGACTCAAGAGAATACGATGTCAAATGCATACTTACTGCCAGGCTGAATAAGGACTGTCCCGAAAAAACTTCTTTTCTCTTATAAGGGGCCTGGGACATTTTTATGACCATCCAACTCCGATAGACGTAAAATCAGGCTATTATTGTTAAGTGCAAATGCTTCCGATATTCCTCTGTCTAATGCTTCTTTTGTTGAACCTGATGAAGGAACATTTGTTACTGCAGCAGTGTTCAGCAGCATTCTTCCTGATATGTCTGAAGCACTGTCGATGATTGAAGGGCAGAAAGAAATTGAGGGGATAGAACTGACAGCAGAAAATTATGAGAGTTCCTCAGCATCCATGGGTTCGTACTGTAGCGTGGAGGGATTTCAGTACCTGGCCGGATATATAGCGCATCGGTGCAGGCAGTACGACAGAACATTAGCCACACCCACTGAAGAGCTAATGTCGGTCCCAGGGGAAAAACCAGTCAGCTGGCTGTGTACGATTTCTAAGGGAAGCTTACTTGTGCCATCAGAAACTTGGCTTGAGACAATAAGCCAATTCGAGCTGACTTTTACTCAGCCCCATGGCAGTGAAAGTTTCTCTACAGAAAGAGGCATAATTAGTAAGCTGTGTGCAGCACTTTGTGAGCGGTTCCCCCATATACACAAAGAAATAATTAAAACATATGCTAGAACTCGCACATTCATTCGTCTGCGCTGGCTTTCATCAAAAGACAGAGCAAGAATATCTGAGGCAGCTCAGAGGAAAAAAGGGAGAAAATGGCATATGTCATCAAAGTAATCAATTCGCTACATAGTGTAACTATTTTGCAAATAAAAGTAGTGTATATAGGTACGTACATTTTTGACAGAACAATTGGATATAGAGTGTCGTTGCGTGTGATATTCTGTTTGTAAACTTCTTTCTAAATTGTCATGCTGTCACAAGACATGTTACGATTGCTTTTGTGTATTTGCAACACTGCTTCGCAGCTTCACTGCAGAGGAGAAATGGTGAGTAAACTTGTTTTTCTTTATATAATGCTAATTTAAAGTAATTATGCTCTTAAGTAAATTCATTTCAATGCGATTAAATGAATAGTTTCTGATTTATTCGAGCCGAGGTTTCGAATGTCAAGTGTGTGTCAGTGTGGTTTACCGATGTGTAAGGCTTAAGCTGCGAAAGAATATAACTCATTAATTTTAACTGTAATATTTTAGCAGCAGAAAAGCAGTTCAGACATCTCAATTCTGGTATAAACAAAATCTTCCGCAAAAAACTTGACGTAAAAGTGCATGCCGTGTCGTCTGCTTGTGAGCGCTTGCTTCCACGCTGACGTCACTAGGCCAGTCAATAGCAGAGCAGAGCGCTTACTGCCCAACCTTATTATTTAGTAACCTTGGAGCTCGTCGGCTACACGTCAATAGTCTAGTCACACGTCAATAGTGTCTAGTCACAAGGCAGCGAAGTGCAGCATACTACAAGGCACAAACTAGCGCTGTAATCAGAGACACTGACACTGCAATAATTGCGTGAGTCACCGAGAACGCTGTGGAATTGTGACTCACGGCCGACGCACACGATAAGATTGGAAGTGGTCGGTGTGCGATATCTAGTTCCCGGTCTATAAAGAAAAGAAGGAAGATTAAGGTTTAACGCCCCATCCACACCGACGTCATATCGGATTGATCTCTGTTACGGACTTGGCAGAAGATTCCAACTTGGTAAGTTTCCACTCTCATTTACATGACCATTGTAAATTTCGAAAGGACCAATATTTTAGTGACATTTAACTTTATCCCATTAAAAACAACACACTAGCAGTATACTCGGTGTGAAAAAGGAAAGTAGTTTGTGTTATGTGCGTCGAGAAATTTTATGGTACCGATACTGAATTAAAATGTTTGAAAGATTCATACTTGGAAAACAGTTCACGTTACCTGCATGTAAATAGGAGAATAGGTACACATCGATGTAATCACAGAGCTTACAACATCTTCTGTACAAGATACACAGAGAACCGTATCGAGAGTTGTATAATTGATGCAGGCAGAAAATTTGGTGTAGGTGCATTATGAGAAAGAAGTTGGAATTTTCATACCATGTATATTATACTATTGAGCGACTTTCGATGGGCACGAAACTCAGAGGCAGTTGCAGGTAGCCAAAGTGACTGCTTCTAGGCACAAAAAAAATTTATTTCCAATTTCTCATGAAAATAGTGACCGAATATAAAGAACTGGAAACAGTCTGCGCATTAAGAGGTATCACTCACAGCCACACATTGGGATCGAATACTTCCCTTTACCTATATAGCTCAACAGCAGTTCCCGATCCCATAAATTGGGATTGAACACTTCCCTAGACCTATGTAACTCAACAGCAGCTCCTGATCCCATAAATTAGGATCAAACACTTCCCTTGACCTATGTAGCTCAAAAACATCTGTCGATACCAATGCCAACATTCACAGCCACACATTTCAATAAAACATTTCCCTAGACCTCAACACACAACACATACACTAAAAACAAAAAAATAAAAACTTACCACAAAAAAGTTCCGGCGCCACAACCTAGGTTGGCCACCACAATCACACACAGGCACACGCACACACACACACACCAACGAAAAAATACTCAACCAAAAGAAAGACCCAACCCACCCACACCTCAACCCCCTCCCCCCAACCAACCCAACATCCCCCCTCACCCCAAAATAAAAAACCCACAAACAAAAACTAAATGCAACATAAAAAAATCTAAATTGCACACTACAACTCAACAAGAGCTTTAACAAAATAGATCCTCCACAACTAAAACACAAACCAGCACACTCCCCCCCCCCCTCACAAACACTAACATGAAATAAACCACCCACCCCACCCTGAGCCGCAGCCACCCACCCACCTACTTACCTACCCAAACCACCCTAACCAACCACTTTCAGCCTATACCGAAAAACACAATAGCCCTCAGGGACACACTTCCATCAACAGTCCTCATCTAAATGAGACTGAAGGTTGGAAGAGCGCCTCTTCCCCCTCCCAAGAACTCTCTTAACAGCCCCCCACATCCCCTCTATTGTATTTGTGCAAGCCCCCGTCTCATAATTTTTGAACTCTAAGCTATGGTTAACGACTAAATGGTTGAATCCCCTCTCACCCAACCCTCTATATGAAGAAAATGCATCTGAAACTACTATGGACCCCAGTTCTATGTACACTTCAATTAACCCACTAATTCGCTTTAGACCTCCCTTCCACAACCCTAAAAACACATTCAGAACACCCACCCCCCGGAACAACAGCTCCCCACACCCAGACACCAACCGCAGACTTACCCCTTCCATACTTCCTTTTCCCAAACTGTGACTCATCCACCTCAACAACCCCATGCCCCCCAAACTTACCCCTGTACTTAATGAACTAGGAACACACTTCACGACAAAAAGAAAACCAATCAAGCACACTCCTCTCACTCTCACCAGTCTCATGCGCACAAAAACTGTGTGGGGATCTATAACAAAAATAATAAGTCACCAGTACAATCTCGCGCATGTCCAACCTAGACTTCTCGAACCAGGAACCATGCCGTATGGAACACCAAATGTCATCCATTCAACAGTGCCACATATAACCATCCCTGGTCCGAGACGCCGGAACTTAACCCACCTTAATTTCTTCGCCACAGATAGAGTACTTCACGACCTCGGCAATTAAACCGAATAGCTGCAAAAACTTTATCAGTCCCAAAGCAGTGTTCCCCTTCATATCCCTCAGATGCACACTATTAATTTTATCCATCATATCCATTCCTGAACAAAATCAACAACCGATTAATTTTACCAAAATTACCACACGACGTACAGCGAACAACACTAAATTAACCTTCACACAAAATCGTTAACTCACTGAAACGAATTCCACTACAAACGCAGCCAACACTCGAACAATTTTGGATAATGGGCAAGAGCAAACTGAGCCCTTTACACCACACAAACGAAAGCCCTGAACATACCACCAGAGGGCACAACAAACCACAACACGACGACATCTACAAACACGCCACACTCACAAGCTAAACTCCGTGCCGTCATGACGTCACACACCACAACACCCTTACGTCACGGGTCAAAGCCATATATGGCGTAAATGTCTCCAATATGGCGCCAATGATGTCACTAGACACACACATCAACAAACACGAAAATATGTATAAATAAGACAATAAAATCTCCCTCCTAAAATGCAGTCAAACTAATGGGACAACCGCGGGAAACTGGGGACTTTAGGCAGGGGACAAGCTAGATATAACAGTAAAAAAAAACACACACCATGATCCCAAAACACACAAAATGTCGAACAACAACAACAAAAAAGAAAAAAAATCCCAAGAGAACAAAAAATAAATAAAAAAATCCCAATATCTACAGGAATCGGACAATTCCCTTGACCTATATAGGTCAACCGCAACTGACGATACCAAAACACCAACACCTATAGCAAACACTATGGACATTGGAATCAGACATTTCCCTTGTCCACAGCTGACAACACCGTAACACCAATACCTACACACAAAACTACGAAAATTAGAGGGTGCCATCAAACACAACAAGACATCTACAAACACAACCAACTCGTAAACTCCGCGCCTTAATGACATCACACACCATAACACCCTTACACCATGGGTCAAAGCAGACGGGTGGGATCGGACGCTTCTGTTGACCTGGTACTACAATGACGGCACCTCCTGTAGGTTTCTCCTAAAAAGGGTTGATGCTCCCCTACAGCCACATGACGAACATCTTCAGGTTCTTTACCCCTTTTTGCCAGAAAGACAGGGTTTTGTCCATGCCTTTTTCATGATGAGGAGCCAGCGATCAATTGTCTGGATAGATGGATCCTGTATGTGAGCTGATCATGCTGTCCACTTTCTCTTTTACTTGTTTTCCACAGTATAAAACTGTTCACTATAGCAACATCCACCAGGAAATAAAATATTCTGTGCCACCATTTTACAGAAAGTCTGCTAATAGCATACCTTTCTCGTAATTGATCAAACTTATCGACACCACCCATTATTTTGTTGTATTCTGTCACAACTTCAGGACAAGAAATCTCTGTACTAGTACCATCCTTGTTTTTCCTCTTCACTGTGGCTGTTTCTCTTGGGTCATGAGGACAGGAAAGTGACTGGATGGTTATCCATCCATTTTACTGCAGAAATGTCTCCTTTTTTTCAAACTGCAATTCTCCTCATTCCAATTTTGCATTTTCCTTCATAAATTTGGGTAAATCTATCCTGTTGGTCTTCAATGTTCCACATCCGTACACACCTTCAAAAGTGTTGACATCAATTTCAAGGTGATGAAGAATCTGTCAAATGCAACTATATTATTTTTATTATGTATTTCCTTTGTTAGATCTACTACAACCCTTTCACCCAATGTCAAGTCCGTATCTGCCTTACACTTGCTGTGTAAACGTCGAAGTTCATTATATATCCAGTGAGTGAATCTGACAGTCACCACACTTTGTAGCCTTGTTTCACCGGCTTCATTGGCATATACTGATTCATAGATGATCGTCCTTTGAAAGGACTCATCAATTCATCCACTGACATAAATGATGAGGGCTCATAATTATTCTTACAGCTCTGAATAAGCTTTTCAACCAGTGGCTGCATTTATGCATTTTATCGTATTCTGAATGATTTCTTGGCTTTGCAGCTTTGTTGTTATTACAGTAAACATTCTCTACAATCTTTTTAAATCTTTTACTTGTCATTACATTAGCAATTGGCTTTACTTTTAGTATAGGGTCTGAACTCTAGAAGTTAGAGGGAGCAGGAAGTTGGTGAATTCCCATTAGAATAAGACATCCTATATAAGCTCTCATTTCTTGAGTAGTGTGTCCACCCAGCTGTTTGATGGACATCTACGACCACAATTTTCTTTTGCATACAAGTTTGTTTCATTTACAATGAGAGTGAAAACAATGTCATCAAAGAACTTGGAAAAATAAGTGAACTCTCGATCATTGGCACTACAGAGAAATTTTGGTTTTCCTTCCGTTCAAGTTTCAAAGTTGTTCTTCACATTTTGGAAGTAAGAACAGTTGATGTTCCATTGTTCTTCACTTTCACAACATATCAATATTGGCAACAGTTAGAATCACGAATGATTCACTGTCATGTTCATCACCATAAATGTCTTGTTCCACAGAAACATGCCTTGAATCACTGATGACTGTGTTATCAGAACATTCAGTTCATCTGCAGCACCTTCATTTCCTTCAGTTTCTGAATCACTTTCATCAGGTAATGAAAACAATATATTGTACATTTCGTCAACATGTTGAAGATTGTTGAGGTCTAGGGAATGAGACATCTGAAAGGAAAGCAATGCAAAGAAATAGAGAACTGGAGAGTGTAAAAAATAGTATGACAGATTCATTGGAAGCAAGCACTTGGTTCGTTATGGTAAACTTGACATTCTTTAGTAACATAATGATCTGTGCATTATTTCTGAAACCCACTAAGTCAAAAATTTCAAATAAATGTGGCAAAATATGGGAATATTCGTTCTAGAGACGTAAAACAATGTGCTACGATAGGGGCAATGGGAAGGATACTTCCCACCAACAAACAAGTAAAGTCCTTAAGTAATGTAAATAAAACACATTTTACAACAAACAGGGAACACCAAATAATAAGACACCATTGCAAAAATCAAAAGTATTTACCTTATACTATAGCTTTGAGGAAAAAAGCACAAAATGACACTCAAACAGCACTGAAAGGCACCTCTACAGAGCAACACTCAGCCATACAATGCCTCTGCGTGAAGGTACAGCAAAAACGTCGGAACTTCCGATTGGATGTAGACCCTATACTGTTCACTAGTTGGCAGCACCATACAGAGGTGGGAACTGTGAATCCCATGGGGCTAGGGGCGAGTTCATCGTAGTTGAAAGGCAGGTTTCCCATGGCTCATGAAAGGGTTATCTCACCACCCATAAATACCCAGATTATATTCCTGTATTTGAGAATGAAAGCATTTACAATCAGCTTCAGACATAATTTCGAACTGTTGCGAAATTTTTTCTCACTGACGCCTCCTACAGAATGATGAAAGGTAAAATGGTTATCGCATGAGGCATTACATTTTAATTTATTTCTTCTTTTTACCAACTGTATTGGCAACACATTTCGCACTGAATGTACATCCATAATTATATTATTGTACGACATATAGTCCAGAAGATATGGCGTTATAAAAACTGAGATGCGTGAAAAACTGGCATTTGCTTAAAACAAAGCTCAAATTCCCCATAACATACACATCCAGTGTTTGACTATGGCCTTATCCAATCATCTCACAAAAAACAAGCATAATCAGCTGCCTTTAGACAAGCTGCAGATCCTCAAGTATGTCCCCAAACTTTTTGGTAGAATTAGAAATTCCCATATTTGTGAGATGGTCTTCAGATCACAGTCTCAATGAGAGAGGAAAAGAAAATGGAGAATTTTTTGATGCTATATTCTTCATCTTCTTTCGAAAAGGAAATCTTCCTGCTCCCACCATCACCCATCCACCCCCTCCCCTCCCGCTCATCCTGTTTCCTCATTAATAACCAACCCCTCTTTCTTTCTACACTTACAACACTTTACTTTCCATTCTTTCCAGGCCAAAAATTTTCCTCAAACAGCCCTTTCCTATAATAAAACATTACCCTGTATCTTACACTAACCTCACATCACCCATTTCCTCTTTTATCTCCTTTTCCCGCTATTCTTTCATATTAATACACAAAGTCCCTCAAATATGCAAGCTGCTCCTCTCCTCCCCCCTCTCAAGCCATTTCCTTACATGTGATTTTTATTCCACTGCTCCAGCACAGCCCCCTGGCTGGCCCTCAACTCATACAATTCTCTTTCCATAACCTTGCTGCACTGCATGTGCACTAAATGCTGGCGAGGGCACCGCAGTTCCACCTTGTTCCTCTTGATGGTTGTAAACATGCCTGCAGCTGCACCGGTTGTTCCTTTCTGCTAAATTGAATTTTTATTACATGGCACTTTCATATTTTATTCCCCCCCCCCCCCCCCCCCCAAATTCGTTTTTCTGCTATCTAGCTTTGTCACCTCTTTTAGGGTTCCCCCACTTTAACATGTGGTGTATGACAAGGGTGTCTTCCACCGCCATTTCATGGGACAACTGGAACCAGTATGAAACACTTCCTGCATTCAAAAGTTTTGAAATTTTTCACTCACCGTTTAGCTATATTAAACCACTGTTATCTGTGTTCACATATTTGAGTTGTAATTATCTCCTTATTGTTCCAGTCTGATGTGAAATGTGTAACTGAAATTAATAAAACAATTACATAATTGCAACGGAGACTGTTCACTTATTTGACCCATTCTTTTCCTAACTTTTTCAAAAATTTTAAGCAGCAATAGTTGATACCATCTTTTATATACATGCGCTTGTAAGTTTCTGATTGTTTCATAAAGAAAAACACATTTGCTTTTTAACATGGTAACAACACAGAATTCACTGATTGATGATAGACATCCACTGACCTGCTGTCCAGGGCATGTGTTGCTGTGGGTACTCCAGTTGCTACATCATGTGATGAGAGACGAAGAATACACTTAATAACACAAACATACATGTTCGCAGTAAATAAATTTACCTACATTTGAAAATCTTGATCTCTTACAACATGTTTAAAGTTAAGCTTTTATCATAAGATCTTAGGTATAGAAAGATCTTCCTCAATATTCCCTAATTTATGATTATTTAATGCTAAATGCATTTGAGCTTGTTAATGTTACAATGCTCCTTAAATCTAGTCTGAAAAGATGAGGAAGCTGTTAAGCTATGGTGTATTTACTGTTACAGACTGCATGCACCCCTAGTGGCAACATTGGGACGAGGCATTTTCTCAGGCCACGACTGAAAGTTGGTGTTCAATACATCCACAATTTGATGGTCCACCTATGGCAGATGTTTGCCTATTAATTGTGAGGGTATGGGCATGACCTCCTGCCACTGCTAGGTAGGCTGTTGTCCAGTCATTTGATCTGTTTTTCAGATTTTAAATGTCAATCTTCAATTTTTTTTAAATTGTTACTTGCTTAATGAAATAGGTTACATTTGTTGTTTTACTTAAGATTTCGGATACCCATGATGATGAAGCTAAGACCCCAAAACTGTGGTAGTGTATAGCTACTTCTGTTATGCGAGACATTGATCAATAAGTATTTTACACCTGTGGTAGATTTGTTTACCATGAACATTTTGCAGAACAGTTGTGAGTGTCCCCATAAATAAAAATTTAAACAAATGTATGTGTTGAACCATTTTATGGACCTATACAGTTACTAAATGTCAGGATTTCCATGTTCCCATTTCATTTTTCAAATACGTTCACTATTAGATGTGGAAACTTGCAGCAAAACATTGAGCTTCTCTTCGTACCCAATATGTGAATGACACAAAGTGTATCCACCATTCACATACAAAGGTGAAACTAAGTAAGTTGTTGTTTTAACAATCCCAAGATTGACTCTCACAGCATGGCTGTAATACAATCTGATGTTGCCAAACTTTTTTTTGCAATCCTGATACAACTTTTTAGCACTTAGTTGACAGTTAAATGATTCAGTACTGTGTTGTCCAACAAAAATACTTGCAGGGCCAGTTTGACAACATTTTTCACATAAGTGACGAATCATTTGGTGCCCCCCCCCCCCCTTTCCCCTTTTCTCCTTTTCCCTCATACACTTTCACCTGCATCTGTTGTTGTTACTAATTGTGACATGTACAGTCTTCAAAACAAAAGAACACATAACAAGGCGATCTGCTGAGTACATAAATAACTTCAGTGTACACTCCTGGAAATGGAAAAAAGAACACATTGACACCGGTGTGTCAGACCCACCATACTTGCTCCGGACACTGCGAGAGGGCTGTACAAGCAATGATCACATGCACGGCACAGCGGACACACCAGGAACCGCGGTGTTGGCCGTCGAATGGCGGTAGCTGCGCAGCATTTGTGCACCGCCGCCGTCAGTGTCAGCCAGTTTGCCGTGGCATACGGAGCTCCATCGCAGTCTTTAACACTGGTAGCATGCCGCGACAGCGTGGACGTGAACCGTATGTGCAGTTGACGGACTTTGAGCGAGGGCGTATAGTGGGCATGCGGGAGGCCGGGTGGACGTACCGCCGAATTGCTTAACACGTGGGGCGTGAGGTCTCCAGAGTACATCGATGTTGTCGCCAGTGGTCGGCGGAAGGTGCACGTGCCCATCGACCTGGGACCGGACCGCAGCGATGCACGGATGCACGCCAAGACTGTAGGATCCTACGCAGTGCCGTAGGGGACCGCACCGCCACTTCCCAGCAAATTAGGGACACTGTTGCTCCTGGGGTATCGGCGAGGACCATTCGCAACCGTCTCCATGAAGCTGGGCTACGGTCCCGCACACCGTTAGGCCGTCTTCCGCTCACGCCCCAACATCGTGCAGCCCGCCTCCAGTGGTGTCGCGACAGGCGTGAATGGAGGGACGAATGGAGACGTGTCGTCTTCAGCGATGAGAGTCGCTTCTGCCTTGGTGCCAATGATGGTCGTATGCGTGTTTGGCGCCGCGCAGGTGAGCGCCACAATCAGGACTGCATACGACCGAGGCACACAGGGCCAACACCCAGCATCATGGTGTGGGGAGCGATCTCCTACACTGGCCGTACACCGCTGGTGATCGTCGAGGGGACACTGAATAGTGCACGGTACATCCAAACCGTCATCGAACCCATCGTTCTACCATTCCTAGACCGGCAAGGGAACTTGCTGTTCCAACAGGACAATGCACGTCCGCATGTATCCCGTGCCACCCAACGTGCTCTAGAAGGTGTAAGTCAACTACCCTGGCCAGCAAGATCTCCGGATCTGTCCCCCATTGAGCATGTTTGGGACTGGATGAAGCGTCGTCTCACGCGGTCTGCACGTCCAGCACGAACGCTGGTCCAACTGAGGTGCCAGGTGGAAATGGCATGGCAAGCCGTTCCACAGGACTACATCCAGCATCTCTACGATCGTCTCCATGGGAGAATAGCAGCCTGCATTGCTGCGAAAGGTGGATATACACTGTACTAGTGCCGACATTGTGCATGCTCTGTTGCCTGTGTCTATGTGCCTGTGGTTCTGTCTGTGTGATCATGTGATGTATCTGACCCCAGGAATGTGTCAATGAAGTTTCCCCTTCCTAGGACAATGAATTCACGGTGTTCTTATTTCAATTTCCAGGAGTGTATTTTATGGAGGTCTGACATTTGTACTTACCCATATGGCACTATGATAAATTACTAACCTGACCATTCAAGATTGTCATGTGGTAAATCAAATGTAGAAATTTCATGTTAACAGTAACAGAACTTTTATTGACAGAGTTAAAGAAAGGAATTAATGATCCTCTTAGATGATAGCAGAGGTAGTTCATAGTACTGTTCATGCAATACAACTTTGCTCTTGGTATGGGATGCACACTGATAAGAGCACATATTTCAGTAAGTCAGTGGGTTGTTTAAATGTTCTTCATTATAATATACACAACACACCCAAGTTTTGTGTGTGTGTGTGTGTGTGTGTGTGTGTGTGTGTGTAAAACCACACTACTACACAACATAAAATATGACAAAACAGTTCCAAAGGCAAAGGCTCTTGGACTGTTCTTGAAATGTGTAAAATTAGATTTTATTTGTTGGTATAGCACAAATCATGTTAAAAGTGTGATTACCCCTAGTAGCTATACAGCAATATCTGAATATATTGTGGTGCCTAAGAGCTCCATAAAAGTGAACTCCATTCTTAGCACAAAGCTGCTCTTGGTACAGTTGAAGACTCAGTAGATGGGGTGCTACTCATCATCTTTGTCTTGAAACCATCTCAAACATGTTCTCTGATACTGTCTTAAATAATAAACTGACTGCTTCATGTGCTCTCGAATGTTTTTCATTGAAAATATTCATCTGTTGAAAGTGCTTTGTCTGATGTACTAATATGTTAGATGGCTTCAATCCCTATTGCACTGGTATAAAGATACAGATGATTTAGGGTGTCCTAGTTATATATCTGCATGGCATTCTTTGTGGAAACACACAGGACTGTGCTGTTTATGTACTCCCCTCCTGACAAAAGACAATGCAATATCTCAAGTCACTGTTTTATCAATGTTTCATGCATGATGCAAGTTCCCGAGTCTTTCATCAGAGTAACATATTTCCTTTGAATGTAGTAACAAAACCGGAGATGATGATGATGATGATGATGATGATGACAGTACTCTATTGATATGCTGTTCAGTGCAGGTGTTGCTGTGGCTATCTCTTCTGATGAGATGAAACATACACTTAATAACACAAAAATTGTCAGCTGGCAGTTGCTGAATGAAATGCAACATAACCTAAGAGTAGATCTTGTGAAACATGTAGCATTACTTTAAAAATTACATGAAACTGGTCCTATCTATATTCTTGACGTAATACAAATGATATAAATATTTTTCTACAAATAGCAAACACTTATCTACACTGAAGCGCCAAAGAAACTGGCATAGGCATGCGTACTCAACTACAGAGATATGTAAACAGGCAGAAGATAGTGCCATGGTCAGCATCGCCTATATAATACAACAAGTGTCTGGCACAGTTGTTAGATTGCTTTCTGGTGCTACAATGGCAGATTATCAAGGTTTAAGTGAGTTTGAACATAGTGTTATAGTCGGAGCACGAGCAATGGGCCACAGAATCTCCAAGGTAGCGATGAAGTGGAGATTTTCCTGTACGACCATTTCACAAGTGTCCATGAATACCAAAAATCTGGTAAAACATCAAACCTCCGACATTGCTGCGGCTGCTCAAAGATCATACAAGAATGGGACCAACAACGACTGAAGAGATTCGTGCAACGTGACGGAAGTGCAATCCTTCAACAAATTGCTGCAGATTTGAATGCTGGGCCATCAACAAGTGTCAGTGTGTGAACCATACAATGAAACATTGTTGATATGGGATTTTGGAGCTGAAGGCCCACTCGCGTACCCTTGATGATTGTACGACACACAGCTTTATGCCTCGCCTGGGCCAGTCAACACAGACATTGGACTGTTGATGACTGGAACGTGGTGCCTGGTCAGACTTGTCTCATTTCAAATTGTATTGAGTGGCTGGACGTGTACGGGTATGGAGGCAACCTCATGAATCCATGGAGGTGGAGGCTCTGTAATTGTGTGGAAAAATAATTTGGCAAAGCCTCTTGTTTATGAAATTGCAATTGTGATAGTCCTAAACAGCTGCTCCAGGCAGGAAGGCAGCCTTCTTTTTTGAATATGAAAGTTCATAATATCCGGCTGCTCGTGATGTTTCAGGCAAGTTAATTTAATTTAAATTTTTTATGATTAAAAGAATTATTAATAAGTTAATGGAAAGAATAGATTGCTACTCATAACATAAAGGACATATTGAGTTGCAGAGAGGCACCAGGGTTGCTGCAAGTTACCCCAAGGTAAATTCCCTGATTTCCAGGCAAGTTTTAGCATGTTTCCCTGACAAATTTTGAGATTTTACAGGTAGGGAAAAAAAGCAAAACAAAAAAAAAAAGTTGGCAAAGAAATGAGCAAAAATCTTTAAGGTCTAACATCGACATCTTTTGCAATGAACTGATTTTAGGAGGAGGAAGCAAGCCAAATGGTATATATATTTCACTGATGTTATTTTACTTCAATAAAAGGAAACACATTTGATGACAAAAATATGCATTTCTTTGGAGTTGCAAAGACAGATTTAAAATACCTTCACTGATTTCAGAAATAACCTCAGGAAAAAGTGGGCCTCTTGAAAGAAGTGTGTAAGACTGGGAAGAGTTCTGTAAACCAACACAGTACGTGACTGCCAGTAAAATGTTGGTTTTTACTATATTTGTTATTGTCAGTTATTATCCACTGTTTTATGTCTATTATTTTACAGGTATTGTGTGATTTTTCTTTCGGGAAATACATGAGTACATAGTGGACAAACTGCCAGTGACTGCCACAATTTTCTTCTTATCATTCATAGTTTCTAATATATAAACTGCTTTCAAAGTGTCAAAAATATATTACAATAAATATAAGGTCTATAAAATGCCGCACTATACAATTTACTAGGTGAGACAGTCACAATTCCTGCAGTCCATCGCTCGAGGCCTCTGGTCTGGTGAGGAGCACTGCAGTCCAGAGATAAACCATGAAAATGTGCCTCATTATGACACCCACACACACACACACACACACACACACACACACACACACACACACACACACAGACAGACTCAGCCCGCAGGTAGATTAGTGAGATTACATCCGATGGGCATGGCCCGTACATTAGTAGGAAACAGTGGGCTTCAGGTCTGCAGACCCAATCTGTTAAGAGATACGCAAAGAAATTGCCTGCGGTTTTGGACCATCATGGACGTCCACTTGTGTGGCTAGCTATTTATGTATCACAGACACCATATTGATGAAATGAGACTGCGATGATCAATCCATCCAACAGATAACATGCACAAATACTCTAAGAATCAATACTAATGAGGATAAGTAGCAACTCACCGTAAAGATGATTGCTGAGCTGCAGACAAGCACATAGAAAAGACAATCACAATCTGACAATTACATTTTTGGCCATAGCCTTTGTCAGAAAACGAGAGTACACACATATGGGACTGCTTCCTCTGACTGTGACTGTGTTTGACATGAGCAACAATCTGGGGTGGGTGGTGGGGGCAAGGAGTGACATGAGGTGGGCAGGGGCGGATAACAGGGTAGGGATTGAGGAAGATGAGCTGCCTGTCAAGAGAATGCTGGTATGTAAGGGAGGGGGGGGGGGGGGGGGAGAGAATAGAAAAGGAAGGAGGTAGATAAGAGGAAAAGACTAGTAGGTACTTTGCTGGAATACAAGGCACATGCAGTGGTGAACTGGAAGCAGTGAAGAATAGGTAAGTGGACAACTGGGAACCTTCACTAGTCCCAGTCCTCCACCTCCCTACCTCTTCTCTGCTCCCACTTCTGCACTACGCATGCCTTCTATTCCACCAGTGCACCTACAAGTCTGTTCCCCTTCTCTACTTCTCTCCTCTCCTCTCCTCTCCCGTCCCCTCCCCTCCCCCTCCAGCACAGCTTCCCAAATTTGCACTTAGCAGCTCCATCCTGTCCCCACCTTAGGCAGCAAATCATATTCCCCACCCCTACCCTGTTATCTTTCCTCTCCCCACCACATGCCTCATACTTGCCCTCACCATCCACCCCAGATTGCTGCTCACGTCAGAAGCAGTCCACAGTGGCTATGTGTGTGGTGCGAGTTCTGCTCGTGTGTGTGTGTGTGGGGGGGGGGGGGGGGGGTTCTGAAAGAGGAAGTTTTTGTCTAAAAGCTTAAATGTTGCACAATCTTTTCAATGTGCCTGTGTGTGTCAATGACTCCTCAATGTGGTCATTAGCAGTCTACCCACTTCATAATACTGTCATCATATGTTGAGGAAAAAATTCTGAACAATTTGTCACAAAAACTGACTCAAGACAAGATGACTGCCTATCATCATTACTGTTCAACTGTGTGCTGGAATACATCATGGGAGGACTGTACATACACTATGTGATCAAAAGTATTCGGACACACCCAAAAACATGAGTTTTTCATATTAGGTGCATTGTGCTGCCACCTGCTGCCAGATGCTCCATATCAGCAACCTCAGTAGTCATTAGTCATCACGATAGAGCAGAATGATGCGCTCCGCAGAACTCACGGACTTCGAACATGGTCAGGTGATAGGGTGTCACTTGTGTCACATGTCTGTACATCAGATTTCCACACTCCTAAACTGTTACTGATGTGATAGTGAAGTGGAAATGTAAAGGGACACGTACAGCACAGATGCGTGCAGCCCGACCTTGTCTGTTGACTGGCACAGACCGCCGACAGTTGAAGAGGGTCATAATGTGTGATAGGCAGGCATCTATCCAGACCAACACACAGGAATTCCAAACTGCATCAGGATCCACACCGACTTCGTGTCAGGCCTCACCGACCGACACCGGTACATCTCCTCAGTGCAGCAATCCTTGAAGAATGAAGAATGGGTTGCCATTCCCCAAGAAACCTTCCAGCACCTGATTGAACATATGCCTGCGAGAGTGGAAGCTGTCATCAAGGCTAAGGGTGGGCCAACACCATGTTGAATTCCAGGATTACCGATAGAGGGCGCAATGAACTTGTACGTCATTTTCAGCCGTGTGTCCAGATACTTTTGATCACATACTGTAGATAACTCAGAAAAGAAATGCGAAAATGATGTAAGTTTAAGCTGCTTGGGATATGCTGCTGCTCTTGCTCTCCTGGCCAACGACGTTCAAGAAACCAGACAAGCAAGATCACTACAAGATATAGCACAAGAAATTGGCCTTGGAATATGGTTTGAAAAAAGTAGAGATTATGCTAACTGATCCACAACAGAAAATAAAACCTGTTGATGAATTTAAACATTTAGGCGAAATCATAATATACAATCTAAATGAGAAACCAGTATGGCAAAACAGAATTAAAAATCTATACAAACCCAATTATATCACGAAAAACACATACAACAAAACGAGCCATCTATGGTTATAACATTAATACATTATAGGACAGTTACACGACCAGAAATAAAATAATATGCAGCTGAAACCATTTTCAAAATAAACAATGCAGCAGAAATTGACAAAATTCTAAAGATAGAAAAAATAATAATCAGAATATGCATAAATAAACAATATCATGTAAATGGTCATTGGAGAATAGTTGTAAATGAAACATTGTGCAAGAAAATAACACTAGTAATGAGTATGACCAGGAAGAAAAGCATCTCATTCTTTGGACAAATATGAGAATGCCAGAAAGAGAATTAGTACGAGAATTACAGAAAAACTGTAGAACAGGGAGAACAATATTAAATGAATCACAGAAATTAAGGAAGAAACAGGAACTTCAAATTATAGTAGCTGACTTAAAAAACAAAAGAGGAAACAGGAATATTGCAAGACACACAAAGCAGACTACAAACGAAGATCATTAAAATGACTACAGAAAGAGTGATCTCAGATGAAGCAAGAAAGAAAATATCTGTAGCAGTGAAGAAGTATTGTGCACACAAAAGAGCAAAACACCCTTCATACAACAATGAATTATAATAATCTTTGTTTTGTACACCCACTGTGTTATTGAATTGTCTCACTGAATTATTATTCAACTGAAATGTATTATTGAACAGCAGCAACTTGCATAAAGCATTGTATAACTGACGAGAGTGCTCCAACGAAGGCCATAAAATAAATAAATAAATAAATGATCATTGATATGTAATTCACTTTATTTTTCAAATAAATTTTAATCCTGAGGGCATATTGTCTACTTCAATGTTCCTCATTCAATTTGTTGCATCACTAATGCTTGTGTGTCCCGTGCGGTGTAGCACAGAAGTCGCATGTGGGTTTGAATAGTGTGTAGCTTCCTTGTTTGGAAATGCATTTAATTAATTCCTCCTGTATGCAATATGACATACTTGGCTGGAAAATTTGAAAAAACAAGATGTGAAAAAAGTCTTTCATATGATCACCATTCTCATCCACACAAAAGAGCATCTCTTCACAGTACATTGTTCACAACTCTGTAAAGAATTGCTGGCTGTAACTCATGAATCTCAACTCATATATCATTTTTGAGCTGCTTGATAGTTGCTGGATTGTTGAGGTATACACATTCTTTGAAAGTCGTGTTGTTTCATCAAGTCTTGCAAATCTGACAAGAAAACATCACCAACTTCATATTTTAAGGAGGAAAAAAAGCACACATGCAAGATATCAGCCCTAGCATTTGATCCTGTGCAAATATTTGGGCCATAATTCTGGTGATATGCAGTTATGATATTTTGAAAGTATAGCTTTTAAATAGCACATGCACTGGTTGTTTGTCACTTGCTCCATCCCAATGCAGCCACCTAATACTTGAATGCAAAGTACTGTACAGCAAAGTGACAACCAGAACCCTTCTGGGAAAAGGAGGGATGGAGGGATCACATGCACAATGTATTTTGAATTTCTGTTCGAGAACACGTTTTACGCAAAAGGGGGGTAGGTAATATAAGTGTGTAATTCAAAAGCAACATGAAAAAATATAAACAACTGAAGTAGTATTATGAAATGAAATTAATAATTTTTGATTTACAACTTAATCATTCGAGTCGTGTTGAAGAATAGAACAACTCCTTCAAATATACTTTACCTTAACACTGTCAGCTTTACAATCCAAAGCAAATAATACACAGCAGTGATGTTAATATCTAGATGGCTGCTGTGCAACTTCTTTAGTGATAGTCATTCATTTATGCTGCATTTGTGAATCACATATTAAAAATGTTCAAAGCAAAGAGATCCCTGGCACCAGCTACAGGTTAGAAACCACACAGACACAATGAACAAAGTGCATTACCAATGTCAAAACTGTACAGTATTTCGCTGGATGTTGAAAGTGATCTGGCCAGTTACTAGTGTAGCCACTTCGATACCAAGCATATTCGAAGACTGGCTGAAATATTGGTGCACATAACTGCCTGTTAAAAAGAAACTGCATATTTGAAGAAAGTTGGTAAATCTGCAGGCAAAACTGCTGAATATGTGTAAGTCAATTACATCTAGCAGTGGTATAGTCAATACAGAAATTGGAGTCTCTTCTGCTCCACGCTAGTCACACATTGACAATCTTTTGTGGCCGTAAAATGTGTCCACAATTAAAACTGCTCTTCTGTGATTTTGCGTGACTCTATAGAGCAGCTTCTGTTGCCACATCCATAGATGTTCCTTGTTTACTTTTCCAGAAGATGAGGTGACAGCTCCAATATACTGTCACATCAAACTAACTTCGTTTGACTTGCTGCTCAGACATGCCTGTTCGCTCTTCTTAAAACTACACACAGAAGTGACCTACGTGTCCATCTGCGGATACCACTGGCATTATTGTGTAGCTGTGCGTTGTGTTGTAGATGGAGTGCACTACTCTGTTGACATCTCTCATCCATTTTTTGGCAGGATATCAGCTTGGCATAATTTCAGAATTAAAACTGCTCTGATCTGTAGTGTATACATTGTGTCCACTGGCCACTTCTATTTCTGCTAGTGAAACAGTGTCTGTTAACCAGCTTTCTACTTGGGGTGAAGTGGCTTATTTTCTGTGACACACTAATGCGTGTCCTTTTGAAAGCATACACCCACCCAGCAGATGCTCTAAACCTTTTTAGTTCCACCTCCATTGTGGCACGAATTCCCAGCACTTTATATTAGTATCATGAATTGTCATCTTTATTAAATTTGTCTAGACAGATTGTGTCGAACTTGGAAAACTTTTGATGATGTGTACCCAAGTTTTGAATGGTCGTACTCCAAATGTACAAATCCCTCTTTTGTTTTAGTAATTTAAAATCCCTTCTGACCATTAAGAGAGATTATCCTTCTTCCAACTGTTTCAAAAGCCAAAAGTTCATTTCAGACACTCCTGTGTTACAGACAGGAGTAAAGTGGAATGTAATAATATTAGACATTTGAAGCAGGCGTCACAGTCATCAACATCATCTGCATTCATGTTTTTACATCCCTGTCCTGCTGTACCAGTGATGCTGTTTGACGATTGTGAAATTGGTGGAAGGGCACCCTTGTTATTGCCATTATTGTCCTCTTGTACATAAGCAGTGAACATCAGTCCACTGTCTTTCTCTGTCTAGTATGTCTTCATTCATAAAGCTATTTACGATTTCTGCAATGAAATTGGAAGGTATAATTAATAGCACAAACAGCCATATGCTTTCATTTCCTTATATTAATGTTAGTCAAACAGCCTACACTGTCGCAAGGGAATGATGATTGAACCTTTAAAATCTCTTTCTTAACTGAATTTAAGTTACTTGGCAAAAAGCCAATCTGATTTGAATGAAAACTGAATTTAAAAAATGTCAAGAAATTCTCTTTCAATAAAGTAATAACTTGAAGTTAATAAGACTGTCAATGTGACACTAAGTGTGAATGATAGTACTGATAATGGTATAGCTATATCTACAGAAGAACAGTAAAATTCTTTTAGCCAAAGTTCTGCATACTGGAGAATCTGCTGGGAGTCTCCAATGAAGCTGCACATCTCAATGACCCTGAAACCTTAAATCGTCTTTACTCTTCTTGCATTAGATCCACCAGATTCTGTCCTTGTGCAATGACATCAGCTTAATGAAAAGTGATTGGTAATCCCATTTTTTCTTAAATTTCAAACAATTGAGCAAAATTCCTCTTGTTGTAGTCATGGAAGTCCACCCACCAAATTGTTTTGCATTAATTGAAATACCTAAGCAAAGCCTTATGGCAGTCTTCCTCAAGGTAGTGTTATAGATCCTTTGCTGTTTCTTACCTATATAAACGATTTGGGAGACACTTTGAGTTGCCGTTATAGGTTGTTTTGCAGATGAGGCTGTCATTTATTGACTAATAAAGTCATCAGAAGATCAAAACAAATTGGAAAATGATTTAGAAAAGATATCTGAATGGTGCGAAAATTGGCTGTTGACCCTAAATAACGAAAAGTGTGTGTTCATCCACATGAGTGCTAATAGGAATTCATTAAACTATGATTACATGAGAAATCAGTCAAATCTAAAGACCGTTAATTCAATTAAATACCTAGGAATTAAAATTACGAACAACTTGTTTGAAAGAACACACAGAAAATGTTGCTGGGAAGGCTAACCAAAGACTGTCTTTTATTGGCAGGACACTTAGAAAATGTAGCAGATCTACTAAGGAGACTGCCTACACTCACTTGTCTGTCCTCTTTTAGAATACTGCTGCGCGGTGTTGAATCCTTACCAGATAAGACTGACGGAGTACATCGAAAAAGTTCAAAGGAGGGCAGCATGTTTCGTATTATCGCAAAATATGGGAGGGAGTGTCACTGAAATGATACAGGATTTGGGCTGGACATCATTAAAACAAAGGCATTTTTTGTTGCAGCAGTATCCACTCATTCAATCACTAACTTCCTCCTCTGAATACAAACATGTTTTGTTGATACTGAACTGCAAAGGGAGAAACTATCACCATGATAAAATAAGGGAAATCAGAGCTCATATGGAGAGATATAAGTGTTCATTCTTTCTGCATGCTATACGAGATTGGAATGATAAGAGAATTGTGAACATGATTCAGTGAACCCTCTGCCAGGCACTTAAATGTTATTTGCAGAGTATCCATGTAGATTTATGGCAGCTCATTTGAAATTCAGGGAATCGCTGAAAATTATAGGCAAAAGTACTAATAAACTTACACTATATTCTCTGAGCAATACTTTCCTGCTACATGCTTTAAGAAATGGTTAATTATCTGGTCAGTATTCTGACAAACTCCCTCAAATTAAGATTTTGCCTAACATTGGCCTTCCATAATGCACTGCAATACAAAGATTGACTCGTTTTAGATTAGATTACAAGACAATGCTAATTATCTGCATAATAACATTGCTACATTCAAAGAATATTTTTGAGTGTGTCAGTGCTGATGGCACTCACAGGTGAATATCACTGTTTGGTGTTCTTCACAAATTAATGGTTATTTTCAATAAAGGCAACTACAGTGCCATATGCAACCCCTGTTTTGTGGATGACAGGTAGAATATTCAAAGTAAAAATAACAAGTTAACATGACTATTACTTCTAAATAGAGGCTCGATCTTTGGAACCAGGTCCCTCTGTGTATACACCTACATCTATTATTTTTTCTGCACCTCCTCGTGTATTCGTCGGAGGTTCTTGAAGGTGGAACCTTTGTCAACACCATATCACCATATAATTACCACAAACATTGCCCTTGCACAATTCTGCAATAATGCCCTGTGATTGTAAAAGTTTTATAATGTATGTACAGTAAGTCATTCTGTCAAGGAGCATTTTCACTGTAAACATAACTGACTTATCCATAATGGAAAGCAATTGAGTAAAAAATCAGAATCTTATAAATCATGAATACTTTCATCAACACAAATACCAAAAACAAACTACGACATGAAAGCAAGAAAAAAAAATGTACATCAGATTTTTAATATGCGCGTGTAACGAAGAAATCCAGAAAAAGCATTTAACATTCATAACTACAATCTGTGGCATGAACAAAAGAACATCACACATTATGTCACTAGTCAAAGCTCACGGGTGGAATCGGACATCAGAATAGACCTCATAACCAACACAAAAGCAGTTTAAAAACTCTACTTTCATAAGGCCATAACTATCAGAATTATGACCCAAATTTTCATGTGAGATCCACTGCTGGGGCTGATTCCTTCCAAGTGTGCTTTTTGTTCCTTAAAATATGAGCTCAAGTTGTTGATGATTTCTGGTGCATGAGGACTTGCTGGATTCACTCTCTGCACCAATTGAACTTTCTCTGGGAATAGTTTCAACTCTATCATTAAAATTCTTTGCAGTGACCTTCAGTGCATCCCAAGCTGAGTGACATCTCCAGGTTGATGTTTGAGGATTGTCCTTAACGTTGCCCCTCACTCATTGAATGTTTTCTGGAGTTTGAATCGAATGTCATCTACCCATTCTTTGGCAAATCAGACTGAATAATATTTCTGGAAGTGGGCTACCAGGCACAGAATGGTAGTCTTAATGAGGATAGTTTCACATACTTAATTACCAACTGTATGCTCTGTAAATGAGAATGATGGATCTTTGATTTTGAAAATAAGTTCTATCAGGTTTGTGCTCTGCTTAGTACTCAATCTCTCCATAGTGTGTCTCTCAAATGTACTTCACAATCCTGAAGAAGAAGATAAGATTAATTAAAAAATTGCGAGGCATCGTAATCCATGTGTGAATTCTGCACCACCCTGTTTACTGTCAGAGCTGGATGCTGTACAGCAATATCACTATCAGACTGTGGTACCTTAGTTTTCATGTGGTGCTTGCTGTTGTGTATAAAGACTGAATAAAGGCGTAATCAACTATGAAATGCTAACAGAAAGTAAATAAACATGTGATTGCAGAAAATATAAAGGATTGACTTGCATTCTGTAAAAAACTTAAGTATTAGCTCTTCTGCTACTCAAATAATAACATTACAGTTGTTGTTGTTGTTGTTGTTGTTGTTGTTGTTGTCTTCAGTCCTGAGACTGGTTCGATGCAGCTCTCCATGCTACTCGATCCTGTGCAAGCTTCTTCATCTCCCAGTACTTACTGCAACCTACATCCTTCTGAATCTGCTTAGTGTATTCATCTCTTGGTCTCCCTCTATGATTTTTCCCTCCACGCTGCCCTCCAATGCTAAATTTGTGATCCCTTGATGCCTCAGAACATGTCCTACCAACCGATCCCTTCTTCTGGTCAAGTTGTGCCACAAACTTCTCTTCTCCCCAATCCTATTCAATACTTCCTCATTAGTTATGTGATCTACCCATCTAATCTTCAGCATTCTTCTGTAGCACCACATTTCGAAAGCTTCTATTCTCTTCTTGTCTAAACTATTTATCGTCCATGTTTCACTTCCATACATGGCTACACTACATGCAAATACTTTCAGAAACGACTTCCTGACACTTAAATCTATACTTGATGTTAACAAATTTCTCTTCTTCAGAAACGCTTTCCTTGCCATTGCCAGTCTACGTTTTATATCCTCTCTACTTTGACCATCATCAGTTATTTTGCTCCCCAAATAGCAAAACTCCTTTACTACTTTAAGTGTCTCATTTCCTAATCTAATTCCCTCAGCATCACCCGACTTAATTCGACTACATTCCATTATCCTCGTTTTGCTTTTGTTGATGTTCATCTTATATCCTCCTTTCAATACACTGTCCATTCCGTTCAACAACTCTTCCAAGTCCTTTGCTGTCTCTGACAGAACTATAATGTCATCAGCGAACGTTTTTATTTCTTCTCCATAGACTTTAATACCTACTCCAAATTTTTCTTTTGTTTCCTTTACTTCTTGCTCAATATACAGATTGAATAACATCGGGGACAGGCTACAACCCTGTCTCACTCCCTTCCCAACCACTGCTTCCCTTTCATGTCCCAAGACCCTTATAACTGCCATCTGGTTTTTGTACAAATTGTAAATAGCCTTTCGCTCCCTGTGTTTTACCCCTGCCACCTTTAGAATTTGAAAGAGAGTATTCCAGTCAACATTGGAACATTACAGTTATCATTCAATTTTCAGAAAACAGATTTCCAATAGTTACAGATTTGTACGAGATCCAACAAATACCTTAGATACACTGTGCTTGATGGCACCCATACTGTCCCTTGTTAACATGGTAAGGTTACTTGGGAAGGTACTTACTATGACTATGGTTGGAGACTGCTAAACTGCACTGTAGCTAGTGCACAGGGAAGTGCTTTTATTACATCCTGTTCCTGAACAAAATATAAGGCAGTTCGGTATCACTATGTCACGTGTAATTAGATTAACTGCAGGGTTGGTGAAATTAGCTCCTATGATAGGTAGTATTAGTTCTAATTACATTGATTGATGGTGTGTACTGATCTTTTAGGAAAAGAGCTTTTACAGGTTCAAGTATTCTCTGACCCATTACTTTTCTGGTGTGGGATACTGCTCCAACTCCATGAATGGTTGAAATAAATGCAGAATTTTCTGTATTTATGCCTTGTCTTTGAAGAATGGCAATCTTAAAATTTCTGTAAAACTGTTCATGTTTAATGGTTTGGCATTTCTCTTTACAGAATGCTATAGAAACATTTTATGCATTACTAGCTGAGTACCCAGCTTTGCCTGGAGGTGTATGTATTCAAATTCCAGTAATTCATCCCCCCCCCCCTCCCCCCCCCCCCGGTCCCTCAGTTCATGTGCTTCTCCCTCTTCTGCCCACCTCCTCACACACACACACCCCTTCTCACGCCCACTCCATCTCCCCCCTCTTAACTTTCTCTGTCCATTTCCTCCTCTCCTCGTCCTCTTCCCTTTTTCAGTCCATCTCCTCCTGCCCCATGCCTGTTTATCCATCTCTTCCTCTGAACTTCTCTCTCTACGTTATCACCCCCATCTCAAAGGAGGTTGCCAGTTCTTACACCCATCAGTATTTTATTTGAGATTATGTAATATGTGTACCAAGTTTGGATGAAACTGATCTAGGGAGTTTAAAAGGAGTCTTTTACCCAGGCTTTGCCTGCATTTCACCTGTTTGTCCAGCGAATTTCACCCTATAGTTTCGTTTTCATGCAGCTCAGTGTTTATATCATATCTCCTGAACTACGTATCATACAGTTATATATTTGTGCAGGTACATTCTGCCTCCAAAATGCATTGCAAATAGAGTTATTAGCAAAGAAGTAATAAATTAAAAGGCAGTGCAAGATATGGCAGTTATACTGCAAGAACACTGGAAATGTAGTAAGTGATAAACTTCTTTCCTTTTACAATTTTGTTGGGGAGGTGGGCAAGAAGAAGTGCTGAAAATGTTTGAGATCGTGCGTAAAGTTTGTTACAGGTCACAAAGTGCTCTCATTCTCAGCTACTTGTACATGATGAGCTATGCTTCTTTTTTACCCTTATCTCCCTTTCAAAGGTAACCATTCCCCTTCCCCACACATTCCCACAGACTGTAAGTGATATATGTTTGGTTGAAATCAATTGGGTTGTCTTTCCTGACTTCTTAATTAATTTCTGTCACAGGTGACACAGCAATGGAAGAACTAGCACTGCGGCATCGACCTCCAAGTTGGACAGACACACCTTCCAATGTAATTGAAGTGGATGGTGTTTCAGTATATATGCCACACGACTTGCAGGTCACATCAGTTGTGAAGGTTGTGAACCCATATTTGTGGTGCTGTTATCAGCTGAAAAAGGCAGAATATGAGGCCAGATATGGCAGTGCTAAAGAAATGACTCTGTATCATGCTACAAGCAGAGCTAATATGGAGTCTATAATTACGAATAACTTGAATTGGCGATATTCATGGCGAGTCAGGTATGGTCGAGGCATTAGTTTCAGTCCGTCAACCACCTATGCCAATTTCTATTCTGGGTACAATTTTGATTCTAACTGGAGGACTAGGACTGACATGGCAATGATTGTCGCAACTGTACTAGTTAATAAAATTACAGATGGTAAATACAAGACTATAGTGCCTCCCACTGATTTTGATACAACTACTGGAGATAATTATCAAGTATATGTTAAGTACTGTGACAATGAATTTTACCCAGAATATATCATTTACTACATAATCTACATAGATGACAACTTTTAAGAAAGCCAATTAGTAATTTGCCAGATAATGCAGGCAGGAGGGGGGGGGGGGGGGATATTTTGATGCTATATCAGATATTACTGAAAAAAAAAAACAACACACAGCTGAAACAAATGCAATATATTCAGACACTGATATATACAGAGCCTGATTATTACTAGAGTTTGACATAGTCTCAGATCTGCACATCTCTGAAGTAGAAGTTGAAGGATCAGTTGTTGAATAGAATATTCTAATTGCCCCCTTAACAGCTAGCGGATCCTGTTTGTTGAAAGTAATCTAGTGGCATGCTTTTTGTTTGAAATCATATGCATCTTGTACACTAACAGAGAGCTTCACAATTCTGTGTTCATATTAGCACAAACTTGTTGTCCTTATTCACCAAACTAAAACCTTTTTACACTGGGGAGTTACTATGAGGTTCCAGAAGAACACCCATCATTAGCTTACTGAGTGAAGGGTACTTTCATATTCCTGAAGCATGAGTGAGTTTTGAAATCTCATACCAAATTCTTTCAGACCTCTCATCCTTTCCAAAATGGAATGCATCAAATTGGTAACAACTGAACTCTGTTCCCAAAGATTCTTTTTTTTTCTGACAATTGCATTTTAGAAAATTGGTCAATCATATAATCCATAGGTGAAAAACTCTTCAATTTTTGCTAGGAAACCTCAGTAACTTCAGCATGCTAAAGAAACTTATTTTTAACTGGCCATTTGTTGACAATATACTCGCACTTTTTGTGTAGGACAATCTGATGTTGGAAAATATTTCAGTGTAGTTTTGTCACAGAAACTTCATTTATGTAAGACTTCGCGTTTGCCCCATTGAGCAACTCTGTCATTTTTCTGTATCTTAACAGGCCAAAATTTTAAATGAAGCAAATTACTGTTGAACTCCAGAAATCAGGATGCTGTTACAAAGCGACCAAGAAGATCACTGAAAAGATTATGCAATTTTGAATGAAGTTTATGAATAAGTTAGGCCTCTTATTAGAGGAATATATTTAAGGAATTGTTAAGTGGAAGAATAGAGCTGAGAAACAGAAGGTAAAGCTTTGTAGATGCATTTTCAAACTGTGCCTCAACTTAATATGATTCACAGAAGAACATTGTTAAAGGGTTCCACTGCTCTAAGACCCTTCATACACACTGTAGCAGAGACAACAACCTAGTAGAAATATACTTCAATATTTTGTGTGGGTTTTCAGTGAAGATTTCCTTACATGTCTTCAGAGCATTTTGTCTCTTGAAGCTCCTTAGCAAAAAATAAGAAATGTCAGCAAAGCTTACAATAGACTGCACATGCACAGATGTTGGCCTATGTGATTATGATTAAAGAGCAAATGTGTTATTACTTTCGACAATAAAAACTGACTTTCGACAATAAAAACTGACTTTCGTTAATAAAAACTGATCACCTATTATCACCCATCCACCTCCCAACTCACAATTCAGCTGTTTCACCTCTTAATTTCCCTGAAGGCCATCTGTAAAGTGTTACGAAATGTCAATTAAAAACTATTAAATATTAATATTTACAAGACAGTTACAGTTTTTTTGGACAGCCAAGTGTACAAGAGGGAAAATACAGCCTTGCACATGAATACTAGTATTTTCTAGACAAATAATGTACCTACAGAGGGGCTGAGCGGATGACGCCTCGGCCGGATGTCAGGAATCATTTGGAAGAGCTCGTGGTGCTAAGAAAACACGATTATTCAGTGAATCTTTATTTTGGCAGCTTTTACAGAGGGTGGTGCATTGTTGATCGTAGTTACCTCCTACCCTGGTCATGGACAGACACTCTGTGTCTGACGCTATGCTATTACTTGCGCCTGCATCGTAGTGAGACATTGTTCCTCTTGCGATGATACAGATGCTTAGCCCAGCCTGGTACAGCATGGATAGCTACTACCAGCTGAGGAGAGTACTAGAGCCCACTCCATGCCTCTTCTTCCCTGGACCACTCCATCCACATTGTGGTGTAGGCGGCAGGCGTTCAACCCAGTACTGCTGGCCTGGTAGGTCCTGCACCCAGATGGGCTTAGGTGTGACAGATGGTGGTCCGCCAGGAACCCTGGTGGTTGTCTTCTGTCCCACACTCAGAGAGTACAATACCTGGTACTACTCTGCTGCTGGTAGTTCAAAAATGGTTCAAGTGGCTCTGAGCACTATAGGACTTAACATCTGTGGTCATCAGTCCCCTAGAACTTAGAACTACTTAAACCTAACTAGCCTAAAGACATCACACACATCCATGCCCGAGGCAGGATTCGAACCTGCGACCGTAGCAGTCGCGCGGTTCCGGACTGAGCGCCTAGAACCGCTAGACCACCGCGGCCGGCTGCTGGTAGTTCATCAGTTCTCCCATCAGTAGTGATTGGTGTGACACAGCATGAAGTTCGTCAGTGGAGTTCAACTCTGGGGCACTCCACGGTGGCTGGTACTGCGCTGGATGACCTGAGACACGACTAACTAAAACAACATGGTCATGGAATGGAATGTCATCAACAAAGACTCCATCATTCCCATTGACCTGAAGCTGTTCTCCTGTACTTGGAGCTGGGGCTCTGATATTTAAAGAGCTCTCTCTGTTTCTATGACGTGTGGTTTACTAGCGATGACCGCACTGCATGTGGCCTCGTAATTCTGCCACACTTGCTTTAATTCTTTCTTAATAGCTAGTTACATCGGTCTGTTGGTGTTTTCCCTGACCATGTCTATTGCTTCTTGCAGCATCCCACCATGTGAACGAGTGTGCGTGTTATTTTGCTTAGTTGCTGTCAGTTTCTGCTTTCCCACTGTGTGTGTTCTCTCTCACTCAGCTACTGCAGACTGTGCTGCCCATCTGTCTTGCATCACCGTGCTTCCTGGTCCGCTGCTAATCATCGTGTAACCAGCCTATGTCAAGGTGGTTGAACTCCGTTAAAAATTTTATAACTTGGAAAACATATTACTCTGTGCCGTAACAGACCTTACACCACTGGAAATGCCACATGCGGATGTGGTGTCACCGCCAGACACCACACTTGCTAGGTGGTAGCCTTTAAATCGGCCGCGGTCCGCTAGTATACGTCGGACCCGCGTGTCGCCACTGTCAGTGATTGCAGACCGAGCGCTGCCACACGGCAGGTCTAGTGAGACTTCCTAGCACTCGCCCCAGTTGTACAGCCGACTTTGCTAGCGAAGCTACACTGACAAATACGCTCTCATTTGCCGAGACGATAGTTAGCATAGCCTTCAGCTACATCATTTGCTACGACCTAGCAAGGCGCCATTTATCCTTTGCTATGTATCTAATGAAGCCTGAACCATCAGACCGATGTACACCAATTATGGATTAAAGTTAAGTATTACATCAACTACGTACTTTATTTGCTATATTCATTACATTGTAATGTTCCAGACCTCACGCCAGTCTGCGTGAGCTTAATGCGTGCATTTCGGCCTCCTCTAGCTACACGGTGTTGGCTCTTCTGCCAACACATCAGCGGAACCTACAATTATCCCACGGATCTCCCTCTTCTTTAGTTCATTATCCAAAATACTAACTATTTCTTTGCTTGTATTCTCATTGCATTCTCAAATTCAGATACAATTCAAATCAGTGTATTCTCAGCGTCGACAAGTTCCAAAACTATTGGGTAGAGCTTTTTGTCATTCATGTCATCACTGCTGTCTGTTGTCAGGGCAAAGTGCTCGAACTCATTCCCACAACTGTGCTTGCAGACTATTTTCAAAGCAAGAAACATTTTGTGAACACACATCCTGCATCGTAAGGGCAAGTTATGGTCAACAAGGAATGTCGTAAATAACAACTCCATGGTTTTTTTATCTTCATCTTCTGAGGATTTAGTGAAAATTGTTGAATTCTTGTTCATCTCCCTTGGCTTCGCTGTACCTGCAATCATCTCTTCCCTTCCACCATGCGTAACTGAAAAATCCAGGCTACACGCCCTACAAAACACATGTAAATCAGATTTGGGGGAACACAGTAAACAGAGCCATGCTTTTGAGTACTCCTCCCTAAATTTTTGGCCACTTCTTGCTTCTTAACAGTGTCACTATACTCTGTTCATCATAAACATGACACTATGTATTCTTCTGCATTTGCTGGAACCTCATTGGATTTTGTTTCATGTGGAGCAGAAGCCAATCTCTCTCTCGTACAGTCAGATGCAATAATGAGGATACGTTTTATGCTGAGTGTTATGTGCACGTCGGATCAGCGATAATATGGGGCAACAGCTTCACCAGCACATTTAAATCACTCAGCAATGGCCAGGAAAGTGATCCAACTAATCTGCAGTAATGTGAACAATTGTAATAAAGGTGTAAAGAGGCAAGCAGAGAAAATATAGCTTTGAATGCGATTGAATTTATAAACAGAAAAAATAATATTTGGTAAAACTAAGGCAATACACTTCTTAGGTGACTGGACGGAAAATGTAACAAGCTTTCGATCTAGCTAACATAGTATATTGTAATTAAAAACAAGAGTGATGAAAATTCCTGACTTTAACAAGGGTAATTTTTATGCCTGGGCTATGTGTGGCGTAAAAGTGCTCTGCTGGGATTTCACCTTGTAGTTAAATACTCATTGAAGGTATTACAGTCAGTCATCTGGAAATCTCTGAACTCCTTCCACACACACCGTCAGGTGGCTTGCGGAGTATGGATGTAGATGTAGATGTAGATCAGACGCTGAGGAATACACTTCAGTACTGCTACGTTGATAATCAGGCAATCAACAACAGAATACGAAGCCATCAAAAAATCCACATTTCCTCCTCCTCTTTTATGAGGTATTGTCCTATAATTTGCCATCGGCATTGATAGGTCACAAAGATTCGTGCATTCATTCTGGTACATGTGGCAGCTGAAATGTTTCATTATTTCTCGCAACAAGTCCCTCTAACTTGGCTCCATATCAGTTCTATAGGGTTCAGATTGCAATGTTTAGGTGACAGCTGTAAAAATGCAGCATTTGTACAGTGCTCGGCAACATGAAAATTGTTTTCCATGTTTCTATGACTCATATCATTCTGGCTCGTATCAGTCCACGTCTGTCCTGCAAAGGGCATATTCAAATGATGAGTATGTGATTTTTCATTTTTCTCCAAAAAATTTGTGTAATGTTTCCTTACCTTCAACAATCTTTCATAAAATATTGAAAGTCAAGAATGTGTATTTGCAATGAAAACCAGAATTTTGCATGAAATATGTAATTAGAAACTAGAACACATGCATTTTTCTTGAAAAAATGGTAAAGTATCTGTTAATTACCATGTATTCGATGAATTTCATATTTAAATGATTTAGGCATTCAAACTGAGCCACCACCCACCATCACACAATTATCAATCTATGATGCTAGAGATTATGCCATGCAGATAATTAAATACCCTCCCTTATTTTTATTACAAGCATCATAACTGATTTTTCTTTGTAACAACAATGTGTTTCTCACCAATAACGGTGTTCCCTGCATGTGTTTCACTATAAAGCAGGAAGCAGTGTCATCCGTTTTCATGGCAAGTATGAACAGCGAGACAACCAGAGCACAAGTAGAATTTACAGAGACTGTGACTCTACATGATTTTTTTAAAATAAAAATTGCGTAAATAAGTACGACTGAAGAAAAATGTTGATGGTTGTTAATACATAAGAATGTCTTGAAGTTTCTTCTACAACTATAGTAATGAGATATATGAGTCTGACCTACTTCCACAAGCGGAACACCACCACGCTACGAGAGCTACGGTTGCTGACCAATCATCGCGTTTGTGTTTAACATCAGGTTTATTCTTATGTTGAAGTAAGTAAAGTCACGGTACCATCACCACACAATTCAAATTGTAAAGAAAGGTTTTCTCGTGTGCATCATTTTGAGCACTTTGTATGCTTGCTTATAAATCAATGAAGGAAAAAAAGTTATTTTTGCCATGTCGTTCTTATGGTTGTAAGTATTGGAAGAAATTCGTAATTATCATGACTGATTTGTAATAATTGGCATACCTGAATCTAAGATGTTAAATTTCTGTCCTACTACTTTTCTTCATGAAGGTGTACTTTTTTCAATTTGTGAGTTTAATTTTTGTATCAATCCTATTTTCTAATAAAAAAAATTATTTCTCAAAAAAAAAAGAAATTATCACATAACCTATGAAAAACTAACCTTGCTTTCACGTGCTGTACATATTGTTGGGAACAGGTTGGCTAGGAGAAGAGCGGTATCTACTGTCACAATGGATATTTAGGTTTTACATCATTGGAATGTACTGTCACAAATATTTTAACAGGTGTGCCTGACTGATTCTCTGGGGTCTCTAGGTATAATAGTGCATGTCATCCACTAAGACGTTACTAAACACCTGCTAAAACACAAGTATCACACAATTATGAGATAGTGTGACAGATTTCAGATATTTAACAATGAAATTCGCCAAATACTCCTGCAATAGAGATTTTATTTTATTTTCAGCACTAGTTTCAGCAATTCATTACACAACCTTGATGCCCCGTACACTCCTCTCAATGGGTCCTGAAGACGACATAATGAACTGCCAAAACTGGTAGTGAAAATAAATTACCACCTCAATTATATGGATGTTTGGTGAATTTCATCATTGAATATTTGACCAACTGCTGTCCCATGTCCACAACATCTGCATTACACAACATTAATGACAGTAACAGTGTGTCCAAGACAATGATGGTTCTGTCAGTGGAAAATTATAATATGTGCCAGATTGGGTTGTGAGGAAAGGTGAAAAAGATATGTGCAGCAGACTGCAGAAAACAAAAATACCTGAAGTTCATAAAAGAGAAAGGTTTGTTTTATTATGGCAGTAATACAAACATTAGAAAATACGGAGCCTGTTCTTATTACCACTTTTGCCACAGATAGCAAGAGTCCACTTGCTGTTAAAACTTTGTTTGCAGTTTTCTAGTATGGCCTATGATTAGAATATCAGGAGCAAATTTAATACAGAATATCTTGCAAACTGAGCACTAATGTTTCTTAGAAGGGGGGGGGGGGGGGGATTGGACTGAGGAAATGCATCATGCACATATATCCTAACAGGAGACAAAATGCAGATATATTGTATGAGCTCTAAAGGAAGCAAAATCAACAGTTGATTTTGCAAGGAAAAACAAAATTAACTGAAGTGTTTCATTGACAAAGCAGTTCCAATTGTTCATTTCTTTAATTACACTTGGCATACTGTGACCACTGCTTTAAGGATCTAACAACAGTTAATGCTAAATGGTATACAACGATCTGCGATAAGCCACTCATGAAATTAGGAAAATGGAGAAGTTGGAATTGTTCATCATGGTAATGCCGGTTGTCACACAGTATCTCAAGGTATTTACTTGTCTTTGAGTGTTTTGAATGCTACTGATGTTACTAGTTTGTGCAAATTGAATAATACATAATGGTGCATCTATAAAGCTCATACCATTAAAGTGTAAATTCTGGTATCTATTGCCAAGATGTGATTCTATATGAGTGAGTTCCGTATCTCAAATGTCACAGCACCTCAGTTTACGTATTAGTGTCTGATGACTCAGAGTCAAATGCCTCACTCAGGTCAATCAGTTTAGTTCAACAGATTATTTTGCTTCAAAGGCACTGAGTATTATCGAAACAACATTTCAAACAATTTTCAGTGTAGATGAATTTTTCCTGAAGTCATACTGAGCGTTTGTCAGCTCCCTCTGCAGGTGAAATGCTTGTAAATTTGTTGGTGCATACAATGTTCTACTATTTTCAAAAGTATTGGTAGAAGAGAAGCAAGATGATAGTTATTGACACATGACTTTTCTTCTTTTTCATGTAAAGATACAAGTAGTTATCTTTAAGCAGGCTGAAAAAGAACTACTCATAAAAATGCAGTTTATTGTTACACATACATTGTTGTTGTATAATGTCCACTATATTTTCGATAACAAAATTGACAGACCATACAAGTCCTCTGATTTTAAGTTGATGATTTTTGCTATAGCTACTGCAACTTTAGTGACAGCAATTTGGGCTCACTTGGATACAGATGTTGCTAGTTTGTTGAATGATATGAATGATTTTGGTTTTTCTAGATGCTTATTAATGCCTGATTTATAGCTGTCACTTTGAGCTGGGTGTCCTTTATTACCAGAACTAATGAAGTAGTTCATTTCATTGGGTGTGTGCAAGCAGCTTTGTATTTGTTTTGTGAATGTTGATTATAGTTATCATTTGCCACTCGTTTCTGTTTTTATAATTTCTAATCTGTTCCTCTTACTTCAGTTGAAGGTATTGAAGCTGTGTTGTTCTTTGATCTGTTAAGGAGATTGATAACCTGTGTTCTTAATTTTTTGAGGTCAGGTGTGAATAATCAACATCTATTATTACTCTTGCTTGTTTCCTCATGTGTCTTTTTAATACTTTAGGACAACACTTATTAAATGTATTAGAAGCAATACTGACAAAGCTGTCAAATGCTTCAACATCTATAAATTGCCCACTACCATGCCAATATAGTTTTGACTATCAATAGACGACAGGACAGTGTGTGTATTATCTTCGGGGGCAGTTGTTTTGGAAGTGTGTTTTGTTTCTTGCTTGATGTAGTTTTTTGTTCTGTTATGCTGTGTAATAAGGTTAAGTGGACATTAGCACAAATATGTGTACATGCTCTTTTATGTAGCAAGAGTTTCCCCTCATAGGTGATGACCACAAAACTACATTGTTGTAGTAGTGGACAATTTTTCTTGACACTTATTCCGCATCACCAAGTACCAGCACGTCGTCCAAATAAAAACTCCCTCTGCGACATTGATGGTCCATTCAGAGCATCACAGAGGAACTAGACACGATATAACGAACTCCCCATTCCACAGTGTTACAGGATCCTAAGTCTCAAACTGAACATGTCCATGGCATTACAGTTCCAAATGCACAGTCACAGCATTGTTTCCCACAACACTGCAACAAGCTGTTGCCTCTCACAGGACACAGTGAAATCAACCAAAATGTGAACATGCTGGCTTTTCCATGATCTGCGGCAGTGCCACTTCCACAAGCTACAGGCCCTGCCATTCGTGCCCTAGCTCCCAGAGATGTGGTTCATGGTTATGGAGAACATTTTCGTGCTGCAGCAAACTGTAGATGATTTCAGACAGTTCACCTTGGCGATCAGCAACTTTGATCAATGTACTTCTTCGATGGTATCAGACATCATTTTACACACCCCTCCACAGCAAGCTTAAGACAATGTAAATCTCTTGGTGCACAAAACTTATAGACAAGCAGACTAACCTTATTTTCACAACAACAGTCACCTCGGCAGGTGTGCTTAACCTTGTAGCGCACGAGAGTTGGCCAATAAGTGAGCTGCTGCTAGTGGCTGATACGAGTGCATGCCCTGCTCACCTCACATGCCGTAGTGGCTGCTGTTGCAACCACCACAGCTGATGACTCCCCAGGAGCATGGCCAAATCCAGAAACTAACCTGGTCGACCTAGTCTGCCATGGCTGCCTGATGACCGCTGGATGTGAAAAAAAGATTTTCAAACCCTCCACATCGCTATCATTCAGCTGACGGCCCAACTGCAGCACTTACATCTACATATATACTCCGCTAGCCAACAGCGGTGTGTGGCACAGGGCACAATTTGCACCAAAGTCATATTCTCCCCCCCCCCCCCCCCCCCCCCCCCCTGTTCCACTCATGGATCGTGCGAGGGAAAAAAGACTGCCTGAACGCCTCAGTAAGAGCTCTAATTTCCCTTATCTTTGAATGGTGATCATTGAGTGATTTGAAAGTTGGTGGTAATAATATATGCTCTACATCCTTGGCAAAGATTGGATTTCGGAATTTAGTGAGCAGCCCCTTCCGTTTAGCGCGTCATATATCTGCAAGTGTGTCCCACTTCAAACTTTCTATGAGATTTGTAAAGCTCTCATGATGGCTAAATGTACCAGTCGCTAATCTTGACACTCTTCTTTGGACCTTCTCAATCTCTTGAATCAGACCCATGCAGACAAACAATACTCTAAGACTGGATGAGCTAACCCTATTGTAAGCAATTTCCTTCATTGAAGGACAGCATCACTTCAGGATTCTACCAATAAACTGCAATCCAGAGTTCGTCTTGCTCATTAATTGTGTAACCTGATCATTCCATTTGAGATCATTTCGAATAGTTACACCCAGATACTTGACAGATGTTACCACTTCCAAAGACTGGGCATTTATTTTGTACTCATACATTGAGGATTTTTGCCTTGTTATACGCAGTAGTTACACTTACTAATATTGAGAGATAACTGCCAGCCATTACATGACGCATTTATTTTCTGCAAATCTTCATTGATTTGTTCACAACTTTCTTGTGATACTACTTTCCTGTAGACTACAGAATCATCAGCAAACAGTCTAATGCCACTGTCAATACCGTCAACCAGATCGTTAATGAAAATTGTAAAAAGCATCAGACCTATTACGCTGCCCTGGGGCACACCTGAAGTTATGCTTGTTTCTGTTGAGGGCACCCCATTCAGGACAACATACTGCTCTCTATCTGTTAGAAAACTTTCTATCCAACCACCTATGTCATCGGATAGACCGTAAGCGCACTCTTTTTGGAGCAAGTGACAGTGCGGAACTGAGTCGAACGCCTTTCGAAAGTCGAGAAATATGCATCAACTTGGGAGCCAGTATCTAGAGCCTGTTGTGTATCATGCACAAAGAGGGCCAGCTGTGTCTTGCATGACTGCTGTTTCCTGAAACATTGCTGGTTTCTGCAGATGAGCTTCTCAGAGTCCAGAAAGGTCATCATATCTGAACACAAAATATGTTCCATGAGGCTACAACAATTCGATGTCAGTGAAATTGGCCGGTAATTATGTGCATCCGGTTTTCTCCCATTTTTATAGATTGCTAGACCTGGGCCTTCTTCCAGTCCCTTGCAACTTTCCGCTGTTCCAGTGATCTCTGATAGATGACGGTAAAAAGGGTGCTATATTTGTAGTATAGTCAACATATAATCTTACGGGGATACTGTCTGGGCCAAATGTCTTCCTGGTGTCAAGGATCTTAACTGTTTTACAATCCCAGATGCACTAAACACTATGTCAGCCATCCTTGCGTTTGTTCGATAATTGAAAGGGGGAATGGTGCTGCAGTCCTCTACTGTAACCGAGTTTTTGAAAGCTAGGTTTAGAATTTCGGCCTTCTCTTTACCATCATCCATTACATTACCCATACTGTCAGCAAGACAAGGTATTGAATTATTAGTAGCGTTCATAGATTTTACGTACGACCAAAATTTTTTGGGTTTTTTTTAGAATCTGCAGATAAAATATGGCTTTCAAATTCGTTAAAAGAATCTCTCATTGACCTTTTGACAGCTGCTTTCATTTCACTTAATTTCTGTTTGTCAGTGGGGCAGTGACTACGTTTAAAATGACTGTGCAAAATTCTCTGCTTTCTCAGCACTTTTCCTAACATGTTTGTTGTACCAAGGTGGATCCTTTCCCTCCCCTATATTTTTGCTAGGCACGTACTTCTCTACCACATGGTGGACAATACCTTTAAATTCCGACCAAAGAAGGTCAATATCTTTTGTGTCCTGTGGTGAATGCTTGGAGCTGACTGTGAAGATATTCATTAATGACACTTTTATTTGCTTTCACAAACAAACAAAAACTCTACGCTGCTTCTTTGGTTATTTTTGCAACTTCCACTGACATAGAAGCCACAACGACATTATGGTCGCTAATACCTTCTTCTAGATTAACTTCCTCAAAAAGATCAGGTCTGTTTGTCGCCAAGATATCTAATATGTTTCCATCTCAAGTTGATTTTCTAACCAATTGCTGAAGATTGTATGTTGAGAGTGCTCCTAGAATAACTTCACAGGAGTCTTTGCTTCTGCCCCCTGTGATAAACTTGTAATTTTCCCAGTCAATGGATGCCAGATTAAAGTCTCCACCTATAACGAATGGATAATTTAGATATTTACTTCCTATGTACTCAAGACTTCCCCTGAAATGTTCTGTGACGTTTGTTGCGGATGCTGGTGGTCTATAAAAAACATCCTAATACAATGATCAATCCTTGTCTGATTGACAGCTTTGTCCAGACTATTTCACAGTCCAACCCAGTATCAATCTCAATTGCATTTAAGCAGCTTTTAACTGCAATAAACAGACCACCTCCCATAGCATCAGTCCTATCTTTCCTAAACATTGTCCAATCAGAGATTAAAATTTCACTGCTATTTATGTATGGTTTCAACCAGCTTTTGGTACCTAGTAAAATATTGGCATTGCTACTGTTTATTTCGGGGAGTAACTTAGGGGATCTTGCTACAGACACTTTGACAATTTACTAACATGCGGTGCAGCATATTTAAATTCTTTGGAATCAATTGCTTAGGCGAACTAACAATTTTTACAGTTGGCACACCCACATCAGTGTCATGAACTCGTAATTTTTCACGCCAACCGTTTGTTTCCCGTGGGGAGGAACCTATTCCAAAAAAAAAAAAAACCATGTGCACACCACAAGTACTGTGATGCCCATGTAGCTGCTTCCTGTGTGTAGTGCACCCCTGACCTATCGAGGGGCGTCCCACACCTTCCACCCCATAGCGCAGGTCGAGTAATCTACAACCATTTTCGTCACAGAGTCGACATAGCCTCTGGTTTAGATTCTCCACTCGACTCTAAACCAGAGGACCCCGGTCCACCCTGGGTACGATGCTGCAGATTGTCAGCTCGGCTTCTACTCCTTGAGAGATGGAGGCCGCCTTCGCCAATTTAGCTAGCCGTCGAAAGGACCCAAGGATTTCCTCGTAACCCCAACTACAGGCATTGCTGGTGCCGACGTGTGCAACAATCTGCAGCTCATTGCACCCTGCACGCTCGATAGCTGCCAGAAGAGCCTCTTCCACATCCTGGACAAGAGCACCCCTCCCCCCAGCAAGCACACAGAGTGAACGTTGGACTTCTTCCCCGCTATGTTCCTGAGGGGCTCCATGACCCGCCTAACATTGGAGCTCCCAATAACTAACAAACCCCTGCCCTGCCCCTACATGCTTGTCCAGACCTTGCTGAAGGAGCAGCCACTATCCTGGCAGAAGGTGCATTCTGGTCCGGCTCAGCCACCCGCCCCCCCCCCCCCCAAGCATCAGGTAGTACACTGAATCTATTAGCAAAGTGCATGGGATTTGGCAGGAGCCTGCGTCCCCCATGCACCCTTCGCCTTGAGGCTCGAGACCTCGACACAGACCACCACCCACAATGCGGTGAGAATGGGCCGGCCAGCTCAGTGGCACCTGAGGTCGGCTCAGTGACGAGAGCTGCACATCTAGTACAGCAGACTCTGCCCCAGGCACCCCATCCCCACTGCACCTCAAGGTGGCACTCTCTAGCTCAGGGCTTTCCAACCTTCCAACCTTTTAGGCTGGCAGATCCCTTCTTCAGTCGAAAATCCGTGGCAGACCCCTAGTCAGTTAAGAGCACAGTAACTTTAAATTTCAGAGCGAAACCCATGGGAACTGAAAGCTTCTTAATGCAAGTGCCATGTTTCCAATGACGCCCCCCCCCCCCCCGCCCCCCCCGTCAGTATCAATAGTCTTTGGTATAGAGATGAATGAAAACAACTTGAAATTAACAATCCAGTTTGAATTCCCACTGTATCCAGACACTTACTAGTGGATTGCTCCCCTTGTTCAACACACTATAGCCTGATTAAAATTACTTGGTAATTGACATTTCACACGTTGGAGCTGCCTTCCTCCAAGAGCAATCAATGTCACGTCCAAACTGTTTGCTGTTGACAAGCTACCGCTTGTGGTCTGTTCACTTCCACTGTTTGGCTACTGTAGAGTAAGGAGCATGCATACCGTAAAATGGGGTGACTTTGTGACAAGTTTTGCGTGTTTTCACTTGTACACTGATCAATTTTTAACATAAACTGAAACGGATGGCATCATAAGATAGCTACAACCTTCCTTTACAAGATTATGTCTTCAAAAAATTTGTATCTTTTTTATGAACGACTATATAAAGGGAAAACTCTATCACAAAGTCACCCCACACTGTGGGGTGACTTTGTGACAACATTGTTTTTGGGTTACAAAGTATGGGAAAAAAATAATGTCACAATTTTGACCAATCAAAAAGTATATTTAATCAATGTACATGTGTTTGATGCTTTGGTAGAGCTACATCATTTTTACAAGTGATGAAAAAGGAGCTCCCTAATCTAGATTTTTCACTTCAAAGAACCCTCGCTTTCCTACCGGTCTTGGGGGGTCGATAGTGTACAAAACTTCTTCTTTGGAGTATAGAATAGCATCTTCTTTAGTAGGCCACTTCCAGAACATTTTGGTCCTCTCCATAACGCTGACAATGTAGCCCTCTTGTTTGTCTTCAGTCACCCTTCCTGGAAAAAGTTTCCCTTCAAAGTTCACCACTACAAAATCATCCACTTTGAAAACGTTTTTTTCAGGAGCCATGCTGTCGATTCCCAAGACGTCTTTATCATTTGGAATCACTTTTGTGGGAGACATTTCAGGTTCTGAATCCTCCAAACAGCTGAAAGATTCATCCAGCACGTCGGGGTCACTGGGATCTTCATCCGTCCAGTTCCTCTCTCTGCTGTTGTCTTCATCTGAAGAGCTTTCTTCAGACATCTCACCTGCCAGTACAGCCTTTTCCTTGGATCCGCTGGGTCTGGAGGAAGTGCTGGCTTTTGTGTTCTTCCCTTTCGGCTGTTCCGCCCTACTGGCTTCGATTTCGGCACTGGAGATACTTCTGCCTGCTGGAACAGTGAGCCTTCTCCTTCTCTTGGGGGCCCGGCATCCTGTAACCTCTTCTCTCTTCTTCTGCAGTTCTTCTATGAAGATCTCACCAACCACTCCTGATAAGGACTGTAGGCTCTCTTCCAAGACGGCCTTTGGGAGTCTTTGGAGGACTTCCATTTTGTTAAGTGGAAAAATCCCAGTCTTCCTAAATCCTGACTGGAGATTTTTTATGATGTTCTCCTGCAGCTTGTCCATCATTTTCTTTAACAGACCAGGCAGTTCATCTTTTGGAACTGATGTGCACCGGCTACCAGATGTCGATTGCTTCCAATCTGACAAAATTTCACGCCAAATCAGTTTTAGAACTCTGAATATGGCAACATCTAGCGGTTGCAGTAGATGTGTCGCATTTGGTGGGAGTGCGATAAATTTTATCCCATACTTTTCGCAGAGTCGAATAACCTCTAGGATAATATGCGAACTCAAATTATCGCCAATAAGAACTTTTTGGCCATCTTGTTGTTTCAGTATGGGGAGCATAAGATTGATGAACCAGTCCTCAAACACTTGGTGATCAAACCATCCAGATTTAGTACGATTGTAGCGGGCTCCTTCAGGTCCATTTTCGGTCCAGGTCGACCACATGTTCTCGGCCTTGTAATTTACGTATAGTGGAGCCAACTGTCCTGCGGCGTTCCCACAGACCACAATCGAAGTACACGCTTTGGAACAATTTTGTATCCGCTCTGGATATTTTGCTCCTCTTCTGACCAACACTTTTTTGCTTCCCGGATCGTCCTGGACGTTCGTTTCGTCGTAATTCCAAATTTTTTCTGGTGGAATACCCTCTAACTCCTTCTCTAAATGCTCAAAATATGAGTCAATCACTTCAGTATCAGTCGCAGCTCTTACATATGTGATATTTTTGGCGACACGTTCGGAGAGAACATACTTATGCCGCTTCATAAATGACATGGCCCACTCTCTCCCAGGAAAGTTTCCATTTCCAAACACGGGAACTTTTCTTCCGGTTCGATCTAGATATGATTTGACGACACAGCGCAAATCAAGTAATGTCATTGGGAAACCATAAGATGCCATTGCAATGGAATGAGCAACGAATATATCCTCTTCTTCTTTTGTAAAAATAGGTTGACCCCCATGCTGTCTTTTAGGTTTGACTGTCTCTGAGTTTGAGGTGGTCGAACGTTTTATCTCTTTGGTTTTGTTCCACAATGTGTTTCGATGAATATTGAACCTAAAAGCAGAGAAAAAGAACGTATAAAACATATATACCAGTATGGTATAATTCAGAAAAAAATACCATACCTTTTAAAAGATGTTTAATAGAAAAAATGCCAAAAATAAATTTTACGAAGGTAGGTTTAAAATTTGCATAAATGCTTCCTTTACAAATGCCAGAAGTTGCAAATTGGTGTAAAAACCCGTTTTATGACAGTAAAGTTCGTAACAAAATAAAGGAATGTAGGTAACTTCCTGGTGTACATAGCTGTATTTTGCTCCCTATTCAAGCAGAAGAATTTGCTTAAAAACGCCAAACAGATGGTCATCTAAACGTCTATTTTAGCCTTACAGTATCCAATAAAACGTTTACTTCCTGTGTGACAGTGTATGAAAAATTAAAGAACTGCCACTAACCTTTCAGATGCTGCTCGCAGGGTCATTTTCTTTGTTAAAACCAATTTAACGGCTTTATCTAACGTCTCTGGAGAGTAATTTCTATAGGCTCTTGCACCCAACTTCCTTTTATAAGACCTCATCTTCTTTTCAGTGCTTGAAAGACAAAAAAACGTGATAAAATATAACCTAAAACCATGGTGGGGTGACTTTGTGACAAGTTGGGGTGTCACAAAGTCGCCACACAAAGTGCGTGCATTTCAGTTTTTGTCTCATATGTTCAACAAACATGGCTTGATTTAATCGATATTCTACAATAATTTGCCCAACATATTAACAAACAAATGTACATACCTGTTTTAGTTGCATCCTTAATATAAACATTTTCACAATATAAAGTTTCCCTCGTTTTACGAAAACGTAAATAACAGCGTTTCTAAGCAACGGCGTCGGAAGGAACTATGCGTGTGCAGAAGCTTCACCCTGCTGCCGCTACGTGGCGTGGCATGTCTGACAAACGAAATGCGTGGTTCAGCTCTTTCCTGAGACGAGCGGTCGCGGCGCGAGATTTAAAATACGAAAACTCGATCCCTTGTCACAAAGTCACCCCACCAGTCACAAAGTCGCCCCATTTTACGGTATTTGATAACAGTCGTGTGTGTGTGGGGGGTTTTTCGTGAAATCCGAAGAAAAATGTTCAAATGTATGTAAAGTCTATGGGACTTAACTGCTGAGGTCACCAGTCGCTAGTCTTACACACTATTAACCTAAGTTTAACTTCTGCTAAGGACAACACACACACACACACACACACACACACACACACACACACACACACACACACATACACACACCCGAGGGAGGACTCAAACCTCCAGTGGGAGCAGCTGCGCAATCCACGACGACATGGCGCCATAGACTGCGCGGCTGTGAAGAAAAAAGGCAGACCCATGATTCGGGTTACAAACACATCACGAAAGAAAAGAGGCCAAGGAATTGCCTTTAAAGGACTATTGTGACATCTGTTGTGCAAGGTGTGGGAATACATTCACCCAGTTTACATGCGCTTTCAAAACCGGATTTCGTAAGACGATGTCCCAGTTCCACTTTTGGTTGGTCAGGTAAACACTTCAAAATCGATTCTGGAAATCTGCTTTTATAAAGCGGTTTTCCAGTACAAAAATCGATTTTCGTGCCCATGTAAACAGCTCGGAAAGTCTAGTTATTTTTACGTCTTTGCGTATCTACTGAACAGCAGCTGTCAGTCCATAGCCGGCAGCTGGCAACTGGCAGGCGGCGTGGCAACAGCTTAGCCACAGCTGACAACTTCAACTACTACTTGGACAGTGGACACTATATCGTGGCAGTCAGCCTCGACTGTAAACAAATTAGGAAAACAAACAAACAGACTCTGTTATTTCTATATAAGAAGACGAAGCATTTCACAGAACATAAGACTTCTTTTCTCAAAGGAAACAATTCTGGCAGAGGTGGTTTACCTTTTACAAGGTGGCATGTGAAAAGTCCTCATTTGTTTGCGCTTGCAGCCAGTTGCCACAGTATAGTTTCAGAGTAATAGCAGGTAATTGTAATTGAGGTATAGGAAGGCCATATTTTTAACTGAGAGGACGGGATATATTATAAAGAAAAGAAATTAGCTTTAGAGATCATTTTAATTTTCGTAACAAAAATATCAATGCCAACAGAATTCAATTAATAATTATTTTGTAAATGATAGAAGACAGAAACAAAATTCCTACAGAGCTATAGTTCAGATACGTTCACTGAGTATCTACAAAGAAAAATGCTTTCTTCTTTACTATTGATGAGTCTGTAGGAATAATAATGGAATCCTAATGTGATGGTTGAGGGTGCTTCTGCTGACACAATTTTGAAAAGTTGGGTTCAATTCTTGACAACTGGAGATGGAAGTCTGGTTCCGCATCTAGACAGCTTCGGTACTTAGTTTTGTGGGCAGCATAGATCGAGAATACAGATTCACACATGTTTGTTGTGGCAAACGGAAGAAGTACACGTTTTGCAGTTTCAACAAGGCGCTACTATTTCTTGTTATCTAAACGGATCCAAAAGTGTGAGTAACCGTCAATGTCAAAACTTGATTTCAAGGTAGGGTCTGTGGTAATTTCTATCAACAACTCATATTCATTTGACGATAGAATGTTCGGCTTTTTGGATACAGTGAGTGGGTTGACCACCCATTCGTATTTCTGCAGCTTCTCATCTTCACCTGTTGGGAAATAATGCTTCAACAATGACATCAAGCTTCGGAGATGTTCCAGGATTTGATGAAACAAATTCTTCCCAAGCGCCAATGTTTTGCTTTTCAAAAACTCCTTGAGAAGAGCAAAACACTTGACCTCCCCCTCCTCAACACACACTGCCCAAAAATTGATTTTCCTCTTGAATGCTCGAACTTTGTCGATAGCAGTGACCTTTGTTTCACTTTGCCCTTGGAGTAAAATATTCATTTCGTTCATTTTGGAGAAAATATCTGACAAATAGGCAAGTATACATTGCCAACTTTCGTCATTAATAAGGTCTGCTAATTTGTTGTTATGCTCCAAAAGGAAAGCTAAGACTTCCAATTTTAATTTGTACAACCGAGAGACTACATTCCCACGTGAGAGCCACCTCACTTCTGTGTGTAACGATGAAGGCTTCCCATATCTTCACACAGTATTGTGAAAAGTCTTGACTTCAACGGCCTTGATTTTATGTAACTAATGATTTGAATGGATTCGTCTAAAACTTTCTTGAACGAAACAGGCATTTGTTTCGTAGCTAAATCGTATCTGTGGAGAGCACAATGACTACTACTGCAGTTCTTGGCGTTTTATTTTCATTATTGCTCCAACTGTAGGACCCGTCATAGCTTTTGCACCATCTGTGCACACATCTATGCAATTAGACCATGAAACTTCGTTAGTACTTAAAAAACATCAAATAGGCTGAATATTTCAGCACCTGTTGTGTTGGCAGGTAGTGGTCTGCACAATAAATGGGTCCTCCTCAAAACATCCAGAATATTCATAACTGACAAAAGCCAATAAAATCGGTAATCCTGCAACATCAGTGGATTCATCTATCTGCAGACAAAATGAATTGTGTTGGATGCGAGAAACAAGAATGTCTTTCGCAAAATTTGACATGTCAACAATGCGTCTCTTGACAGTATTGTTTGATAATGGTACCGAGGATGCAAGCTTTACTGCCTTTTCGTCTAGCATGCAAGAAACAATATCATTAACACACAGCTTTATGAGATTTTCTGCAGTGGTACGAGTTTTGCCTACTTTTGCCACTCGATAACTAACCAAGAAAGAAGCTTTTAATGAATTTTCATTAATTGTTTTTGCATGAGTTTCCTTTTGAAAAAATCGATGTCTTTAGCCTGGAAATCCGGGTGAATACTTCAAATGACGGCGCAATTTAACTGGAACCATTGAACTGTTCGGAAGGACTCGCATACAAATTACACACTGAGCTTTACCCCCTCCTTTGTCTCCATAAAGCCCATTTCTAAATAGCTTTCGTTGTACTTCCGCTTCTTGGTTATTCCACTTCCACAGGATATTGCAACCAATGGAGTACTTGCAGCGTTTTCACATAATAAATCCAGCTGTGGAGCTTCTTGTGATTGTTCTTCCTTTGGTCGTCCTTCCTCCTCATTCATTTCAACTGGGAACTTCCCTTGTTGTGAAGGCGATCGAGAAACTGCACCCTTCTTGAATGATCCTGACTTCAGCCACCGATCCATATTAGAAGTAATAAACTGGTCAAAAATCAACTTATGAAATAGGTAGTGCACTGCCAAAGCAAGTTTAACATTTAATTATGCCTAGGGCCGCATACGTGCCAGCTAGCGCTGCGATTGGTCGACAAAGCTCGCTCCGCGCATGCGTAAAAGGTTTCAGCGCATCTAGCGCCGCGAGCAAGATCATCAACGACTCCCGTATTGTTGCGAAACAGTCGATCAGAGAGGCCGCATTCTCCGGCACTAAACTGTGTTTGCGTTCTCACGTAGGAACCGCAAAGGCTGCTTTGGAATACGACCTGAAGTAAAAGTACACGTTTTTCACACGAAAAAAAATAGTGATGAATTTGAATTTCACATTTTTATTCGATAATTTTACTCATTATTTTACATGATTTGGTGAAAGGTGGCTGCGGACCCCCTAGAAAGAACAGGCGGACCCCTAAGGGGTCCGCGGACCACACGTTGTGAAGCCCTGCTCTAGCTCACTGAGTGTGGTCAACAAAGCTTCCAGCTGCGTTTGGACAGTGGCCAACTCCTCCTGCATCCACACACAATACACACAGGCCCTATCCATACAGTTAATAACTGATCTACTATAGGAAACTTAAGGAAACCTACTGTCACACAAGGTTAACAGCCACACACTAATTGGCAGAAAGGACACTCAACAATGAATAACAATAAAAATGTATGGTAGAAGCTCAATCTGGTGCTTATTTTCCTGCTAGGGGCTATTTAGTGAATACTAAAGAATAAGACAGTGACCTACAGTAAACTGCTAGGGGCTATCTAGTGAATATTACTAACGAATTAAACAGTAACCTACAGTAAGCTACACCTACTGATTATCCCTCATATTTATAATGTAAACAAGCATTTACGTACACACGAAAATTACCTAATAAAACTATAAAAACTGCCACCTTAAATGTACAGAGTCCCAATGACACTAATAAACATGAATACTGAATATTGCACACTGACAGATGCAGGCGCAAAACAAAACCTTTAGCTAACAATAAGACATCAGAATGTAAAGCACAAATACGAACTCTACTTTATAAGAGCTGATGGTCTTACACTACAAGATCACTAAAGCCCACAACAAGCTAAGGCATTTAAGCAGACAGCGAGGTGAGTTTTAGCTTTCTGCTAACCAAACCGTATGTAAGAAGGGCTCAGAAGTTGTATTGTAACACTAATTTACCACATATTGTACATTTGCTTAACTGTTACGGGTTCCAGGTTGCACCAGTCAAATGTATACAAGTGAGGTTAGAATTCACTATCAATATCACTTTTCGTAATAAACATATAAAAATTGCTACCTTCAACGTATCTAGTCTAAATGGTACTAATACATTTGAATACTGAGTATTATACACTAACTTAATCGATAATCCTGCATAATTAACATCAGTTAAGAATGTAAACAAACGTTTGTTCACACGAAACTGTCCTAAACAGAAACTTCGCTTATCTTATTCAGATGCAAATAAAAACTGAAACCTTCAATTTATCATATCTATCTGACACTAATGCACGCAAATACCATAGAATATACAGCAAAAAATGATTAATTACTAGCTAAATTACTAATCTCGTAACACAGCAAGCAAAAAGAACTTGTAGCTGGTGTCAGGGCTGCCAACCAAGTCAAGTTGCTTACAGGAACACAATGTCGCAGTAGAGGATGCACACACATGATCATGCCACACACAATGCAGGGCCTATGACATGATCCCACAAGCATTTCCGCTGAAGGAGGAGTCTGACTTGCAGATGGATCAAATGATCATAAAATGGCTGATGGCGCAACCACCACTTCCTCTGCTATGACAACATCTGAGCCACAACGACATGGAACAAACAGGGGCATGGTTAGGCACAAGACGGTCCACCCCATTGGACAATACCAGGCCCACCGTTCCCCTCCCGTATTTGAAGACTCACACCTGATCGCCTATGTGAAATGAAAGCCACTTTCCATGACATGTTACAAGGAGTAATCACTCAACAATCCATGGTCCTCCCTGCTACACCTCGTCAGTAAGAAAAACAGTTTGTGGCATCAGCGCAGTGACTATCGGGCACTGAACACCCAAATTATGCCAGACAGATACCCCGTACCACACATGCAAGACTTTACTCATTCACTGGCTGGGGCAACCATATTCAGTGTGTAGGATTGCTGTAAAGCTTACAAGTAGATTCCCATGGCCAAAGCAAACATATTTAAAACGACAGTGACAACCCCATTTGGACTGTTTTAATTTTTGGTAATGGCATTTGGGTTCAAAAAAGCAATCCAAACTTGGAAGAGGTTTTTTAACAATGTACTAAAAGGGTTACCTTATTGTTTTGATGTTGGACACTACTTCGGTATGCTCCGAAAATGCTGATGACCAAGAAAAGCATGTGAAGGACGTGTGAAACAGGTTTAGTGATCATGGAATGACACGTAACAAGGATGAGTGCATGTTGAGAACCAGTGGTGACCTGCCCAGGTTACGAAGTGCCAGCTCAGGGCATTTCTCCACTGCCAGAAAGACTGGATTGTTGCTTATCCTTCTTCAACCTCGAAATTATAAGGAACTCAGGCAATTCCTAGAATAATAAACATTTATAAATACTGTCTCCCCGGAGGAGCCATCATTCAGACACCACTCAACAGCACACTGGCCGGACATACCAAATATGGCAAATCCCAACTTCAATGGACGTCTGAGATGGAGTCAGCCTTTACTAAGCGGCAAAGCACCCGGAGGAGCCATCATTCAGACACCACTCAACATCACACTGGCCGGACATACCAAATATGGCAAATCCCAACTTCAATGGACGTCTGAGATGGAGTCAGCCTTTACTAAGCTGCAAAGCAGTCTCCACGATGCAGTTGCTCTCGCACACCCTGCACCAGCTCACCTAGCTTTAGTAATCAATGAAAGCCACTAAGTCTCCCCCCCCCCCCCCCCCCGCCCCCCAACATTTACATGCTGGCCTAACACATTGGAGTGCATTTGACAGAGAACTCCTTGTGATGAACGAGGGTGTCCAACATTTCTGTTTGAGGCAGACTTGTCACAATACTCACCGATCACCAAACCACTGTGTCGGTTTCCACAAAATGAGTGATTCATGTTCTCGTTTGTATGCTTGCCAAATTGAGCACATACATTAATCTTCTACAGATGTGTGCCATATACATGGAGCTGACAATATGTGGTAGATTGTGTTTTGCACATCAAAGGGATAAGCTCAATATTGGATTATTCTGTACTTACAATTGCTTGAACTTCAGACGCACTGCTACTGTTGTCGTTGATAAACTCTTCCACTGGCGTGTGTTTCCAACTTATAGGCGCACCCTGGTGCACTCAGGAACTAATGCATCTGAGTGGTGGATGATGGGCTGTTTTGTGTAGCTGTCAATCAAGAAAGATACATGGAAGTGGGCCCACACCTGCTTGCACTGCTAGTGCAGCAATGTAGGACGATTCCCGACATCTACCGCACTTTTTGGGCATGTCCACATTGGTATGATCAGACATCTCCTCCCTTTCGAAAGCTATCAATTTTCGTTTACGCCAGGGGATTGTTACACAAGGTGGGCAGAGGCCATTCCAATCAGAGACATTTCCACATAGACTACTGCATGAGTGTACATGGAAACTTGGGTGACCTGTTAAGGGTGTCCATTTTTCATTACTACTGACCAGACGCAAATCTGAGTTCACACTGTTACAGAAATTGTTAAAACTTCCTGGTTTCCAGTGTAACTGACGAACCAGCTACCAGCCAGCCCACAATAGGCTGCTGTAATGATGGCACCACATCTTCACGGTTGCACTCATGTGCCATGAAGACTCTTGGATTTAAGCATTGACACTGCTTTTGTTGGGTTAATGGAGTGCCTTAAAAATTGACATGGATTGTTCGTTAGCAAGTTACAGTTGTTCATTGGCTGAGTTAGTGTACAGGGAACCATATGCCTCCCAGCAGAATTTCACACACCTGTGCTATTCCCGAATGAGGCACAGCTACTTCAACTCTTGTAACAAATCATAATGCAAGTGGAGACACTACACACAGCTCTGATGTCACCGTATGGCACACACCCGGTTTTTGTACGAAAAGCTTTCAATAGTTATTCACATATCATGCTTCGCTCGGATCTGGCACGACATCCTTTGCAGCCACCATACATTGGCCTGTATCAAGTAATACAATGAGACAGACACATGGTGTACACCTCTTCCAGGGAAAGACGAACCAAGTCTTCATAAAGTGGGTGAAACCTGCTTGGGCACTGCCAGTGCCACCCATCATCCCACAGTCAACTTCATGCTCGCCTCACATTGAGTCAACAATTCCATCAGAGCCAGACAGCTGTGACCAGCCCTACTTTCACCACCCCAAATCAGATGCATCAGCAGAACCATCCAACAGCACCCATCCCCTGCCGTCAGCACTCATACAGGCTGGGAGGTGAAGTTTAAGTACCCTGCCGTGCCTGTTGCTTGCACTTTAGGGTGAGGACTGTGCGGGAGTGGCTATCGATAGCTGACAGGACACCATGTGCATTATTATCTTTGGGGGCAGTTGCTTTGAACTAATGTTTCAGAAGTGTGTTTTGTTTCCCACTTGATGTCGTTTGTTGTTCTGTTATGCTGTATAATACAAGTTAAGTGGACATTAGTACAAATATGTGTACATGTTCTTTTACACAGTGCGAGTTTCCCTACAATCTTATAGATACATAGTATTTTACACATGACCTGAAGACTATGAGCAAGTGTACAAGCTTTGTTGTTGTAACCCTAATGTCAGTGTTCATATTCCCAAAGATTAAAATTTTATGTTGATTGCATTTTTGCAAGTGGGAGACAGTTCTATCTACTACCCCTGTGAAGACACCACCATTGCTGTCAGGGGTATGGTATGCAGACGCTACAATTAGTTTGGGGCCTGGAAATAGTACAGCAGCTGCCTCAAATACACTTTCAATGCAGAAATCACAGATGTCAATACTAGTGCATTTTGTCAAAAGATCTTTGCTGATGTATATCTAAGTACCTCCTTTGTAAGTCAAGCTTCTACAAAACTTGACACCGAACAATAGCCTGATGATTCAAACAAATTAAGTTGATTTTCATTCAGCCAATGTTCATTAATACCTAAAACAGAATGTTTGCTTTCTCCTAGAAGAACACTAAGATCACCTACATTATTTTTATCAAGATCTCATGGTGGTCATAGAGTTATTAGAAGATGGGGGGGGGAGGTCTGTCCTGTCTGAATGTAGTTCACTTTGTACTTTGTCAACATCGTCAGCCTCCACATTGAGCCCAAATAAATAATGTCAACATTGAGTCCAAATAAAAATAGAATAGTGGTGAGACTGTTGATCCCACTGTAACATATTTTCTGTGTATGTAGAATGTGAGGCTTATTTATTATCACACAAAGCACTTTCTTGGTTACTATATATTTAACCAGTCCATTTAAATGTGAACCACAGTAAGTGTGAAATCCACAAACCTGCATCCAATTCTATTCACATCTGTCATATTAATGTTTCTGAAGTGTTTTGTTGAGATTTGGCAGAAAAAATGTTTGTTATGTTGGCAGTGAGTTAATGCGTACAGATCTTTCTGCCTATCATATGCACTTTTAGGTACCTATGCCAGATGTTCTGTGTAATATGCCTTTGTATAGTGCTGGGAACACATTAACCATAGTAGTGCTTCTCCATCAACATTATTTTACTGGTCACATACATAATCCAACAGGTTATGGGCCGAGGAGAATTGAATTGAATAAATTTGACTAATGAATGGCAGAAAACTTAAAATTGTGTGTGAGTAATAATTATATTGTAACTATGCAAATGGATTCTGCCCAGATACTGCAGATTGAGAAGTTCATAGGTCGAGAGAATTATGCAACTTGGAAGTTTACAGTAGAAGGTTATTTACAGTTGGACGACCTTTAGGATGTCATTGATGGAACCTTGAAGTCCAGAGATTCCGATTCCAAGAATAAAGATCACAAGGCCAAATGCAGATTAATTCTTATAGTTGATCCTGTAAATTATGTTCATATAGTAAAGGCCAGCACAGCAAAGTCAGTACAGGACAATATAACATGAGCTTTGGTTAGATATAGGTTTAACTATGAAAGTAGGTTTGCTAAGATAGCTTATTATGACATGTATAGACAAATGCATGAAGGCTGATGAATATGCAAACAAAATCATCTCCACTTCGAACTGTCAAAAAAATACTGGATTCGACATTGCTGAGGAATGACTGGTACCTTATTACTAGTCGGACTACCTGGTAAATACTCCCCCTTGACAAAGGGCTTAGAGAGTTCAGCAATACCTATTACAGGCAACAGCTTTAGGGAACCATTCGATTCCACCCATCTGCTTTGATCTATGACATCATCAATATAGCAGAAACGTTACTTCCAGCAGATACAAAATGGCAACAATGTTGTCACTGTGTACATATGCCAACAAATGCGAACAAAAATAAAAATGACAGAAGAACTTCTCACTCCAATAATAAATGAAACTAATAGGACAACTGTGGCAAATAGGAAATAGTGAGTGTAGGGTGGGGACAAGCTAAATATATAACAGTTCAAAACACCACACTATCTCAAAACAAATATTCCAAATAATTAAATGAATAAGAATCTCAACTTAGGATGTAACGCTACAGCCACAAAACCATCAGGAATCATATACTTCAGTTGACTTACATAACTAAAAAAAAGTCCTCAATACCAGAAAATCAACTCCCCCAACTATGAAAACTGGAATCAGACACTTACCTTGACCTATATAACTCAAACACAGCTCTCTAGGCCTGCTGGCAAACCACAAATAAAAAAAACACAACCACAAACTTCAGACACTTATATAAATCATAAAAGCAAAACAACTTGAAAATGTAAAAACCACCATATTCACTACATCAATTAAAACAATCAACATGCCATAAGTATAAAACACACAAAACATCACAATTACTATAAAATAAAATCAAAACAAGAATTACTTAACACCACACATTAAACTCAACACATCAACATCCACCACAAGAGGGCACCATCAAATACAACAACACGACATCTACAAACATGAATCAACTCAAAACCACTGTTCAATGGTGATGCCACACAACACAACACACTTATGTCACAGATCAAAGCAGATGGGTGGAATTGTAGGCTTTCAATAGCCCCAGGCAACTGTGTATAAGTCAAGATATTACAGATTTTAAGCATGTACAGGAACATTCTATCCAGAACAAGGAAACATCTTTATATTCAAAATACAAAAAGAAGAATCATGTTCCATGTTGTAAATGATGCAGAATGGGGCTTTTGCACCACAGTGCATAGAAAAAATAAATATACACAAGAAAAAGTCAGGTTTGAAAAGGTCCAGAAAGGCAGGTAAGCAATAAGGCACTTTATGCATATCACTCTTACAGTAAAACTGAAAGTAAGGGTGCAGATTGGTTCCTGGATTCTGAAGCACCTATGCATATTACCGATGAATATTACCAAAGACCAATCAGTTTTATAAGTTGTTTCTCCAAGAACAAACACTGGTGTTCCAACAATTTATTGTTCTCAGTTACAATGTGTACTGGCAGAGGAAAGAGACTTTAATTTTAATGTTAAAGTAGGAGGATGGGCCTACTACAGCACATAAAGTACGTTATGTGAAGAATGTCGCTACAAATTTGATTTCAGTGAGTGAAATTGTGAATAAGGGTAACAAGGTAATTTTTTATTTAAATGGTGCATAAATAATTGACCAGAGTGATGGCCACAGCAATTAAGAATCCAACAATGATAAGGTAACATAAAAAAAAGATATTTATAAATTAGATGTTCTTCAAGTTGTAAATAGTTATTCAGTATATTATGCAAAAAGTTTTTTTACGACACTGAAGAATCGGGCATCTTAATACGAAAAGTAATGGCTATGTTAAAAAGTATGGCAATGGGGGTAAAGGAATATAATGCTTGTAACTTACCATGTGGAATTTTTCTACAAGGAAAGCAAGCCAAATTACCATTTGTGACAAGTCGAAATATGTCTACTGAGCTATTAGAGCTGATACAAGGTCGGGACACACATGTCCAGACCGTTTCCGTGCCGAGACACGTCCGAGATCGGCCGTCACCCGGAGAACGAAATACATCATTAAAACAAATGCAGCGGGCCCCACTTGACCGGGCCGTGCTTGGGGAACGTCAACGGGCCGGGCCGGGTGGGATTTGTCGTGTTTAATTTTTCACGTGACGGACACGGCCTGACGGTAGAATTGTCTTGTGAGCTGTGCAGCTGCGCAAGACTGTTCTGTGTACAAAACATGGATGTGGAACGACTAATAGAAGAAGTTCGTAAGTTTCCTGTTCTTTACGATCAGCGAAGTGAAAACTACAGGAATATCGAGTACAAAGACAGAGTTTGGAAGACAACTGCAACAGATCAACAAGCCAAAGGTAAGATAAAAACTATACAAGTTTTAATACCCGAAAGGTATTTATTTACTTTTTATTTTACAAACGGATGTTTGGTTTATGTCATCGTTATATCGCCAAGGCGACATGTTCTTCCATTCCACAGTCCCTTGTGGAGAATTCAGGAATTTTTTTAGTTGTCCTCATACAGCAAATGCAGCATCTGTTGATCTCCCACGAATTCGAGGTAGGTTTCGAAGATTTGAGATCTTCCGGATCCCTAAGCAGTTTCCTTTTGATCCATCCTCTGTTCAGGCACCCTATAACCTTCCATTTTTCGAATAAAGTTGTACAGTACAGGCGCAGCCGTCACAGTCATTGTCAGGTTATTAGGATCTCCCTGAAGGATTCTTCTAAGTATTCGAAATTTCTGTTACAATATACTGAATGCTTTTTCGGATATTCTTCTTGCCCAACTCAAACGATAATTAAATATAGCCTTGTCATTTCTTAAGTTCCTGCCGGGATATGGTCGCATCAAGTATGTTTTGAGAGGAAAGCCTTCATCGCCTACAATTACCATTAGAAGTTCAACATCAGTTGCGGGTAAAATTTTACTCTTGGGGACGCTAAGCGTATTGTTTTCCAATGGCTTTCCAAGGTTTGAATTTACTAGAATGCCTCCATCACAGTTTTTTCCGTACGCTCCCACGTCTATTGCAATAAAATTATAACATGGATCAACCAGAGCAAGAAGCACAATGGAATATGTTTTTTTGTAATTCCAATCGAGACTTCATGAGTTTTTTGGAGCCTGTATTGTTACGTGCTTTCCATCTAAAGATCCAATGCAGTTTGGAAACTGCCATTTTGTCCAAAACTCCTCAGCTATAGCGTTCCATTTTTCTTCCTTCAGCACAGGCATCACCTCTTCTAACAATAAATCGATAACTGTTCTAGAGATGTCAGGGACGATAGCTCCAACTGTAGAGTTTCCCAACCTGTAGCTGAAGGAAATAGTTTTAAAGGAATCTCCTGTAGCAAGGGACTTGAAAAAAATTGAACTGCATAAGATGAGAAATACTGTATAATCTATAAAATATTTGCAGCATTTAAACCTTGTAATACAAATACGCGATTTAAAATATTTTTGCTACAGGTGGAACACAGGAATGAAAAAAAAGGGGGGGCATCTGTTCCTGACCAACTAAGGAAGACCCTGCAGAAAAGGAAAACTGTTTCAGGACAAGCTGCTGTTCATCATCATAAATATAAGTATGAAGATCTCTTAAAGTTCCCTGGTCATGTATGGCCTCTGCAGGAACGGACCGGAGCATGGCCATCACTCGTCCGACGCTTGGTCCTGACATGGCCCGGACGTGTGTGTCCCGACCTACATGCAGACATTTGAGGGCCTACATGGCAGAACGAGAAATAGTTTCCAATGTTCCTTACACGCAAGACAATAATGAGCATAAACAAGAATCAAACACAGATTCCCAAGAGGAGCAGTCTATTGTTGAAAACGAAAAAGAGTCTACACAAGAAGACATTGCATATGAAGAATGGATCATTAAAACCCAGGGTAGTTAAACAGAGAATTTGATAGAGCGCACTCGGCATTCCCAGACGTCCTCAGCTCATTTGTCCATCACTTCAAATAAGAACACGTTTATGAAACCACAACTGAAACGAACATTTCAGCGTGAGGTTAAACCACAAGAATCTGCATCAAGCCAGCTCATGGCTTACATTTTGGCAGAAAAAAGGCTGAAAAACAGAGAGAAATACAAAACCCAGTTGATGCTTTTTTGGCTGGTATAGCACCAGCCCTAAAATCGTTGCATCCACTACTTTTTCATCAAGCTAAAAGTAGGATTTTTTCAATTGCACAAGACTTTGAACCGAAGCAACTCATGAATGACGTATCAGTCTATCAATTCACTCCATCATCCTCCAATTCCTCAGCAAAATCTGTTTTAACACCATATCCTTCACCTGTGTAAAACGAGTCAACAGAACCTACACAGCAGCTTTTGGATCTGCAAAGGGATTCCCACAATTCGTATATAAATAACCAAAGCCATCGTCCTCCAAGTTCGCCTGCATCCTCATCAGCTTCAGAAACTAATTCACTGAATAGTCCTCAATTGTTTTTCTTAGGATAGTAGAAATTTAACTGTATTATTTACTAACTTATGTGTTTATTTTTCAATTACTAAAGTAATAAAATAAAAATGCTGTACTTAAAACTTCTTATTTACTTGTGTTCTGTGTACTTTTCTTTAACCTACCTTAAAAAAACAGCCAATCGTTCTTTGGGTGAAACTGATACTCTCCAGAAAGTGTCGTTTTTTCTCAGTCTTGGTTCTAGTTTCTTTAAAAGTTCACAGAAGGTGTACTGCATCATCCTAAAATATTCATAAAACTTAGTCTCATCATTTATGAGATGAGAAAATAATGTTCGAAACTCTCCCTGTACTGGTCTTGTTTTCCAGGCACTGTGGATCCATAATTTTCTTCTTCTTGTTTGCCTTCGTTCTTTTTCCTCTTCGTCTAAAGCAAGTGCTATAAGTCGTAATTCATTATTACGAAAATTAGTGAACATGTTTTACAGCTTTCACAAACAGAAACACATATCACCGCATCCGAGTCACTACAAGGAACAACAAAGACACGGACATGCCCTGGTCATGTATGGCCTCTGCAGGAACGGACCGGAGCACGGCCATCACTCGTCCGACGCTTGGTCCTGACATGGCCCGGACGTGTGTGTCCCGACCTACATGCAGACATTTGAGGGCCTATGGAAGAAGACATTACAGGAGGCAGTTATAATTTCCTTAGAACCAACGACAAAGTGAGCAAAATATTTGCCAATTTTCACACCATGGTTGAAAGAGAGATAGGTAAGAAGATTTAAGTTATCAGATCAGACAATGGTACCAATTATGTCAATAAACAGTTAGGCAACAGCTGAGTGAATTTGGAATCTGACATTAAACTACAATTCACTATAGTTCTGCTGGTAAAACTTTACAAAGGACTGTCGGGGAAATCAAAGATAGCAGAACAGCTGAACTGTGAATCAATGTTTCATCTGATTTGTTTTTCTGTATAGGGTCATTCCATGTACACTAGGAATAATTATCAAAAAATTAATTTTTCTGTGGGAATATTCCCCCCCCCCCCTGTTACATATGTAACAGGGCAAGATTGATTTTTCCCTCCAAAACCTATTGTTTACATGTGGGAGCCATTGTTTTGGAGACAATATTGTTGAGTTTGTTCATGTAGAAGATTTGATCAATTTCAAGACAAGAAAAAAAATGGAATTTATAATAATTCTTTATGGTCTATGTATCACTTTAAAGTGCAAAACTTCTTTTTGGTATATTTTTAGAAGCAAACAATTTAAGCATGATAAATACAAAAACAGTTATATAACCTGACCCAAAATGTGTAACATGAGTTATCAAATGCCAATTTTTTTAAGATTTTCACAGAATACATTTAAGTATAGAAACTTATATGCCATGATGTCCTTCATATAAGTGTGCTTGATAGTTTGGTGTCTCAAATAAATTTCCTCCTGGAAGCTTTCTCCTGGTATAGGGTATTTAATTCACAAAATGGGAGTTACCTCTATTTATGTAATATGAGTTACCATAATTTTCGTAGTATTAGTTATAACTTTGAGCAGTCAGATCGATTCTAAATTACATGACACTTGACGTTTTCTTTGAAAGAAGCCCATGCAATGTTTTGTAAAGAAAATAGCAAAGTGACTGGTAAAAGTAAATTCGCAGAATTAAGACCCAAACATGTCATGCTTGCTAATAAAGTTCCGCACAACGTGTCTCTCTGCAGATATCACGAGAATTTCATCTGTGCTATTATCTCTCTTCATAGCACAGTACCTCAAATACCTAAGTAGGCCTACACCAATAACTGGCCAGAACTTTTTCTATATGCAGATCCTACAGCCGATTGTTGATTGGGAAAGTGCATGAAATGTAAAGATTTATTGGCAGTTAAACTTCTTGATTTATGTACTGGAGTACAAGAGTACGGTGTGATAGGGTATGTGTGGCAGAAGAGTGATGGCAGAATTTTGAAAGTAGAGAAGGAGGTATACTACAGAGTCTTACTGATCATATTCTTACCATGGGACCTAAATTTTTAGAGCATTGCTACTTTAAGAGAGAACAATCAAAGAACTATCAGAGTGACAAGGAATCACTGCCTTCTCCGATGCTAACTGCCATGATGAAAATCGATTTTTCTGAAAATTTTACATGTGTAAGTCAAGATGAAATTCAAAGTGCACATTGGCAACATAATCAAATTAGTATTTTTACTGCCATGATTTGGCATTCAGGTACTTCTAACCCCTATGTGTTGGAATCTGATAATCTGGACCACACAAGAAACACTGTCATTCCCTATGTTGATAGACTTCTTGAAGAACTACCAAAAAATATTAGAGAAGTTACAATCTGGTGACATGGTCCTGCTTCCCAGTTTAAAAACAGATATATTGCAGAGACTATAAAAGTTCTAAGTAAGAGTCATGCCAAAAGAGTTATATGGAAGTGCTTTGCAACTTCTCATGGGAAGGGGCCAGTGGATGGAATTGGTGGGGCTGTCAAATGCCAACTTTGGTCTCACGTGAAAAGCAGGAAATGTGTTGTAAACAGTTCAACAGATTTTGCAAAAGCATTGTTGAATTCTTCTTCTAATGTGAACTGCAAGCCTTTCTTGAACATTTCTAAAATTCAACACTTATCACTCTATAATAATGAAATTGTAGGACACACCACTTCATCAGCTGTGAAGGAAAACACTAACAGAACACAAAAATCACTAGCTACACAAGTAAATGACTGGGTGGTGGTAAAATATGACAATTCATATTTTCCTGGTAATATTACTAAAATTGAAAATGGTGAGTTTAAATTTGATGTTATGGTGAAAGATGGGAAGTTTTGAAAGTGACCTGAAATTAAAGATGAGACATACTACACTAAAGACAAGCTTGTGAGAAAAGTGAACCCTCGCCCAAGTGTTGTAAATTCCCGTGATTATTTCAGGTTTGACTGTGATCTGTGACAATGTAACGTGAGTTACCGTATGTTGTAATGCGAGTTACCTGTTCATTATGTTTTAATATTTATTTTATTGGAGATTAAATGTTTTAAACTTTGTTAAAATACTTATAAGATCTTCTGGTATTGTGTGTAAAACTTACAAGAAATGTTCACATAAAACAGAGCAGACTTTTGTATTTTCTTTATCACATGCAAAAGCCATTTCTTGGAAATGTAACGTGAGTTACCAAGAATAATTATAAGATTTGGTTTTATAAATATAGTAATGTGACAATTATTGTGATATAGGTTTATAGAACATTCTGTATAAAGTATGTCTTGAAGTATAAAAAATATTTAGTAGAAACATTTCCTTCAGTTAATTGTCCAAAACTTATAATATAAACATCACTTTGTAATGTGAGTTACCATGGAATGATCCTATATGGGGGAAAAAAACATGGGGCTATGGAGGTGGATGGGTGAAGATAAATGATCAACTTTTAGTGTCAAAAGTAATAACACATTTGCTCTTAACCATACACACATATGTGTTGCCAACATCTGCATCTGCGCGGCCCATTGTAAATTTCAGCTGTTCTGCTCAAAACAGAGCAGCAGAATTGACTAACAGAACTATTGCAGAGAAAGCAAAGAGCATTTTAAAGGATGCAGGATTACCAAAATGTTACTGGGCAGAAGCAGTATCCAAATTTTTGTGATACCGCCAAAGGAAACCACAAAAACTCCTCAATAAAAGAATAAAAGTTGGTGGCTGCATAGGAGCATGTATGGTACTAAACAGAGTGGATACTGTTGGAATCAGTATTTACATAACGCATTAAAAAGGATGGACATGAGTCAGTCAGCTGCTGGTCCTGGTGTATATCACAGAAGGAACGAATAAGAAACTACAATTTTCACCATATGGATTGACAATATTTTTATTTTGACAAAAAATGAAAGGTCAATGAATAGTTTCAAGAAACAACTTCAATTTGATATGCATAATTTAAGTGAACTGAAACAGTAGATCGGTATCGAAAAAGTGACAGTGGAGAAGAATTGTCAACTGACCAATAATGTACACAAACAGAATACTAGAAAAATTTGGCATGAGTAATTGTAAGCAAATTTCCACACTGTGGAACAGGATGAAGTTGGTAGTAGTAAAACAGGATGAAATGTGTAAAAAAGAAGGACCTTATTTGGAGGCAGTGGGAAGTTTTTTATATTTAGCTCAAACTTCCAGGTGAAATACTGCCTTTGCTACTAAAACTATGAGCAAATTGTGCAGACATCCTAGAAAAAAACACTGGGTTGTTGTCACAAGAATATTTAGATGTTTAAAAGGAATTTGATTACAAATTAAAGTACCGGTAAGACAGAAATGTTACAGCAATGCAGACTGAGAAATGAACTGTAACAGCCATTATATTTCAGGTAGCTGTTTCAAGATGATAGGAGGATTAATATCCTGGTCTTCCAAGAAACAAATTGCAGTGGCTTTGAGTACTGCTGAAGCTGAGTAGTATATGGCATTGTTTTTCACTGTACAAGAAGAGCTTTAGCTAAGAACTCTAAGGTCAAGTTTAGCCACATACAATTATCCAGCCGACCACCATGTTTTGCGACAACATGGGAGCTAACAACTAAGCTCAAAACCAAATAATAAGTGTACATATCCAAGGACATGATATTAGAGAGGACGTTTCTATAAACTATTTGTGTACAGATGAAATGCTTTTTGATTTACTGACCCAACCTCTGAGTAAAAGCAACTAACTGAAATTGGTAAACTGGTATGGTTTAACAAAGTTCTATGCATGGTGCTTTAAATGGAGTAGTGTCGAAAATTATTGTGACAACATAAAAATATTTGCTTAAGGGTAGGTGTTTTGATTTGGTGAAAAAATATGTTATATGGGAGTGAGTTAACATGTAAAGATTTCTTGTGACAACATAAAAATATTTGTTCAGGGGGAGGTGTTTTAATTTGGTGAAAAAATATGTTATATGGGAGTGAGTTAATGTGTAAAGATTTCTTCATCTATTACGTATTGCTACGCATCTATGCTAGATGTTTTGTGTAATATGCCTTAGTACAGTATTCCTTCGTAAAGTGCTGGGAACATATATGTAGTAAAATGTATTTTCCTAAATCGTATTATTTCATCAACAATATTTTACTGTGCAAATATACACTCCTGGAAATTGAAATAAGAACACCGTGAATTCATTGTCCCAGGAAGGGGAAACTTTATTGACACATTCCTGGGGTCAGATACATCACATGATCACACTGACAGAACCACAGGCACATAGACACAGGCAACAGAGCATGCACAATGTCGGCACTAGTACAGTGTATATCCACCTTTCGCAGCAATGCAGGCTGCTATTTTCCCATGGAGACGATCGTAGAGATGCTGGATGTAGTCCTGTGGAACGGCTTGCCATGCCATTTCCACCTGGCGCATCAGTTGGACCAGCGTTCGTGCTGGACGTGCAGACCGTGTGAGACGACGCTTCATCCAGTCCCAAACATGCTCAATGGGGGACAGATCCGGAGATCTTGCTGGCCAGGGTAGTTGACGTACACCTTCTAGAGCACGTTGGGTGGCACGGGATACATGCGGACGTGCATTGTCCTGTTGGAACAGCAAGTTCCCTTGCCGGTCTAGGAATGGTAGAACGATGGGTTCGATGACGGTTTGGATGTACCGTGCACTATTCAGTGTCCCCTCGACGATCACCAGTGGTGTACGGCCAGTGTAGGAGATCGCTCCCCACACCATGATGCCGGGTGTTGGCCCTGTGTGCCTCGGTCGTATGCAGTCCTGATTGTGGCGCTCACCTGCACGGCGCCAAACACGCATACGACCATCATTGGCACCAAGGCAGAAGCGACTCTCATCGCTGAAGACGACACGTCTCCATTCGTCCCTCCATTCATGCCTGTGGCGACACCACTGGAGGTGGGCTGCACGATGTTGGGACGTGAGCGGAAGACGGCCTAACGGTGTGCGGGACAGTAGCCCAGCTTCATGGAGACGGTTGCGAATGGTCCTCGCCGATACCCCAGGAGCAACAGTGTCCCTAATTTGCTGGGAAGTGGCGGTGCGGTCCCCTACGGCACTGCGTAGGATCCTACGGTCTTGGCGTGCATCCGTGCGTCGCTGCGGTCCGGTCCCAGGTCGACGGGCACGTGCACCTTCCGCCGACCACTGGCGACAACATCGATGTACTGTGGAGACCTCACGCCCCACGTGTTGAGCAATTCGGCGGTACGTCCACCCGGCCTCCCGCATGCCCACTATACGCCCTCGCTCAAAGTCCGTCAACTGCACATACGGTTCACGTCCACGCTGTCGCGGCATGCTACCAGTGTTAAAGACTGCGATGGAGCTCCGTATGCCACGGCAAACTGGCTGACACTGACGGCGGCGGTGCACAAATGCTGCGCAGCTAGCGCCATTCGACGGCCAACACCGCGGTTCCTGGTGTGTCCGCTGTGCCGTGGGTGTGATCATTGCTTGTACAGCCCTCTCGCAGTGTCCGGAGCAAGTATGGTGGGTCTGACACACCGGTGTCAAAGTGTTCTTTTTTCCATTTCCAGGAGTGTATAAACCAATATGTTTACATGTATTTTTGAACTGTTGATTTGCTGTAGCTATTTTTGTTTAACACAGGACCGCCATGGCAAATCATTGGGGTGTGGGATGTTGAAAACCAGGACGTTGGGATTTGTCCACACATCCCAACATTTCTTCAATTTCCGAGCGGGTATGGGCATTTGGTTCTTATGAAAATAATTCGAGCCCTTTATCGGCACGGTGAATTCGTTGGAAAACTAACGTTTGTTAACTTCTGCAATCATGCACGACGCAGATGTTTCAATTATACGGGAAGAAACGCTGTCACCAAAGTCAATTGCTTTCCTATGTAGTTCTGGTTTTAGGTTGGACTGAGAAGGGGAACAGAAGCAGTGTCCTGCAGTATTTGCACGCATTTCCCTTCCCACCATGCTATGTAGGAACATTCTTGAGAATGGCATCACTGACTTCACCATAAAAGTCGGCATATATGATATTTGACCATATTTACGTTGCGAAAATTTTAGTGCGCTCAGTTCTCTTTTTCTTCACAGCCGTTGTTGCCCACTAAATTGGCACTGCTTTGATGCTTTTTTTCAGTTTTCCACTTTCCACCATTGAGTACTTTTTTATTTGCAGGAATTACCATTTCCCAATGGCTCGAGAGCGCTTCGTTCACTGTTTGGGTTCCTCAGTTCATTAAAGAGTTGTTGTAAACGAAGCTTACACCGTTTTCACAAGTTTTTTTGGTTTTCTACTTTATGTAGACTGTTTGCGTACACAGCTTTTCTCCAATTATACGAAGAAGCGTTTTATTGGCTTAATTTATCGTATTTATCTTCGACATCAGCTCACGATTTTCGAATTACATAAAAGAACATGTACGCGTATTTGTGCTACGTCCACTTTAACTTGCAGCTCAACAAAAAAATACATTGCGTCGAGCGGGAACCGGGAACGAAATAAATTTCTCAAACTTAGTCCAAGGCTACTAGCCCGATTTTGCGCATTATGCGCATGGAGGAAACGTTAGCGACAGCCGCTGACATTAGCACAAGCCCCGCCCATTTACCCCACTCCACACCTACTCCACGCCACCAACGAAGAGCGCATCGATATGATCTTTGGTAGTCCTCCTCGCTGTCGTGTTTTTGTTCGTCGTTTTTTGTTTTACCGCGCTTGTTCATACTAGCAGTGTTGTGCTGTTAGTACTTCTTAGCAGTTTGTGTAATACTGTCAAAATGAAACATAGATATGCACTCTCAATAAAGTTATCATACACAAGGTACCTAATCTTGACTGTTGTGGCCAACTGCTTTCAAGACTGATATCTAACATACATTAAAGTACGAAAAGATGTGTTGGAATGACACTGACGAAATTATGTACATATGTTTAACAATAGGCAGCTCTAAAGCTCTCAAACACTGAAGAAGAACTCAAAGTAATCTCGTGTCTGCTATAAGCAAGCAGTCATAAGAGTTCACAAGTAAAAATTCATCCATTACACAGGCAAATATTAATGAAGAATGTCACTGTATAAATATCTGACTGCTTGCATTACGCATTTCTACATTATCCCACTTGGTGAAGACTGCCAGTCTCGCTAGCGGGATGCGCAAGTGTGCTCCCTGCCGCCGTTGGATAAGCAGCTGCAGCAGCAAGTCGTATACTCCTAGCTCACTCATTTGTTACATAGTTTAATTCTTAATTTCTTTGCGTGTTTTTGGTACTTGCATTGTTTAATTCAGCTGCTCTGGCTTCCGGCCGCTATCTGATTTGGTGAAGACTGCCAGTCTCGCAAGCGGGATGAAAGCAGAGCTCACCATCTGCAGCATCGTCGACAGGACTGACTGCGGACCTTTGGTACAGAGCCGAGTGGAGGGTCTGAATCAGAGGCTGAGACGGTTCTGCGACTGTGTGGGCTGCAGATTCCTCGACTTGCGCCATAGGGTGGTGGGGTTTCGGGTTCCGCTGGATAGGTCAGGAGTCCACTACACGCAACAAGCGGCTACACGGGTAGCAGGGGTTGTGTGGCGTGGGCTGGGCGGTTTTTTAAGTTAGATGGCCTTGGGCAAGTACAGAAAGGGCAACAGCCTCAACGGGTGCGGGGCAAAGTCAGGACATGCGGGGACCAAGCAGCAATCGGTATTGTAATTGTCAACTGTCGAAGCTGCGTTGGTAAAGTACCAGAACTTCAAGCGCTGATAGAAAGCACCGAAGCTGAAATCGTTATAGGTACAGAAAGCTGGCTTAAGCCAGAGATAAATTCTGCCGAAATTTTTACAGAGGTACAGACGGTGTTTAGAAAGGATAGATTGCATGCAACCGGTGGTGGAGTGTTCGTCGCTGTTAGTAGTAGTTTATCCTGTAGTGAAGTAGAAGTGGATAGTTCCTGTGAATTATTATGGGTGGAGGTTACACTCAACAACCGAACTAGGTTAATAATTGGCTCCTTTTACCGACCTCCCGACTCAGCAGCATTAGTGGCAGAACAACTGAGAGAAAATGTGGAATACATTTCACATAAATTTTCTCAGCATGTTATAGTCTTAGGTGGAGATTTCAATTTACCAGATATAGACTGGGACACTCAGATGTTTAGGATGGGTGGTAGGGACAGAGCATCGAGTGACATTATACTGAGTGCACTAGCCGAAAATTACCTCGAGCAATTAAACAGAGAACCGACTCGTGGAGACAACATCTTGGACCTACTGATAACAAACAGACCCGAACTTTTCGACTCTGTATGTACAGAACAGGGAATCAGTGACCATAAGGCCGTTGCAGCATCCCTGAATATGGAAGTTAATAGGAATATAAAAAAAGGGAGGAAGGTTTATCTGTTTAGCAAGAGTAATAGAAGGCAGATTTCAGACTACCTAACAGATCAAAACGAAAATTTCTGTTCCGACACTGACAATGTTGAGTGTTTATGGAAAAAGTTCAAGGCAATCGTAAAATGCGTTTTAGACAGGTACGTGCCGAGTAAAACTGTGTTGTTGTTGTTGTGGTCTTCAGTCCTGAGACTGGTTTGATGCAGCTCTCCATGCTACTCTATCCTGTGCAAGCTTTTTCATCTCCCAGTACCTACTGCAACCTACATCCTTCTGAATCTGCTTAGTGTATTCATCTCTTGGTCTACCCCTACGATTTTTACCCTCCACGCTGCCCTCCAATACTAAATTGGTGATCCCTTGATGCCTCAGAACATGTCCTACCAACCGATCCCTTCTTCTGGTCAAGTTGTGCCACAAACTTCTCTTCTCCCCAATCCTATTCAATACTTCCTCATTAGTTATGTGATCTACCCATCTAATCTTCAGCATTCTTCTGTAGCACCACATTTCGAAAGCTTCTATTCTCTTCTTGTCCAAACTATTTATCGTCCATGTTTCACTTCCATACATGGCTACACTCCATACGAATACTTTCAGAAATGACTTCCTGACACTTAAATCAATACTGGATGTTAACAAATTTCTCTTCTTCAGAAACGCTTTCCTTGCCATTGCCAGCCTACATTTTATATCCTCTCTACTTCGACCATCATCAGTTATTTTGCTCCCCAAATAGCAAAACTCCTTTACTACTTTAAGTGCCTCATTTCCTAATCTAATTCCCTCAGCATCACCCGACTTAATTAGACTACATTCCATTATCCTTGTTTTGCTTTTGTTGATGTTCATCTTATATCCTCCTTTCAAGACACTGTCCATTCCATTCAACTGCTCTTCCAAGTCCTTTGCTGTCTCTGACAGAATTACAATGTCATCGGCGAACCTCAAAGTTTTTATTTCTTCTCCATGAATTTTAATACCTACTCCGAATTTTTCTTTTGTTTCCTTTACTGCTTGCTCAATATACAGATTGAACAACATCGGGGAGAGGCTACAACCCTGTCTTACTCCCTTCCCAACCACTGCTTCCCTTTCATGTCCCTCGACTCTTATAACTGCCATCTGGTTTCTGTACAAATTGTAAATAGCCTTTCGCTCCCTGTATTTTACCCCTGCCACCTTTAGAATTTGAAAGAGAGTATTCCAGTCAACATTGTCAAAAGCTTTCTCTAAGTCTACAAATGCTAGAAACGTAGGTTTGCCTTTCCTTAATCTTTCTTCTAAGATAAGTTGTAAGGTCAGTATTGCCTCACGTGTTCCAGTGTTTCTACGGAATCCAAACTGATCTTCCCCGAGGATGGCTTCTACTAGTTTTTCCATTCGTCTGTAAAGAATTCGTGTTAGTATTTTGCAGCTGTGACTTATTAAGCTGATAGTTCGGTAATTTTCACATCTGTCAACACCTGCTTTCTTCGGGATTGGAATTATTATATTCTTCTTGAAGTCTGAGGGTATTTCACCTGTTTCATACACCTTGCTCACCAGATGGTAGAGTTTTGTCAGGACTGGCTCTCCCACGGTCGTCAGTAGTTCCAATGGAATATTGTCTACTCCGGGGGCCTTGTTTCGACTCAGGTCTTTCAGTGCTCTGTCAAACTCTTCACGCAGTATCGTATCTCCCATTTCATCTTCATCTACATCCTCTTCGATTTCCATAATATTGTCCTCAAGTACATCGCCCTTGTATAGACCCTCTATATACTCCTCCCACCTTTCTGCTTTCCCTTCTTTGCTTAGAACTGGGTTTCCATCTGAGCTCTTAATATTCATACAAGTCGTTCTCTTATCTCCAAAGGTCTCTTTAATTTTCCTGTAGGCAGTATCTATCTTACCCCTAGTGAGATAGGCCTCTACATCCTTACATTTGTCCTCTAGCCATCCCTGCTTAGCCATTTTGCACTTCCTGTCGATCTCATTTTTGAGATGTTTGTATTCCTTTTTGCCTGTTTCACTTACTGCATTTTTATATTTTCTCCTTTCATCAATTAAATTCAATATTTCTTCTGTTACCCAAGGATTTCTACTAGCCCTCGTCTTTTTACCTACTTGATCCTCTGCTCCCTTCACTACTTCATCCCTCAAAGCTACCCATTCTTCTTCTACTGTATTTATTTCCCCCATTCCTGTCAATTGCTCCCTTATGCTCTCCCTGAATCTCTGTACAACCTCTGGTTCTTTTACTGTAGTTTATCCAGGTCCCATCTCCTTAAATTTCCACCTTTTTGCAGTTTCTTCAGTTTTAATCTACAGGTCATAACCAATAGATTGTGGTCAGAGTCCACATCTGCCCCTGGAAATGTCTTACAATTTAAAACCTGGTTCCTAAATCTCTGTCTTACCATTATATAATCTATCTGATACCTTTTAGTATCTCCAGGGTTCTTCCATGTATACAATCTTCTTTCATGATTCTTAAACCAAGTGTTAGTTATGATTATGTTGTGCTCTGTGCAAAATTCTACCAGGCAGCTTCCTCTTTCATTTCTGTCCCCCAATCCATATTCACCTACTATGTTTCCTTCTCTCCCTTTTCCTACTCTCGAATTCCAGTCACCCATGACTATTAAATTTTCGTCTCCCTTCACAATCTGAATAATTTCTTTTATTTCATCATACATTTCTTCAATTTCTTCGTCATCTGCAGAGCTAGTTGGCATATAAACTTGAACTACTGTAGTAGGTGTGGGCTTCGTATCTATCTTGGCCACAATAATGCGTTCACTATGCTGTTTGTAGTAGCTTACCCGCATTCCTATTTTCCTATTCATTATTAAACCTACTCCTGCATTACCCCTATTTGATTTTGTGTTTATAACCCTGTAGTCACCTGACCAGAAGTCTTGTTCCTTCTGCCACCGAACTTCACTAATTCCCACTATATCTAACTTCAACCTATCCATTTCCCTTTTTAAATTTTCTAACCTACCTGCCCGATTAAGGGATCTGACATTCCACGCTCCGATCCGTAGAACACCAGTTTTCTTTCTCCTGATAACGACATCCTCTTGAGTAGTCCCCGCCCGGAGATCCGAATGGGGGACTATTTTACCTCCGGAATATTTTACCCAAGAGGACTCCATCATCATGTAATCATACAGTAAAGCTGCATGTCCTCGGGAGAAATTACTGTGAGGGACGGGAAAAACCCACCGTGGTACAACAACAAAGTTAGGAAACTACTGCGAAAGCAAAGAGAGCTCCACTCCAAGTTTAAACGCAGCCAAAACCTCTCAGACAAACAGAAGCTAAACGATGTCAAAGTTAGCGTAAGGAGGGCTATGCGTGAAGCGTTCAGTGAATTCGAAAGTAAAATTCTATGTACCGACTTGACAGAAAATCCTAGGAAGTTCTGGTCTTACGTTAAATCAGTAAGTGGCTCGAAACAGCATATCCAGACACTACGGGATGATGGCATTGAAACAGAGGATGACACGCGTAAAGCTGAAATACTAAACACCTTTTTCCAAAGCTGTTTCACAGAGGAAGACCGCACTGCAGTTCCTTCTCTATGTCCTCGCACGAACGAAAAAATGGCAGACATCGAAATAAGTGTCCAAGGAATAGAAAAGCAACTGGAATCACTCAATAGAGGAAAGTCCACTGGACCTGACGAGATACCAATTCGATTCTACACAGAGTACGCGAAAGAACTTGCCCCCCTTCTAACAGCCGTGTACCGCAAGTCTCTAGAGGGACGGAGGGTTCCAAATGATTGGAAAAGAGCACAGATAGTCCCAGTCTTCAAGAAGGGTCGTCGAGCAGATGCGCAAAACTATAGACCTATATCTCTGACGTCGATCTGTTGTAGAATTTTAGAACATGTTTTTTGCTCGAGTATCATGTCGTTTTTGGAAACCCAGAATCTACTATGTAGGAATCAACATGGTTAACTCGCTTTATTTGTTCATGAGACCCAGAAAATATTAGATACAGGCTCCCAGGTAGATGCTATTTTTCTTGACTTCCGGAAGGCGTTCGATACAGTTCTGCACTGTCGCCTGATAAACAAAGTAAGAGCCTACGGAATATCAGACCAGCTGTGTGGCTGGATTGAAGAGTTTTTAGCAAACAGAACACAGCATGTTGTTATCAATGGAGAGACGTCTACAGACATTAAAGTAACCTCTGGCGTGCCACAGGGGAGTGTTATGGGACCATTGCTTTTCACAATATATATAAATGACCTAGTAGATAGTGTCCGAAGTTCCATGTGGCTTTTCGCGGATGATGTTGTAGTATACAGAGAAGTTGCAGCATTAGAAAATTGTAGCGAAACGCAGGAAGATCTGCAGCGGATAGGCACTTGGCGCAGGGAGTGGTAACTGACCCTTAACATAGACAAATGTAATGTATTGCGAATACATAGAAAGAAGGATCCTTTATTGTATGATTATATGATAGCGGAACAAACACTGGTAGCAGTTACTTCTGTAAAATATCTGGGAGTATGCGTGCGGAACGATTTGAAGTGGAATGATCATATAAAATTAATTGTTGGTAAGGCGGGTACCAGGTTGAGATTCATTGGGAGAGTGCTTAGAAAATGTAGTCCATCAACAAAGGAGGTGGCTTACAAAACACTCGTTCGACCTATAGTTGAGTATTGCTCATCAGTGTGGGATCCGTACCAGATCGGTCTGACAGAGGAGATAGAGAAGATCCAAAGAAGAGCGGTGCGTTTCGTCACAGGGTTATTTGGTAACCGTGATAGTGTTAAAGAGATGTTTAGCAAACTCAAGTGGCAGACTCTGCAAGAGAGGCGCTCTGCATCGCGGTGTAGCTTGCTCGCCAGGTTTCGAGAGGGTGCGTTTCTGGATGAGGTATCGAATATATTGCTTCCCCCTACTTATACCTCCCGGGCAGATCACGAATGTAAAATTAGAGAGATTCGAGCGCGCACGGAGGCTTTCAGACAATCATTCTTCCTGGGAACCATACGCGACTGGAACAGAAAAGGGAGGTAATGACAGTGGCACGTGAAGTGCCCTCCGCCACACACCGTTGGGTGGCTTGCGGAGTATAAATGTAGATGTAGATGTAGATGTAGATGTTATATTCTTCAGTCTTAATGAGGTAATCAGAAACAAACCAAGACATCGACTTTGCCTTGTTTATGCACAACATTGACTTTAAACAATCGAGATAATGGACAGTATCCTTGGCGATACTACCAATTAATATTTCCCAACAGAATTTCTTACACTACACGAGGTGACGGAAATTTGCGCTCACTGCAGTTAACAAATTTCAGGTTTTTTGATATAGTGCAGATGAAAGCTCATGAAATAAAAAGGACAGTGTGGATACCATTTTTATTTTTGTTTCTTATTGATGATTTTTCAACTCGCATATTATTGAACATATTTCTAATTCTTTTCACAATGGTACCGGAAAAACTGTATTTCGTACTAACTACTGATTTTCTCCCTTGTTATGACTGGCATATCTGTGATATGAACAACTTTGATGTTGGAGCATGTGGCAGACCATGGGCGGAGCTTAGGATATGGATTGGTGTGGAGGGGGGTGATTGGGCGGGACTTGTGCACCGTCCGGGGCTGTCGCTAACGTTACGTTGCGCATGGTATCCTGTCGACTATCGACAGTCACTCCCGCAAAGCCCAAATCCTAAAGCGCGGAACACAAGGTATGGCCGGCTACTTAAATTTTACCTCCCAGCCGGCATGAATGCGGACAGTAGGGGGACGGGTGCTGTGGTATGGTGCTGTGGTATGGTGCTGTGGTATGGTGCTGTAGTATGGTTCTGCTGATGCATCTGGTCCCGGGTGGCAAAAGTCGGGTCGGTCACAGCTGTCTGGTTCTGACAGTATTGTTGACTCAGTGTGAGGCATGCATGAAGTTGACTGTGGGGTAGTGGGCGGCGTTTCCAGCATCCAAACTGGTTTCACCCGCTCTGTGGAGACTTTGGTCAGCTTTCCTTGGAGAAGGCTGTCCAGCATGTGTGTGTCTCATAGAAAACTTGGTAAGGACCAGTGTATGGTGGCTATGGATGACGTCACATCATATCCATGCGAAGCATGACGTGTGATCAATTATTGACAGCCTTGTGTGTGGGTGTGAGCTATGCTGTGACATCAGAGTTGCACAAAGGGTCTCTGCATGCTTCATGATTTGTTGCAAGAGGTGAGGTACCTGTGACTCATTCGGGAGTGGCGCAGGTGCGAGAAATTCTTCTGGGACGTGTAATGGTTCCCAATACACTAACCCTGCTGATGAAAAGCCCATGTCAGGTTTTAAGGCAGTCGTTGGGCATGAAGAACATCCAAGTTGTTCAATCGCTTCCGTCAAATTGCAAATGATACAAATAAGGTCTTTGGAAAAGTCATCAGTTAGTTTCTTGCAAATGGGCTTGCTCTAAACTTCGAAAAAACACAGTATGTCCAATTTTCTGCTGCAAAAAGTACAATTCCTTCAATAAATATAACACATCAACAGAAGTCAGTAGACAGGGTAGAGCATACTAAGTTTTTGGGTGTACATACAGGTGAGAATCTTAACTGGAAAATTCATATTTTGGATCTCCTAAAGCGACTAGGTTCAGCAACTTTTGCAATCAGAATAATTGCCATTTTTGAGTATACAGAAATCAGTAAGCTAACAAACTTGGCATACTTTTACTCTCTGATGTCATATAGAATAATTTTTTGGGCTAACTCAACATTTAGACAAAAAGTATTCACTGCTCAAAAGAAAGTGGTTAGAATAATGTGTGGTGTTCATAGTCGCACATCTTGTAGGCATCTGTTTAAAAGGTTAGGAATTCTTACAACTGCTTCACAGTACATTTACTCAGTAATGAAATTTTTTCTCAACAACATGGACCAGTTTAAAATCAACAGCGATATTAATGATTATAATGCCAGAAAAAAGAAAGACTTACACTATCCTTTGCTCAACCTATCTTTGGCACAGAAAGGGGTAAAATATGCTGCTTTAAAAATTTTTGACAAATTACCAAATGAAATAAGGTGTCTGACAGAGAGCAGTAATAGCTTCAAAAATAAATTGAAATCATATCTCCTTGACAACTCCTTCTATATCATAGATGAATTCTTAAATAGGAATAAATAAATCTATAAATATAGTACATGCATTTTGTGCCATTTAAGGGACTGGGGTAAATAATAGAAATATTAATCTTTAACTCTGTATTGTAATATATATATATATATATATACATACAGGGTGTTACAAAAAGGTACGGCCAAACTTTCAGGAAACATTCCTCACACACAAATAAAGAAAAGATGTTATGTGGACATGTGATCGGAAACGCTTAATTTCCGTGTTAGAGCTCATTTTAGTTTCTTCAGTATGTACTGTACTTCCTCGATTCACCGCCATGATTTCATATGGGATACTCTACCTGTGCTGCTAGAACATGTGCCTTTACAAGTATGACACAACATGTGGTTCATGCACGATGGAGCTCCTGCACATTTCAGTCGAAGTGTTCGTACACTTCTCAACAACAGATTCGGTAACCGATGGATTGGTAGAGGGGGACCAATTCCATGGCTTCCACGCTCTCCTGACCTCAACCCTCTTGACTTTCATTTATGGGGGCATTTGAAATCTCTTGTCTACGCAACCCCGGTACCAAATGTAGAGACTCTTCATGCTCGTGTTGTGGACGGCTGTGATACAATACGCCATTCTCCAGGGCTGCATCAGTGCATCAAGGGTTCCATTCGACGGAGAGTGGATGCATGTATCCTCGCTAATGGAGGACATTTTGAACATTTCCTGTAACAAAGTGTTTGAAATCACGCTGGTACGTTCCGTTGCTGTGTGTTTCCATTCCATGATTAATGTGATTTGAAGAGAAGTAATAAAATAAGCTCTAACATGCAAAGTAAGCGTTTCCGGACACATGTCCACATAACATATTTTCTTTCTTTGTGTGTGAGGAATGTTTCCTGAAAGTTTGGCCATACGTTTTTGTAACACCGTGTATAAGGCTGCAAACAGTCTGACCTAATTGTAATCACATCTCAGTTGTAAAGTAACAGTACATTGCTACTACAACACAGATATCTTAAGTAAACTTCACACCAATTCTAAACATATTCTCAACTTTTCACAAAATCAAATGAGATTATAACTTTATCAGCATAATGAGAATAACTGTATGGTCATCATGAGTAAATATTACACCAACTCTCCTCAAAATTCATTCTGTGGTTGTATTATTAAACTACACATTATTAAGTCTGCCCAAAGTTTGTACTTTTATCCAGATAACCAGAAAAAGGCAGCTCACCCAGTATAAAATACGTGCACCAGTTCCTTTTGGCATCCGGTCTCTTAACTACTCGTCCGAATCAAAAAGTGGAAGAGGGTGACTTTGTGCAGATAAGTAAGAGAGGATGTGACAAGAAACGCAAATAGTCAACCAACTTGGAGCCTTGGGTTCGCCACTCCCAAATCGCAAAAAGAGCTTGCAACCTCCTGAGGAAAGACAATTCTTATGATGTTATATGAGTGATGACGACTGTTTGTATAATTTCAGCTATGTAACATTCCTGAGTCCAAATAACAACAAATTCAAATGGTCCTACGTAAAATCAAACAACCCTCAATCTGTGCCAGGTAAAAGCATACACAAATGTTCAAATATACCCTTTTTAACCCCCACTCTTTGAATACACAAAAATATATGTAAAAATATACAAATATTCAAACACAAAGAAATATGAACAAAAACTACAAAAAATATTTTACAGTACTAGCTTTATATCAAACGATTTCTTCTGTTCTTTCATTAACTGAACTAACCTATTAAAGGCTGATACACTACATTCAGATCCACAAAAGGGTGAACGTTCACTACTGTGGTCACTATTCTCTGCGATTTCACTGTCCTGATTAACTATATTATTAGCAGTAATATCTACGCTGTTTTCCAAGTTTCCATTAACCTTCCCATTATCATCAACTTGCGTATTGTTGTTAACTTCTCTATTGTCCTCCATAATCACAAAGCAGACGAAAAAACAGTTTCCAAAAGTAAAATTAAAGTAAAAAGGTAGACGAAAAACTGTTTCCAAAGTAAAATTAAAGTAAATTACAAAAAGCTGGTTCTCCAAGTTGCGTTTTCACATAAGTATACTTTGTAGTGTTACTCACGTTCTTCTTTGTCCTATACTCGTAAAAAATGGAATATTATTTCAATAAGCGGGTTAACTCTGAAACAAAATAGAAGATTAGTTTACAGATTTACACTGTATCCCAGCTCCATACACCAATTATAACATTCTTAGGGGTTGTTTTACTCATCGTATCAGGCAATCTGTCGCAGCATAAGTGCTGGAGACAGTTACTGTAAAATTCCAACTTCAGAAAAGTTGAAATTAAAAAATCATCTTGCATTATGTTATTTTAAATACATTTATTATACTTTCAAAACAGTCAAAGTATTATTACAAAGGCAAACAATACTTACAATACAAAATGAGCTGCTACATGCTCACTGCTCAAAAACTAAAACCAGACTGATTCTCCCTGCCAACATGGTAGTCACTCTTTATATTTTCTTAACAATGCTGAACAATCCTCGGCATTGTTTAAGATGAACATTTGATTAATTCACAAATAAAATTCATACGAAAACTGAAAATACATATATAAACTATGTCTGCTCAGTACAGTAAGAACACTATGATATTAGTACATGTCTGCTATTTCTTTCGAGAATAAACTCTCACGTAAGAAATTACAATAATACATTTATATTTTTCTTTAATTACTAGAGACTCCCTTCACAGGAATTATTCCCTTCATTTACAGAGCTTCTACACTTTGAACTGAAGTAGATTAAACAGTTATTTTCTCAGTTATAAGTTTTTCTGGGTGAGTTACATATTTTATTTAGATACGCAATCCTGAATTAGACTGGGAAGTGTTCATTTTAAATTGGCCTTAATGGGCTGTTACGTTTCAGAGCTTATTGTGAAGATGACAATATTATTGGACTCCAATAATATAGCTTTTCGTGGACATAGGGAGAAAACAGGGAAATCAAACAATGGAAACATTTAAGCATCCATCAGTCTTCTCACAAAGTACAATCTGGTATTACACGATCTTGTAAATAAACCAAAATAGGCCTATACTGGTATGCTGAAATGCCTTAGCCCTTCAATTAAAAATGTCTTATTCCATGCAGTTGAGAAAAAAATTATTAATGACATTAACACTGTCTCTTTATTTTCTATTATTACATATGCAATGCAGAACATTTCAAAATAGATCAGTTAACTCATACATTTAGATATGTTACAGTGGAATACCTTGTGATGTGAAGATAAATGAAAGCTTTTTAAGCTTTCGTGAAAATAATAGGTAAAAGTATATCAGGAAATGAAATACTTAATGCAATAGACGAAAAGGGACTTTTTAATTGAGTGCTGTGATCAGCGTTATTATGGTTGTACCAGTATGTCAGGCATATACAAAGCTATCAGAACGAGAATTCAACAATGACAAAAGGCTGCAAAATATTTGCATTGTCCAGTGCACGCTTTAAGCCTAGCACTTAACAATGCTACATTGGAATTCAAGTCAGGTCCTTTCACGACACAGTGGAAACGCTTTATCCTTTCATCAGTCACAAAATTAAATGTTGTGTGACTAGGGCTGTTCCCCGGGTGCAAGTCTTTCGATTTGACGCCACTTCGGCGACTTGCGCGTCGATGGGGATGAAATGATGATGATTAGGACAACGCCCAGTCCCTGAGCGGAGAAAAATCTATGACCCATCCGGGAATCGAACCTGAGCCCTTAGGATTTACAATCCGTTGCGCTGACCACTCAGCTACCGGGCGTGGACAGTCACAAAATTGAAAGATGAGGACTTCTGCTATATTATTGTGACTTAAAATAGCTTCACCCAACACGTTCATCTTCGAGATACTCTACCTGTTTGTAAAAGCTCTTTGTTATGCTTATGTCTATTAGGCTATTTATGACTCCATAAAAAATAATATCGATGTCTAAGTAAAGGGAAGAAAGAGAACAAGTTGCTGTTTTGAAAAAGCCAATTAGAGGGATGTGAATTCACTTTTCAGATAGGTTTGCAATAAAAGCTTTGCAATTTAGCATCTCAAATCCTTCAATGGGAAAATGTAGAGCTTGATAACGATTGTTCTTTTGTTCAGATTCAGCTGATAATTTATCTTGCCATCGGCACAATTTTTAAGAAGCAGTGTCATCGGCTACATCTTTGGCAAAGAAATGGGTCTTTTTAATGTCTATTTGAACGTAATTGTAGTCAAGTAACCAAGTGAAAGAGTAAATTTGATAGTATGCATGATGTTAACCTTATCTTCAAAATTATTTTCCCAAAATTTATAAATTCTGTTTCCAATGAAGAGACTCAAAATGAAGCAGTAATTCTTCAAAATGAATATGAGGAGGATTTATCCCAAATGAAAAAAGCTCTGAAAAAGAAGTAGCCTCATTAACCTTGGTAGCTGATCAATAAAACTGTTAGTAACATCAAATCGAAACGTAACTATAGTGTTCCAGATAAATGCACAAAATGTTACTTGTTCTTAACTGTTGTGGTTTCTTTAGCAGAACACTTGCTTTTTAAGCACTTATTTATAAATAACTATCTGTGCAATTTCTAACATTCTGGTGGTGTCTGTTTGTTCTATATCGTGTCTCCCTACCACTTTCGCGAAATGACGCTCTGAGCGTGTTTTTTTTTAGGGAATTGACTAGTTTGAACCTGGGACCTGTTGCTGGTAAGGAGACCTCAGACCACACATGACATGTAGAATTCAGAAGAGATCAGTGAGACTAGCGATGATATAACCAAATACTTAATGATTTCTGCGTCAGCTCCACTGCACTCCCTGTAAAAGAATCTTAATACTAACTAAATTTAGTAGAAGGGGTTCAAGGCTTTCCTACTTTTAGTTAGCTGGTAAAATAACGTCGAAAAAGCAGTTAAGTTTACCATTGGAAATTTTATTCTACTCACAAAACATTGTTTATAAATTGCACTATTAATAAAAGGAAATGTTTTAATACAGGATGGTAAAAACCAACTGCGTTCAACAAAAATGTGAACGAATATTCCCTGAATGGGTTTCCAAGTTCTACAATGGATCGAAGGATGACCTATGCCATATCACATCTATAATCTAGGTTTAAATTAAGTTTCACAAAAGAGAAAACTATCAAAATGGTCTACAGTGACCCTCGATTATCTTTAATTACTTACCTAACTTGTCGTAAATTACAGTGGCTGATGTGGCTTCTCAATAACTATATAACAGAAAAATCATCGCGTTTCAGATTTTTACTTCAAGTGGCAAATGTGAACACCATGAGCTTTAATTGACGATCGACACTAGTATTACGCAAAAAGGGGGTGTAACAGATGAGACTTCTGCAGTTCTGAGTGAAGCCTTATACGCTCAAAAATGCGGCATCGCGTGGGTTCATTACCTTGTCGGTGTTCGTCAGGGAGCGGCGGGCAGCACAGCTCCGCTCACCTCGCTGTCTCGGAAGCAACTCCCTCCTAACTTCTCCTTACTACAATTTACCAAAGTTGGTTTAAAAAAACTATCTGGCTGTTTTTCATCTGACCAATCAGGTTCTCAATGTTAACCTTAAGCTCAGCCTACAAAAATTCTGTCCATCCAATGAGAAACGTTATACTTTTCGTGGTGGGGCAATGTTTTTAAAGTTTGCAACATAACAGAGACGCGAAAAAGTCTCACGCTAAAACTTGCAGCTGGTGTGGTCCTTTTAGCGTTATTGTAACATCTATACTGTTCTTCTGGAGGGCTCTATCTTTTAACATGGGCTGGGGGGTGGTCCTGACGTAACAGAGACGCGAAAAAGTCTCACGCTAATACTTGCGGGTGGTGTGGCCCTTTTTGTGTTATCGTAAGATCTATACTGTTCTTCTGGAGGGCTCTAGCTTTTGACATGGGCTGGGGGTGGTCCTAGCGGTTAGCTGGCGACGTGGGTGTTCGTCCCTTATCGTAGGGCCTTCAGCATAACACGGTTCTGCTCTCGGCTTCTGTTCTCGTTTCCCCCCTCAGAACTGCGTCTGTCTCATGGTGGGAAGGTATGACATGCATTTAGGCATTCTTGTGTTAGTCTGTGGTATTCCATTTGCTCACTCGTTACTCGTATTACTTTGGTTAATTTAATGTCACGATTTATTCGGAGCTATGTGACATACTACTGGATTTGCTTATCATGTCAGGGTTTTCATGGAAGGTGTGGGATTTGCCTGACACCTTACATATCACCACCCTTCGAACTTAATTTTTGCACTGAATTTAGGCAATGATTGAATCGTCTAAGTCAGTCAAAAATTATTCCTTTATCTAAATTTTGTTGCCTACTGTTCAGCCACGTTATTCTGGTTCTATGCTAGTTCGTATTACTAATTTATATTTTTATATTCTTCTACATTATTCGCAAAAATGACAAGAGAAGAATATTTTTATGCTATTATTAATTTTTAATTATTTTCTTTCTTTATTTAAGTGTGAAGTTTGTTTTTTAAGAAGTTTGTTATCGAAAAGGCCCGTCCACACGCAACGATCTGTCTGCGCAGACATCTGCGCAGATGTCTGTACATGCAAAAGATCGCTGCAAATGTTGTGCGTTCACACGACACAAACCCCAATCTACTACTCGCCCGCCATCTGTCGGTGTAGAAAAGAAATATCAGTGGCAAGCGACTACGCTCCCCGTAAACGTCAAAAAACTAATTCAGTTATTTTGAAATATAGATATGGAAAAAGTTCTGTTGTGGTCTGTGTTCGCAACTTGTGTTGCAAAAAACATTCAGACCAACCGCAGGAAACAGAGTAAGCGGTCAAAATGGTGTAGACAGTGGCTGCTAAAGCGAAAGCAGTTTTCTCATGTAAATTTGCTGCGAGAGTTGCAGGGCGAACCTAACGACTGGCGAAATTATTTGCGGATGGATGTCGACACATATAATCATCTCTTAAAGCTTGTAACACCTCATATTATGAGAAAAAGTACTTGTATGAGAAGGGCAATTTCTCCTCATGAACGGCTGGCGGTAACACTAAGATTCCTAGCAACAGGAAGGAGCTACAAGGATTTGGAATTTTCAGCTGCAATATCAAAACAAGCGTTGAGTGAAATAATACCCAACACATGTGAAGCTATTTACGCTGTCCTGAAGGATGAGTTCATGAAGGCAAGTCAAGTAAATTAAGTCTGTCAAGTTACAGATAATATTTTTCGTGTTGTAGACCTGTTTGAAACACAGTAGGCCTATATTATTAGAGATTATATACCTACATGGCCAATGAGCTGCAGTTTACTTTGTTTCTGAGTAGGCATTTTCAGTTCGCTGCAGTGTAGAAGTAACCTGTTACAAACTTTCGTTCCAGGATACAAAACTCCACTCTGAATTCTAGACAGAGATTCGTTATCTGCCTGAAAAGTTTTATTTGTAGTACTGTGGTGGTGAATACTTTAGTTAATCTCTAAGTTACTATTGTTATGAACCACATGTTAGGTAGTAAAACAAGTCTAACAATCCTTCTGTCCAGAACACATAGTTGCAAGACCTTCCAATATTAGCTTAACACAATCTTCTGACTGCACTTTCTTCAGAACAGATAGGGCATGCTTTTTCATATTGCTACAATGTCACAAAGGATTACGGCATAGGACAGTACTGAGTGGAAGTGTGCTAACAATCCCTGTTGCAGGTAAACATAATGAAAAAGATTTCAAAGGGCAAAGCAAGCAAATCTTACAATTTTGTTTAAGTTACCCAAATTGTGGTCCCACCTAACAATTTTGATGCATAAGGTACACCTGGATCCTCAGCGCGTACTTTGTTTTGGGAATGCCTTGGTAAAAAAGAAAACAATTGAATGAAATTTAAACATTTAATAAGGATTATTGCTATCCTTTTAAGACTACATTAATCATTTCTCGTCATATCTTATAGATGTTATTTTAAAAAAAGGCAGTGAAGTACATAAAATATATAATGTGAAAAATATGGCCTACTTTTCCAAAATCTAACTCATCAGCTACAAATAATAAGCTAAATTCACGCATTTAAACACAAAATAGAATAATCTTCAAAGCAGTATACCAAAAGAAGAGTGCAAATTCAGTGTATAAATTTCTGCAGGGATAACTTATCGGGTGATTTTATTGCAACAATTTCAACTGAATGACTACATCATTTATGAAAACAGTACACAGCAATATAAATTGCTGTAAAATCTTAGTTTTTGCTCATTCAGTTCACTCCAGTACTTTTAATTCACACTTGCTACATACACTTTTAGGACACAAAACAATGGAACATTTCAAACACAACAGTGCTCAACATCTTGTCTTTGTCCTCTTTGACTTTGTCGTAGAAGCTTATGTCATTAATAACAGTATTGGGTTGTTAAGAGTACCCATAATATCTTCCTCATTCATTTTTCATAAGTATGTTAGCATTAATCCAAAATATTTAATATGATACTGGGAAAAAAAACCTTTCACTTAAGGGACACCTGGCTCCTTGGGACCCTATCAACTTAACAAAAGTCAGCCTAGCAAAGGCATACCTGCAACAAGGTTGAGGTGGTAGCCAACTGTGCTGGGGAAGTTCCAGGGGGGGGGGGGGAGATAGTGGCATTACAAAAATAAAGATTAATAAAGGAGTTTCCCTCAGGGCAATAGGACCTAGGTGTACCAGTTGTGGATTAATATCTGCAGCAAACTCACCCAGTTAAGACTTGTATGTTTTCTATCTTGTAGAGAAGAGAATAGTAGCAAAAGTCAAGTAATAGTGTTATCTACAAGAAAAATCTTAAACTGTTTCTTATGATCCATCTTCAGTGGAATCACTCCTGGAACTTCTGTGGTGGTACAAATAAGACATCACATTGATTATTGATAATGCACTGCCTATGATGAATGAATTATTTGTTACCAGAACTTAAAAGATCCGAGGATTTCTTCAGATCATTTCCTGAATAACTAATTATTATATCACCTTCATTATAGCATATCTTTCTATTAATTTCCCAAATACTCTAAGGAACCACAATAAAACTTTATGTCCCTATAAGGGAGACAGTCAGGTTTCAATGATACAATAAAAGAAATGAAATTAGTCTCTCCGCAGGTACTTCATATATAAGGCAACAGCTGTACACCGCAATTTACACAAGACACTACCATAATTGGGTATTCTAGAAAATATGTGGTACAATAATAACAGGCAAGGCACAAAAGATTTGAGGCAACAAAACATGTTTTGAAATACACTCCTGGAAATGGAAAAAAGAACACATTGACACCGGTGTGTCAGACCCACCATACTTGCTCCGGACACTGCGAGAGGGCTGTACAAGCAATGATCACACGCACGGCACAGCGGACACACCAGGAACCGCGGTGTTGGCCATCGAATGGCGCTAGTTGCGCAGCATTTGTGCACCGCCGCCGTCAGTGTCAGCCAGTTTGCCGTGGCATACGGAGCTCCATCGCAGTCTTTAACACTGGTAGCATGCCGCGACAGCGTGGACGTGAACCGTATGTGCAGTTGACGGACTTTGAGCGAGGGCGTATAGTGGGCATGCGGGAGGCCAGGTGGACGTACCGCCGAATTGCTCAACACGTGGGGCGAGAGGTCTCCACAGTACATCGATGTTGTCGCCAGTGGTCGGCGGAAGGTGCACGTGCCCGTCGACCTGGGACCGGACCGCAGCGACGCACGGATGCATGCCAAGACCGTAGGATCCTACGCAGTGCTGTAGGGGACCGCACTGCCACTTCCCAGCAAATTAGGGACACTGTTGCTCCTGGGGTATCGGCGAGGACCATTCGCAACCGTCTCCATGAAGCTGGGCTACGGTCCCGCACACCGTTAGGCCGTCTTCCGCTCACGCCCCAACATCGTGCAGCCCGCCTGCAGTGGTGTCGCGACAGGCGTGAATGGAGGGACGAATGGAGACGTGTCGTCTTCAGCGATGAGAGTCGCTTCTGCCTTGGTGCCAATGATGGTCGTATGCGTGTTTGACGCCGTGCAGGTGAGCGCCACAATCAGGACTGCATACGACCGAGGCACACAGGGCCAACAACCGGCATCATGGTGTGGGGAGCGATCTCCTACACTGGCCGTACACCACTGGTGATCGTCTAGGGGACACTGAATAGTGCACGGTACATCCAAACCGTCATCGAACCCATCGTTCTACCATTCCTAGACCGGCAAGGGAACTTGCTGTTCCAACAGGACAATGCACGTCCGCATGTATCCCGTGCCACCCAACGTGCTCTAGAAGGTGTACGTCAACTACCCTGGCCAGCAAGATCTCCGGATCTGTCCCCCATTGAGCATGTTTGGGACTGGATGAAGCGTCGTCTCACGCGGTCTGCACGTCCAGCACGAACGCTGGTCCAACTGAGGCGCCAGGTGGAAATGGCATGGCAAGCCGTTCCACAGGACTACATCCAGCATCTCTACGATCGTCTCCATGGGAGAATAGCAGCCTGCATTGCTGCGAAAGGTGGATATACACTGTACTAGTGCCGACATTGTGCATGCTCTGTTGCCTGTGTCTATGTGCCTGTGGTTCTGTCAGTGTGATCATGTGATGTATCTGACCCCAGGAATGTGTCAATAAAGTTTCCCCTTCCTGGGACAATGAATTCACGGTGTTCTTATTTCAATTTCCAGGAGTGTAGAACTTTATTGGCTATCAACTGTTCACAGTATGCATCACTTGCACTTATAATATGACATTAAAAACAACATATGGAAACATTTTGCATTATTGAAAACCTTTAAAAAACTGTGTCAGGTTTTGGCTTTCCATGTTTGAAAGTGTCTCAACCTCAACAACCTTAAAGTTTCTGTTTAAAGACTCCATGTCACCTTCAATAGCACATCATTGATTAATTTTTGTGTAATGATATTCTGTTGAGGGGTGAGTGCACGTAGCTTGTTCGCCACATGCTGGCCGAATGTGTCGAATGGATCTGGTGGCTGCATTGTGTTCAATGTTTTGCCCACCAGTGACAATATTTCGCCTGTTTTATCCTCCATTGAACGTTTCCGCTTCCCACGAGGAGCGTTACTCAAACTGTTATTAGAGTTTGATGATCTCGGAGTGAGAGGCACCCACATGCCTTGCTCATACTGTGGCATCAAGCAGTCAGGCCTGCAAGATGAGTGGTCTGCCAAGCGAGTGGATTCATTCTTAATTTTATCGAGTAACATGAACTCTCGTACTCACAATTTAAGTTACAAGTTATCCTCCTATATGATTAATACGCAACGGAAACACGCATCTGACTATCAATAATTTACAGAACTCTGACTGTACACTACGCACTGGCAAAACCACATTTTCTTTTTTGTCCTTTATTTAACGGCTTTTGTCAACACGTGGCCACCACACACATTATAAATTCGGGACATTATGACAACATACAATTCGAAGTAAAAGTCCACCAATCTTTTTCTTTTCACTATCTTATTTATTCCGATAAATTCTCTAACCTAAACACACAAATTCTACAACCTACAACAATAACACATAAGAAATTCCGCACACTGGGCATGGCTTTACAATAGTGAATCTCTATATTATGGTCTCGTAATTACTTTTAACGCTACAGTGCACTTTCTGGATAGGATGGTGGATCTTTTATTATACCTCACGCTTCGACTCTCACAATCATCATCACTAAACCTTCCTCCAGACCGAGCGGTACCGAAGGAACAAGCATAACCCACTAATCTTTTCAAACTACCTCGCTACTCTCCCATGCAAACCACACATACCCAAATTACATGACATACACCACACTACAACATGAAATACTACACAGAGAATAGTCACAACATTATCACTTTCAGCTTTCCCACTTCAATTAATATTTATCCCAGTTTCACACGACACTGCCCCACTTTGTAATTCTACTTTCCTACTGTGAACTCTGGAGATATATGCACGTCTTCCTGTGCAATGCAAGCCAAGTGGCGTTGCTGGATAGACGGCCGACTCACCTCGATTCTCTCTCAGAGTTTAAATTTAGCGTCACACGGAATCATATCACACAATTTAATATTAAGCTCACACGCGAGTCCTCAACTGATACCATGGACGAGTACTTCTCTTTATCTTTTGTCTCATACACAGTTTGAGACTCACACAGTACTCACCACGTGGAAGTACTCGTCTCTAATTTCAAGTCCTGCACACGCCATTTCTTAAATATTTCAACTTATGGTACACACGCTATTTCTTAAATATTTCATCTTATTGTACACACGCTAGTAATTCAGCTTAACTTAAGCACACGGAAGTATTTCAACTTATTGCTACACGTGGTTCCATTGTGACCGTTGGTCACTTCTGAAGATTACTACAATCCCTTTAATATTACGTGCCTGACATTTAATTCTCCCCACAAAAGTTCCTGAAATAGAGAAATTAATATCTCAAACTACTCTTAAATATTCCACATGCATACCATGTCTCCACTCTTTCATCATTACGAAGCACAACTAAAACAGGTCTTAACAGCACAAGATCCAGCGGTAGAGTGCTGAAATATGGCCGTTCTCGAGGTGCTCTCGCACCTCTGTCGAAGTGGGGGGAGCACCTTCTTACCGTATTGGTCAGCCACAATTCAGGCGCTCAAAGCTTAGGCAAATTTCATCTCTTTGGTCCCACCAAAGGTGGCCAAAGGATCGACTCAAAGATGATCATATATTCACATTCACTATCTGCGGTTAGCAGACGACCATACATTCATTCATTTCACAGATCTCACCAAACTGGATGTAGGGATTTACTTTGTGGGAGTGCACATGTGATCAATTAAATAAATAAATTGTCATTCTTTCCCACACTGGTATCCGGCTTCGCTGTATTAATTGAAATTGAGTTATTTTACAAAAAAAATGTGTTGTGCTGACAAAAATAATCAAGTATTTCGTACCTATTTTCAATGTCGGGCGGTACTGTACCCTTCCGGAGTAACTGGTGTCATTGGAGTTGACTCTCCAGTTACTGGTGTCACTGGATTCGAGTCAGTATCTTCAATGGCTACATTTTCTATGTCATTCTCTCCTTCACACTGAAAAAATAAGAAAGACTGTATGTTTGTGATTTTTGCTTTGGATTTTGTTTCTTATATCTTTATAGAGCTTATGAATAATTTTTGGAAAAATGTATGCATATTGGAATGTACAAAACTGATACATTGTGATAAGAGCCAAGCTGTAAATATTGTGGTGGTATATGATTTGACATGGTGTAATGAAAAACTTAACAAATATGTCTAGCTAACAAAAACCGAGAAATTGTTAATAAAAGGTCTTATAGAGTTCCATAATCTCACATCTTAAAACGAAAACAGGAATGCTTACGAAACACACACTGCACTGGGCAACTAACTCTTTATCCACATAAAATTCTGAGACAGTGTAGAATGAATACTGAACAAAAACACTTTCAGACAAAGAACAACTCGATGGAGTTTCATTTTTTTGTTATTGTTGTGATCATGTACATTAACAATTAGCTGAATGTTACTGTTAACAGAAACTTTACACAAATTTATTTTAATTCTTTTTTTCATTGCAGTTCCCAAAATGTGAAGAAGACTGGCTGAGAATTGCAAGTGATTTTGAAAGCAAATGGCAGTTCCCTCACTGTTTAGGAGCTATTGATGGGAAACACATCAGAATTGTACCTCCTAAAGAAAGTGGATCGTTTTTCTTCAATTATAAGAAAACAAATAGTGTCGTCTTAATGGCTGTAGCTAATGCAAATTATGAATTTGTGTACTGTGATGTGGGAACAAATGGGAGAGTATCCGATGGAGGGGTTCTGCAGAACACTAAATTTTATGAACTTCTTGTTAATAATAGTTTAAAAATTCCTCAACCTCAACGAATTGCAAATTCGCAGGAAATAGGCCTAATGGAGTATGTTTTTGTTGGTGATGATGCCTTCGCAATTCGCAAAGATTTAATGAAGCCATATCGTCAAGAAAAATTATCAAAGGAAGAAAGACTCTTTAATTACCGTCTCTCTAGGGCACGCAGAGTTGTTGAAAATACGTTTGGAATATTGGCATCAAGGTTCCGTATTTTCCATACAACCATAAACTTGAAGCTGGAGAATATTGACACTGTGGTATTAACTTGCTGTGTTTTACACAACTTTTTGCGCAGAAGAAACCCGCAATTTTACACACCATATGAGTCACTGGATCGCGAAAATATCAACGAATGTTCTCTTGAACTGGGCGAAAGATGTGACGAAGAAATTATGCACGCCCTGCAGCGTGGAAGAAGTGGACAAATTTTTGAAAGCGCAAAAACTGTTAGAAATAAATATAAACATTATTTCAGTACTACTGGAGCTGTTCCATGGCAGGATGGATTTGTATCGTAATAAACTTTGTGTTGTAAAACATGGACAAGTAGTCAAGTATATTCATAATCAAAATATCCACGGGTATGCTGCCGGTCTATAGTGTCCAACGGGCACAATATTTCGGCGATCAAACATGTCGCCATCATCAGGTGAACTGACGGACTGAGCTCCTGTGAACGTGCCGGCACGGAGATCCGTACGCTATGGCTGCTCAGAGGGAACTGGGTTCGGTCGCGGCGGCGGCCGATTTAAATACCCTCCGCCCGCGGCGCGCTCCCTCCGCCGTCCGCGCCCAGCGCCACGGTCGCGCGGTGGAACAGATTGCGACGGCGTCTGAGATGACGTCGGTGTGATGGCTCTGTCCGCCGTGGTCGTCACAACTATACGTCTGCTCGATTTACTCTTGATTAACCCAATCGCTGGTTCCCAAGCCTTGCTAAGATTATAGCCACAGTCACGGTTTATGAGGTCGCCATTGGTGCGAATTTCGATGGCCTCTCTAAAAACGCTGTCGCAGTATCTCGACGTCTGTACCAGAATCCTCGTGCGGTCATACTCCATGGCGTGATTTTCCGACAAACAATGTTCAGCGACCGCCGACTTGCTCGGATACATCAGTCGAGTGTGCCTCTGGTGTTCACGGCATCGATCCTCGACGGTACGCATCGTCTGACCAATATACGACTTGCCACATTGACACGGAATCTGGTACACGCCGGCCTTCCTCAAACCGAGGTCATCTTTGGCGCTCCCCACCAGTGCACGAGTTTTATTTGGAGGACAAAACACAGTTCCGACCCGGTGTTTCTTCAGAATGCGGGCGATTTTCCCCGAGAGTGCGCCTGTGTATGGAATAAATGCAATGCCTACCTCCTCCCTCGTGACTTCATCCATCTCAACAGGTTGTGCTGCAGTGATTGGGCGGAGAGCACGTTGAATCTGCCACTCTGCGTACCCATTGACGTATTGGTCAAGGGAAGGGCTGACGGCACTCTAGGTCATGGGGTGTATCGGAAGGCTACGCACACTGATCTGTATTTGCATGCAGACAGCTGCCACCACCCTTCACAGAGGAATGGGGTACTTAAAACTCTAGTACATAGGGCGCGCACTATCTCTGACGCAGAGAGTCTACCCCAGGAATTGGAACATCTGAAAACTGTATTTCGAAAAAATGGGTACGCAGAGTGGCAGATTCAACGTGCTCTCCGCCCAATCACTGCAGCACAACCTGTTGAGATGGATGAAGTCACGAGGGAGGAGGTAGGCACTGCATTTATTCCATACACAGGCGCTCTCTCGGGGAAGATCGCCCGCATTCTGAAGAAACACCGGGTCGGAACTGTGTTTTGTCCTCCAAATAAAACTCGTGCACTGGTGGGGAGCGCCAAAGATGACCTCGGTTTGAGGAAGGCCGGCGTGTACCAGATTCCGTGTCAATGTGGCAAGTCGTATATTGGTCAGACGATGCGTACCGTCGAGGATCGATGCCGTGAACACCAGAGGCACACTCGACTGATGTATCCGAGCAAGTCGGCGGTCGCTGAACATTGTTTGTCGGAAAATCACGCCATGGAGTATGACCGCACGAGGATTCTGGTACAGACGTCGAGATACTGGGACAGCGTTGTTAGAGAGGCCATCGAAATTCGCACCAATGACGACCTCATAAAACGTGACTGTGGCTATAATCTTAGCAAGGCTTGGGAACCAGCGATTGGGTTAATCAAGAGTAAATCGAGCAGACGTATAGTTGTGACGACCACGGCGGACAGAGCCATCACACCGACGTCATCTCAGACGCCGTCGCAATCTGTTCCACCGCGCGACCGTGGCGCTGGGCGCGGACGGCGGAGGGAGCGCGCCGCGGGCGGAGGGTATTTAAATCGGCCGCCGCCGCGACCGAACCCAGTTCCCTCTGAGCAGCCATAGCGTACGGATCTCCGTGCCGGCACGTTCACAGGAGCTCAGTCCGTCAGTTCACCTGATGATGGCGACTTGTTTGATCGCCGAAATATTGTGCCCGTTGGACACTATAGACCGGCAGCATACCCGTGGATATTTTGATTATCAAATACGCCGGGAGAAACTCAAGAATCACAAGTATATTTATGTTTCTTTTTATAACAGCAGTTAATTTTCTATTATGTTTGCACACAAATATATTCTTTTGAATAAACTCTTGATAAATGTATGTGAAATATATTGTTTTACATTACCTCGTGTTCCATTTCCTCGCTCGTTAACACTCCAATTTCATCTTCAATTGTACTCCTGCTTGGTCTTGGCGTTTCTTGATCACTAAGAAAGCCAAGCAGATCAAAATACCACAGCGTTGGCTGGTACACCTGATCCACTCCTACACCAGATCTTCGAGATTTCTGCACCTTCGAGAACTCTTTCTGGTAAACAGTTCGCAACGAATTTATTTTTTTTATCACTGTTTCTCGGTTTGCCGAGGCGTCAACTGCCCGCAATTTTACAATTAGAGAATTGTATGCTGCTGCCTTTTTGTCTCTGTCACTATATTCTTTACTTTTTATCTTCCACAAACACGTGTGGTGTCTATATAATTCAATGAACTCACTGATAAATTCGCGCGAACACTGACGAGTATCAGCCATTTTGATGCCCTGTGCGCACAAATACAAACACTAGACTGAGCAAACAGCTGTTTCGCGCCAGATTTGCGGCGATCTCCTGTCCACACGCTCCAACTTGTCTGCGCAGATGTGGTTTGAACCCACAGATTTGAGAGGTTTCGCTCAAACCTCCAACTCCAACTTCCAGGTTTGCACACACCTCAGGTTGGTGCAAATCTTCTGTCCACACGCAACGATCTGTCTGCACAGATGTGATGTGCGCAGACATTTGCGCAGACAGATCGTTGCGTGTGGACTGGCCTAAAGTGAGGAGTCTTTCACATCGATTTTCTTAGAAATATATTTTTTTTTATAAATGTAGTAATTAAGTAAAATCTATTCCTAACACATTTTCTAAAAATCATGTACAAGTAAAATGTTTTTGTTTCTAGACACTCATTTCAACATTGTTACACTAACAAATAAGAATTATTTCCAAGAATTGCTTTGACAAAGAAATATACATACAAAAGTCTTGAGATATTACCCTAACAAATGGTACAAATGTTAAAAAAAGGGAAAACATCCAACAAGATAATTTTTTATTCTTTGTTTTTATAAGAAGAAAATAAGTAAAATATAGTTATTCTTTTATTTTTATGGGGAGATAATAAGTGGCATATAGTTTTAGTGTTTATTATGTCTTACTTTTGTTCTTTACATACTGTCCATTTCAGAACTAATGACTTATTGTTATCGATAGTCTATTTTTTACTTAAGTCCATAGTCAATGACTGTTATTTTGTAGTTTATTAGCTGTCTGGTGTGCTTAACATATTTAGTTTTTCACACGTTTCTTTTGCACAATTCCTATATCACATAATTTGATTTCACACATTCACACAATCCTATGAATGTTTAAGCATGAGGTTGGCGAATGTTTTTTGCATGAAGGTGATGGACTTGAGCGAGATGGATGTGGGCAAGTATTTGATGTACAGCTTTGTTCGTCGTTCCTTGTTGGCTTTGCAAGTGTGTGTTGTTGTTGTGGAGGTCCCATAATGGAATGGAGCTGTGAGTGCAGAATCTTGTGGTTTACTGGCTTTGTATGCATGAAAGTCATCGTTATGTGTCGCTGCAAGCGGTCGTTTTTCGTTGTTGTACTTTGCAGACGACTAGTTTACAATAGGGTAGGGATTTGGGAAGGTATGTCGTCTATTCTTCACCCATCTTCTTTCTTGGTCTCAATCTTGCGAAACTTCAACTTCTGTTCTTCCTGCTTTTTCTCTGCTTCTTACTTGCTTCTTGGTTCTTTTCTGGGCAGGATATGGAAATATTTATTGATAACTAGTCGCTTTGAAGTTCTCCTCTTAGTAACAGCTTGATAAATGGTTTGGACATGTCATTTCTACTTTGTGGACGTTTTCTTCAGTTTCGTGCATCAGCGTGCTGTTTGGTAGCAGTAGTGTGACTTTTACACATATTTTTTTTACCAGTGGTGGCTTGCCCAAGCGGTTTCACGTCGGGCCGTTTTTTGCTCGCTCCTCTGAGTGGGCGTCACGGGGTTTACGAGCAGTGAAAGTCCGGTGTCTGCTTGTCAGTCCCTGCACCGGTCCCTTCAGCAGGAGATTTACAAGTGCCTTTTGTTGGTCTCACTGTCCTTTCCCTTCTCTCGACACTTCTGCCTTGTAGGAATCGTGTCTTGCTAATTACGTCCTTTTCTTTCTTGATACTTCTCACGTTGCAACTTGTGGGTCGTTGCATCTCGTCCTTGCTGGAGTTTTTACAATGGTTCTTACAAAAAGTTTTACTTATAATCGTCTAACATATGTCTAGTACCTACATTGTTTTACGCCTTCTTAAAAAGCTTTACAAATTTCGGCGCCCTTTCCATGTTACAATTCTAAGATATTTTGAGTCTTAACCTCTACAAAAATCCTCAAATTCGTTTTTTTTTATTTTTTATGTAGTGTCGTGGTGTATAGCATTTTTGTATTTCATGCTGTTAGACTATCTACGCTTTATCCCTTCACCTTAATCTATGGTACTATTGGTGTTATTTTTGTTTTTGTTTTTATTGAAATTACTTTCTTTTTCCCACCTTCCTCTCTCTTCATTCTTCTTTCTCCTGACGATCTTATCTGCAACATAATCTTGAAATATCGTGCTGATTATTTACCAGTAATAAAATTATTCTTCAAACTTGTACTGAAAGTGTTTAATACTGCCAGTCTTAGGTAGAAATACCTCTGCTTTATCGCGTAAAATACCCTCTACTTCTCTTTTACTGTGTTCCGAAATACCTGGAACTTCTTGCAATTTTTCGTCGATTTCTTTATGGACTTATAACATGAGTTGAGGCGATTCCCCCTTTTGTGCATACCATTCTAATTCTTCATCCTCTTTATCTCGCGTAATTCTTAATTGTTTGTTTATAACTGGTATTTCTTCTAATTTTAGCTTTTGCTCAAAGAGAAGTGTGACATTCCCGAATGTTACGCTATCTTTCCCCAGATCTATTATCGCTCGTCTCTCATTTAAAAAATCTGCACCTATAATCAAATCTACAGTTAGTTTAGCTATAATCACGAAGTTGGCTTCGATCTTTTGACCTTGACACGAAAGAGTTAACCTTGTTTGTCTCTTACGTGTTTTCAGAACTGGCAATTCCTCATTGGCATTACACTGCATGAATAAATTTTCTGAGATCGCAGTCAGTTCACTTCCGCTATCAATTACAATATTGACTGGGATATGCTTTACCATGCCTTCACAATTGGTTGAATCTGAAATGGTTGGTTCTGTTCTTCTTCTTCTTCTTCTTGCATCAACGAATCCTCCACTGAATCATACATGAGTCTTTTTAGGAATTTCCCTTGTGAATTCGAACTTCCTGTAGGATAAGCTTCGACTGCTACTTCTCTCTCTTTTATTTCCTCTTCTCTATTTCTTCCTTCATTTACGCTTTCTTCAACATCCTCTACTTTTTCCTCATCCTCGTCTATCTTCTCCTTCTTCGTCGCTACTTCTACATAATCACATATAAATGCTCTAATTATCGCTTCATAACTTCCTTCATTATATACGTTGGGTTGTGTGCCCACTCGTAACTTATTTTCAACTTCTGTCGACTGCGCATTATCCTCACTGAATTCGCTTTCCCTGGTTTCCATCTCAAATAGCTCTGCAATACTCACTACTTCGTCCTTTCCTCCTACATTCGTTGTGCATGCCTCTGGTAATTCATCTTCCTCGTCAGTATTCTCCCAGTTAATTTCGTCCCAACACGATATTGTTATTTTCTTGTCTTCGTTTTCATCTGGTCCCTGCGGATTTGTTTCTTCCTTCTTCTCTTCTCGTGATAAGGTATTTACTTCTTTGTTCAAGGTGCTGCAATTGTCCTGGGTCGGTGCGTCATTCCCTTTGGCATGGGCGCTTAGCTGTCAATTCGAACGTTTATCGGGGTTTGGTGGTCTTACCTTCACCTCTTTTATCTGTATTCTCTTTTCTTGTTCAGCTTGTTGATAGTGGTTTCTTTGTTGATAATTTGTCGGTCTATTGGTTCTCCAGTACCCGTTCCGGTTGTCGTTATTCCCTCTGTAATAGTTGTTGCCGTTCCTTGGTGAATTATAGTTATTGCCATATTCTCTTCTAAATCCATAACCGGTTCTTTGTTGAAATCTATTGTCGTTTCTTGGTGCGAAGTTATCACATGGTTCGTAATTATTGTTTCTTCGTATTCCAATGCTTTTTGCTTTCGTTTTCACGTGCGCTTCGTCTTTTTCTTGCGTCATCTTCCGAAAATATGAACTCTAGTTCCCTTAGAATACCTTTAAATGCTTCGACGTCATTGCCTCCGCGACCTACTAATAATTGCTGGTATCTCAATGGTAACTTCATCGCGCATAATTTAATCAACACTCCGTCACTGTATGGTACATCTAAGCATTGATTTTTCTTTGCCATTAATTCGAAAAATTTCACGGGACTCTTCTCTCCTGAATTTTCAAAATATGGGTCCTGTAATAATTCGTACTTCACTCTGTTCTGTGCTTCGCTGGACCAATATCGTGAGAGAAACTTCTCTCTGAAATCTTCGTACGATCGGCATGTCGCTGCAACATTGTGCATGGTTTCTGCGACTGTTCCTGACATGTGTGCAAATATAAAGTCTAATTTGTGTGCTAGCACCCAGTGTTCTGGTAATCCTACTCGGAATTGATCAATAAAAGTTCGTGGATGTAATGAGTTTCCTTCTCGAAAGTGTTGAAATTTTCTGACTGTGAGGAAATGATCGTTATCGTACTTCGTCATAGTTCCATATGAAATTTGCGATTCTTCGCCACTTTTGATTCCGATCATTTCACCCGTCGATCTTTCCGGTTGTGGTAGATCCATTGGATATTGTCCACTGTAACTTTCGCCTACCCTTGGAGTGGTACGCAATAATTGTCTTCCATCGGTTGTGAACGTGTAGCTGAATGCATTGCACTGTACTCTTCGCGACCTGGCTTTCCATTGTCAGGTATTGGTTCGGTATCTTGTCTGGCTAACCTTGCTGCTTCATTGCACGATCCAAACTGTCTTGAAACATACATTTGTGGTTCCGCATGTGTCTGTGATGACGTTTGTTCATCAAGAATTTCGAAACGTGTTTGTTGCTGTGCAGGCTGTCTGATTTCACGTATGTTACTTTCCGCCTGTGATTGGAATCGCAAATGTGTAATATCTTCGTTAATAGCTTGTTTTTCCGGTGCCGCTACAGATACGGATGTGGTTGCAGACTCTGTGCTTGTTCGATCCTGTTCACTACGCTCTTCAATGGTTTGCAACAACTCTGTTCGCAATTTCTGAAATTGTCGCTTCGTTTGCGCTTCTATTTTGACTATGCGGTTATCATATCTTTTCAGCGCTGCTTTTGTGATACGTTTGTGTAACACACTATTTTCAACAATTTCACGCGCTGTACCTGCTGCTTGTCTAGTAATTTCGTTTATCTGTTTCTCTAGTTTCTTGACTTCTCCCTGGGTGTTGTTACGTAATGTTTTGATCTCGTCCTGAATGTCATTACGCAATGTTTCTACGTCCGCTTGTACCTTGTCAATGTCTGTTCTCAATTGATTGTGACCTGTTATTAAGTTTCCTATGACTTCTCGATATTCTTTTGCCTCGTCTTCAATATGACTTAGGTGTAACTGAATTTTTTTGTTTTGTTCTTTAATCTCACGCATTTGTCTCGTGGTTTCTGCAGTTTGTTTCGTCGTTTCTGTATTTTGAATTTTAATTTGGTTCGCAATTTCTTTATTTTGTCTTGTCATGGTTTCCGTCATTAATTGTAATACTTCTGTCAGATTGGTGGGTCCTATTGCGTTTTCTTCCGACGTCCTACGCTCTGTGTTTTCGCCCAAGTGTTGGTTTGCAACCGATTGCATTGAACTGTGCGGTGACACGTTTCTGCTCGAATTCCTTGTACTCTGTGGTGAGGGAGCTCTGATTACTTGTACTATGGGTTCTACGTATTCAAGACGCAAGTTAGAATCCTCATCGACTGTCTCTCTACTTTCCTGCTCCTCTGTCGTATGCTGACTTACGTTTTCTATGCCTTGACGTTCATTATCCTCGTTATGGTGCGTTATATGTCCTATTTCTCGCGATACTGCATCGTCTGTTCTTCTGTCCTCTATTCTCTATCCATTTTCATGCTGGGTCTCTACCTCAAATCGGTCAAGGTCTCGAACTGCCATTGCTAATCTTTCCGAATCCCTTATTTTCTGTTTTAAAAGCAATTCACGCGCCCTACTTCGAGTCAACATGCGCTCATACGATCTCACGCGTTTCATAAACTTTTTGTTCACACGACTTGACAAACCATTCACTTGTTGGGTCAGAACCAACTTGTCAACGATGTATCCGCCACCTGTGTGCTTGCATTGAGTAGAAAACTTAATTCTAACAATTTTTAATAGTCATAACTTAATTATGCTACTTTCTCTGCTAGAATGTCTCACTGTCTCTTGAATACTTTTACTATCTATCGCTGCAGCTACTGTTTTCGACTATGTATAACGTTAGGAAAAAAAATTATTTTTACAAAAATTTTTCAATAAGATATTTTTCTGACCTAGTTAGACATGTGGTCGACCTTCAATCATGGTATTTTACCATCCTGGCAGGGTCGCCATTCTCTTACATTCTGCGTGGTGTCTCTTTGTTCTATATCGTGTCTCCCTACCACTTTCGCGCAACGACGCTCTGAGCGTGTTTTTTTTAGGGAATTGACTAGTTTGAACCTGGGACCTGTTGCTGGTAAGGAGACGTCAGACCACACATGACATGTAGAATTCAGAAGAGTTCAGTGAGACTAGCGATGTTATAACCAAATACTTAATGATTTCAGCGTCAGCTCCACTGCACACTCTGTTTAAGAATCTTAATACTAACTAAATTTAGTGGAAGGGGTTCAAGGCTTTCCTATTTTTAGTTAGCTGGTAAAATAACGTCGAAAAAGCAGTTAAGTTTACCATTGGAAATTTTATTCTACTCACAAAACATTGTTTATAAATTGCACTATTAATAAAAGGAAATGTTTTAATACAGGATGGTAAAAACCAACTACATTCAACAAAAACGTGAACAAATATTCCCTGAATGGGTTTCCAAGTTCTACAATGGATCGAAGGATGACCTATGCCATATCACATCTATAATCTAGGTTTAAATTAAGTTCCACAAAAGAGAAAACTATCAAAATGGTCTACAGTGACCCTCGATTATCTTTAATTACTTACCTAACTTGTCGTAAATTACAGTGGCTGATGTGGCTTCTCAATAACTATATAACAGAAAAATCATCGCGTTTCAGATTTTTACTTCAAGTGGCAAATGTGAACACCATGAGCTTTAATTGATGGTCGACACTAGTATTACGCAAAAAGGGGGTGTAACAGATGAGACTTCTGCAGTTCTGAGTGAAGCCTTATGCGCTCAAAAATGCGGTATCGCGTGCGTACATTACCTTGTCGGTGTTCGTCAAGGAGTGGCGGGCAGCACAGCTCCGCACACCTCGCTGTCTCGGAAGCAACTCCTCCTAACTTCTCCTTACTACAATTTACCGAAGTTGGTTTAAAAAAACTATCTGGCTGTGTTTTCATCTGACCAATCAGGGTCTCAATGTTAACCTTAAGCTCCGCCTACAAAAATTCTGTCCATCCAATGAGAAACGTTATACTTTTCGTGATGGGGCAATGTTTTTAAAGTTTGCAACGTAACAGAGATGCGAAAAAGTCTCACGCTTAAACTTGCAGCTGGTGTGGTCCTTTTAGCGTTATTGTAACATCTATACTGTTCTTCTGGAGGGCTCTATCTTTTAACATGGGCTGGGGGGTGGTCCTGACGTAACAGAGACGCGAAAAAGTCTCACGCTAATACTTGCGGGTGGTGTGGCCCTTTTTGTGTTATCGTAAGATCTATACTGTTCTTCTGGAGGGCTCTAGCTTTTAACATGGGCTGGGGGGTGGTCCTAGCGGTTAGCTGGCGACGTGGGTGTTCGTCCCTTATCGTAGGGCCTTCAGCTTAACACGGTTCTGCTCTCGGCTTCTGTTCTCGTTTCTCCCCTCGGAACTGCGTCTGTCTCACGGTGGGAAGGTATGACATGCATTTAGGCATTCTTGTGTTAGTCTGTGGTATTCCATTTGCTCACTCGTTACTCGTATTACATTGGTTGATTTAATGTCACGATTTATTCGGAGCTATTTGACATACTTCTGGATTTGCTTATCATGTCAGGATTTTCATGGAAGGTGTTGGATTTGCCTGACACCTTTCAAATTCTATGACCCAAGACAGAGTTAGTGAATTCTGCTTCCACAATATCCAAAGTGCTCTATTGATGCCATTGAAATAATCAATACCTTCCATTGCAAAAAGTATGCCACATGGTCCATTTTCACTAGAGATAAAGGTGAACACAGTAAGGTTTTATAAGCACAAAACAATCAGACAATGGATAGAACTATAGGCCTATGCTAATGAATATTTATTGTCAATCACTGTAATGTGTTTAATTTTTAATAACATTTATCAGTATTACTAATTCTGGTTTAATACTTTCAGTATAGTAAATGAATGATCTCTTTGTTTATATTACGTGGGATTTTACAACATACTCCATTAAATTTCTATTTCTACCTTCTGCAATGAAAGTTACATTAATTAATGATAGGTTATGGCTCTGGCTCCGAGCACTATGGGACTTAACTTCTGAGGTCATCAGTCCCCTAGAACTTAGAACTACTTAAACCTAACTAAGCTAAGGACATCACACACATCCATGCACGAGACAGGATTCGAACCTGCAACCATAGCGGTTGCGCGCTTCCAGACTGTAGCATCTAGAACCACTCGGCCACCCCGGCCGGCAATGATAGATTATGCATTTTATGTTAGGGTGTCAGGATCTCTATTTTTGCAGGCAAATCTGTATGGTGTATGTTAATGCATCTGGGCTTGTGGGTTTGTCCAAATACATTTGAACTTGAGTTTGATCTCATTTCTGTTGCTTTTAAGCCAGCTGTGTCACTGACTGAGCTAGGGCAGTCTCAACATACGCTTGAAGTACTGATATATTTTACTTTATCACATCTCAGATCTTTATGACACAGGCAGTGTTTATAAAAGATTATAAATGAAAGGTAATCTTTGTAAAAAATATCGAGACTCCACAGAAAACATATACTACACTCCGCCATTTATAAGCATCCACAGACATTTTGGAAAGTCAGTACCTTTGCTGAAAGGTATATTAAAGATAACTAATGGTTCATTGTTCAACATAGCAATCATATTTATGTTCAACCAGTTGTTATCAAAAATGATTATGTGTACTTTGAAATGAATGTCAGTACCTTTAAAGTAAGCTCCAATAACTTTTAACCTGTCAGATTTCTTGCTGGAAATAAACTGACATTTTTTTTTTCAAATGGCCAAATGCAGATGAAGTCATGGGAGCCAGCATAGTTCCTACACTACAAAGAGGTCGATTTTCAACAAAACCCATTATAGTGCCATTATAAAATGAAAGCTTCTCATGAGCATAAATTTCATCTATCTGAACAACACCCTTCTCCTAGTCACTTTGCCTATTGCAAGCTGTTCCAATAATTCCTGTTTACATCTTCCAACATTAGGAGACAAGCAGTCTTTGTGATGGGTTTTACATGTGTTTGGGATATGGCAAAGTTAATCTCTCTTCTGCTGTTTGCTCAGTGGACAAAAGTTTCATGTATGAAAATGCCATTGTAACTCAGATGTTAAAGTAATTGCATCAAATTTTGTGTGTCATTATACTTATCCAACAAGTTGCAACCATCACAACTGTGATCACTGATTGTTTTATTATTAACACAAACGAGTTTTAAATCCACTTGTACCATAACAATAACAGCCATTTTAGCCAGACATATATATTCACACTATAAAACATAGAAGCAAACAAAAGTATCTTCTACACACAGTTTCCACTTGGTACTGTAGTCACTTTTCTCATCTATCTTACTCAAGAAGTCCTGAAGTGAGCAGTTGAAGTCTTTCCAACCACTGGTTCTGCTTTTCTTCCAATGTCTTAAGTTGTACCTCTCGTCTCACAGAAGGATCAACATGATTATTAAAACGTTACAGAGACCTGAGAATATTCTTGGCACTGCACCTTCTGGTAGTTCGGAAAGTAAGCTCCATTTGGTAGTAAAAAAAGCAGTCGAGTACAGATAAAGCAAGCAATTTATTTCACAAAATCTATAATGCTTACACTACTTTTCAACATAGCTCTCGTAATTTTCCAGGCATATCTCATAGTTTGGTGTTCCTTTATGTATTCCTTCGTCATAGAATGTGTGTTGTCAACAATGATGTAACATGTTCTTTTACTTTTTCATCGATGTTGAAGCGCTTACCGCGAAGGAATGACTTCAGGTGCCAAAAAGAGATGAAAATCGTTAGGAGCGAGGTCGGGACTGATGGAAAATGGCCAAAAACGTCCCAGACAAAGCTCTGAAGTAGTTGTTTTATCGCATTCGCAGTGTGTGGTCAGTGTTGTGAATGAAAACCACACCTTTTGAGAGCATTCCTCTGTGCTCGTTCTGTATTGCACAGTGCAATTTCTTAAGCGTCTCGCAATAAACGTCATTGATTGTTTCAGCTCATGGTAAAAAATTAGTCAGCAAAATGTCTTGTCTGTCCCACAACACAGTGCACATGACTTTTTGGGGTTTCAAGAGTTGCTCGGGTTTAACCTTTCCTGGGGACGAAGTGTGCCCCCATTCCATCTATTGAGTTTCGTTTCAGAGGTGTCATAAGCAACCCAAGTTTCATCCCTCATGACTACCTGGGATAAAAATTTCTCGCCATCGTCATTGTAACATGTCAAAAAATCAAGTGCGCTGCCCGTCCGTTATTGTTGTGTTCAGTAGCTCTCGGCACCTAACGTTCGCAAAGTTTACGAGAGCCCAGTTTTTCAGTAACAATCTCATAAATTACTGTTCATAAAATTTGTGGAAGTTGACGAGCAATAGCATTCATTGTAAACCTAAGGGTTTTCTTAATCATTTCTTCAACTGCACTAGCCAGTTCATCAGAAATCACAGATAGATATGCACTTTGCTCTTCGTCATGCTCTTGATCACGCCCTTCCTCAAGTTGTCGGATCCATCTTCTCACCATCGAAGGACGCACTTATTGTAGTTTCTCCAAACTAGTGATGTCATTCTAAACAATTACTACGAACAACATGCAACACATAGCGAGCTCGAAATGGCGTCATTTGGTTCTGCTTTTCTTTTCTTTTTTTTTTTTTTTTACCAAAAATGCTACTGCTCATGAGCGGAACTGCGATCGTAGCAGTGTTGCTCCCTAAGAAATTTAGGCATTAAACGTGTGCAGTTTATGAAACTTTCTTTCCGAGCTACCTTTGTATTTTGCTTGTTCCAGTCTTTTTGCGAAACAGTTCTACTCTGCGCAACTGCCTTGCCCTCACCTACATGCACATCCATACTATACAAACCTCTATGAAGTTGTTGTTGTTGTTGTGGTCTTCAGTCCTGAGACTGGTTTGATGCAGCTCTCCATGCTACTCTATCCTGTGCAAGCTTTTTCATCTCCCAGTACCTACTGCAACCTACATCCTTCTGAATCTGCTTAGTGTATTCGTCTCTTGGTCTCCCTCTATGATTTTTACCCTCCACGTTGCCCTCCAATACTAAATTGGTGATCCCTTGATGCCTCAGAACATGTCCTACCAACCGATCCCTTCTTCTGGTCAAGTTGTGCCACAAACTTCTCTTCTCCCCAATCCTATTCAGTACTTCCTCATTAGTTATGTGATCTACCCATCTAATCTTCAGCATTCTTCTGTAGCACCACATTTCGAAAGCTTCTATTCTCTTCTTGTCCAAACTATTTATCGTCCATGTTTCACTTCCATACATGGCTACACTCCATACGAATACTTTCAGAAATGACTTCCTGACACTTAAATCAATACTGGATGTTAAAAAATTTCTCTTCTTCAGAAACGCTTTCCTTGCCATTGCCAGTCTACATTTTATATCCTCTCTACTTCGACCATCATCAGTTATTTTGCTCCCCAAATAGCAAAACTCCTTTACTACTTTAAGTGCCTCATTTCTAATCTAATTTCCTCAGCATCACCCGACTTAATTAGACTACATTCCATTATCCTTGTTTTGCATTTGTTGATGTTCATCTTATATCTTCCTTTCAAGACACTGTCCATTCCATTCAACTGCTCTTCCAAGTCCTTTGCTGTCTCTGACAGAATTACAATGTCATCGGCGAACCTCAAAGTTTTTATTTCTTCTCCATGAATTTTAATACCTACTCCGAATTTTTCTTTTGTTTTCTTTACTGCTTGCTCAATATACAGATTGAACAACATCGGGGAGAGGCTACAACCCTGTCTTACTCCCTTCCCAACCACTGCTTCCCTTTCATGTCCCTCGACTCTTATAACTGCCATCTGGTTTCTGTACAAATTGTAAATAGCCTTTCGCTCCCTGTATTTTACCCCTGCCACCTTTAGAATTTGAAAGAGAGTATTCCAGTCAACATTGTCAAAAGCTTTCTCTAAGTCTACAAATGCTAGAAACGTAGGTTTGCCTTTCCTTAATCTTTCTTCTAAGATAAGTCGTAAGGTCAGTATTGCCTCACGTGTTCCAGTGTTTCTACGGAATCCAAACCGATCTTCCCCGAGGTTGCCTTCTACTAGTTTTTCCATTCGTCTGTAAAGAATTCGTGTTAGTATTTTGCAGCTGTGACTTATTAAACTGATAGTTTGGTAATTGTCACATCTGTCAACACCTGCTTTCTTTGGGATTGGAATTATTATATTCTTCTTGAGGTCTGAGGATATTTCGCCTGTTTCATAAATCTTGCTCAGCAGAAGGTAGAGTTTTGTCAGGACTGGCTCTCCCACGGCCGTCAGTAGTTCCAATGGAACATTGTCTACTCTGGGAGCGTTGTTTCGACTCAGGTCTTTCAGTGCTCTGTCAAACTCTTCACGCAGTATCATATCTCCCATTTCATCTTCATCTACATCCTCTTCCATTTCCATAATATTGTCCTCAAGTACATCGCCCTTGTATAGACCCTCTATATACTCCTTCCACCTTTCTGCTTTCCCTTCTTTGCTTAGAACTGGGTTTCCATCTGAGCTCTTGATATTCATACAGGTCGTTCTCTTATCTCCAAAGGTCTCTTTAATTTTCCTGTAGGCGGTATCTATCTTACCCCTAGTGAGATAGGCCTCTACATCCTTACATTTGTCCTCTAACCATCCCTGCTTAGCCATTTTGCACTTCCTGTCGATCTCATTTTTGAGACGTTTGTATTCCTTTTTGCCTGTTTCACTTACTACATTTTTATATTTTCTCCTTTCATCAATTAAATTCAATATTTCTTTTGTTACCCAAGGATTTCTACTAGCCCTCGTCTTTTTACCTACTTGATCCTCTGCTGCCTTCACTACTTCATCCCTCAAAGCTACAAATTCTTCTTCTACTGTATTTATTTCCCCCATTCCTGTCAATTGCTCCCTTATGCTCTGCCTGAATCTCTGTACAGCCTCTGGTTCTTTTAGTTTATCCAGGTCCCATCTCCTTAAATTCCCACCTTTTTGCAGTTTCTTCAGTTTTAATCTACAGGTCATAACCAATAGATTGCGGTCAGACTCCACATCTGCCCCTGGAAATGTCTTACAATTTAAAACCTGGTTCCTAAATCTCTGTCTTACCATTATATAATCTATCTGATACCTTTTAGTATCTCCAGGGTTCTTCCATGTATACAACCTTCTTTCATGATTCTTAAGCCAAGTGTTAGTTATGATTATGTTGTGCTCTGTGCAAAATTCTACCAGGCGGCTTCCTCTTTCATTTCTTAGCCCCAATCCATATTCACCTACTATGTTTCCTTCTCTCCCTTTTCCTACACTCGAATTCCAGTCACCCATGACTATTAAATTTTCGTCTCCCTTCACAATCCGAATAATTTCTTTTATTTCATCATACATTTCTTCAATTTCTTCGTCATCTGCAGAGCTAGTTGGCATATAAACTTGTACTACTGTAGTAGGTGTGGGCTTCGTATCTATCTTGCCCACAATAATGCGTTCACTATGCTGTTTGTAGTAGCTTACCCGCATTCCTATTTTCCTATTCATTATTAAACCTACTCCTGCATTACCCCTATTTGATTTTGTGTTTATAACCCTGTAGTCACCTGACCAGCAGTCTTGTTCCTCCTGCCACCGAACTTCTCTAATTCCCACTATATCTAACTTCAACCTATCCATTTCCCTTTTTAAATTTTCTAACCTACCTGCTCGATTAAGGGATCTGACATTCCATGCTCCGATCCGTAGAACGCCAGTTTTCTTTCTCCTGATAATGACATCCTCTTGAGTAGTCCCCGCCCGGAGATCCAAATGGGGGACTATTTTACCTCCGGAATATTTTTCCCAAGAGGACGCTATCATCATGTAATCATACAGTAAAGCTGCATGCCCTCGGGAAAAATTACAGCTGTAGTTTCCCCTTGCTTTCAGCCGTTCGCAGTACCAGCACAGCAAGGCCGTTTTGGTTATTGTTACAAGGCCAGATCAGTCAATCATCCAGACTGTTGCCCTTGCAACTACTGAAAAGGCTGCTGCCCCTCTTCAGGAACCACACGTTTGTCTGGCCTCTCAACAGATACCCCTCCGTTGAGGTTGCACCTACGGTACGGCTATCTGTATCGCTGAGGCACGCAAGCCTCCCCACCAACGGCAATGTCCATGGTTCATGGGGGGGGGGGGCCTCTATGAAGTACATAGCATTAATTTGTAAGCAAACTCCTTTGTAGACTGATTGCATTTCCCTAGTATTCTAACAACAAAGTAAAGTCTGCCTGATGTATTCATGACTGAGTCTATGAGAGCATTCCATTTCACATCCCTACAAAGTGTTACACCCAGGTATTTGTATGAGTTGACAGATTCCAACACTGATTCATCTATGCTGTAGTCATAGGTTGCTACATTTTTTTGATTCCCAAAGGGGACAATTTTAATTTCTGAAAGTTTAAAATAAAGTGCCTATCTTTGCAGCACTTCGAAATCTTGTCAAGATCTGACTGAATATTTGTGCACCTTCTTTCCCACAGTACTTCATTACAGATAACTGCATCATCTGAGTTTACCATTAATATTGTCTGCAAAGTCATTAATATACAGTGTGAACAGCAGTGGTTCCAACAATACACTTCACAGGGACACACATGAAGTTACTTCTACCCTGTCAATGAATCTCTATCCTGGATAACTAACGGCCTTGCGAGAAATCCTCTATCCAGTCACCAATGTCGCTTAATACCTCAAACGATCGTACTTTAGAAATAAGACATGGCACTGAGTCAAATGCTTTGCAGAAATCAAGGAATACTGTATTTACCTGACTGTCTCGATACAAAGCTTTTAGTGTGTCATGTGATAAAAGTGTGATTTGGGTTTCACATGATCGATGTTTCCGGAATCTGTTCAAGTCATTCTATTTGAGTTCAGAATATGTTATAATATTCAGCAACAAATCGATGTCAAGAATATGCGATGGTAGATTTGTGTATCATTTGTGTAACAGGTGTAGCCTATGCTTTCTTCAAACTGTTTAGCATGGTCTTCTGTTTGAGGGACCTATGATACTTTATAATTAAAAAAGGGGCCAACTTAGGTGCAAATTCAGTACAGAATCTGATGAAGCTTCCATTGGGCTATGGAGCTTCGTCCAGCTCTAATGAACTCAGCTGTTCTCTTCGCCACTGACACTAATGCTGTTTCACTCATCTCTTCAGAAGTACGATAATTAACCTGGGGCATCTTTCCTAGGTCTTCCTTAGTAAAGGAGAATTTCGTAATGCAGTTAAGCATTTCTGCTTTTCCTTTGCTACCTTATTATCTGGGCACTAACACTGGTGCTACTAACAGCCTTAACCATACGACCTGAATTTCTTTGGGTTTTGCGAAAGAATCATGTGACATAATCTGTTATGGCAGTGACAAGTTTTCACGCATTGCTGTCTGGCCATCCAACTGCATCTCTCGGTCTATAGAGCCATGCTTTGTTCTGCGCGTATTATGCAGTTGTCTCTGTTTCTTTAGAAGTTTTTCTAGAGTGACTGTATACCGCAGAGCTCCTCCCATTATGAGGAATTCTACTGGGTACATTTCTATCCCGTGTATAGTCAAATATTCTTTTAAATTGGAGCCATAAGCAATCAACATGCTCCTGTCCTGTGCTAAAAGTTTCAAATTCCTCAGTCACACATGACACTACCGGTACCGCTTCTTTTATCTAGTTTAGTGAACATATATCTTCCATCTTGTTTAATTTCCCTTTGTATTTTGGTAATCATTGTTCCCAGAACTGTGTTATGGTCACTGATATGAGTTTTGATGCAGGCATCCTCAAAGGGGTCAAGTCTATTTTTTGCCATTAGATCTTAAATATTTAGATCATGAGTGAGGTTTCAAACCATCTGCTCTGGGTAGTTTGCAGAGAAGGCGCTTAGTAATGTGTCACTAACAAAACTATAATTTTCCCAACTGATTGTTGGGCGGTTAAAATCCCCACCGATGTTCACTATATGATTACTTACATACAATCGAACCGAGGTTTTCTCTGAAGTTCTCGCTACATCAGGAGGTGAATCTGGTGGTTGACAGAAGGATCCAATTACAATTTTATGACCTCCACCGATACTGGGTCTTCTACAAACAATCTTACTGTGGAATACAGTTACATAACCTGTTTCTTTAATGGTGCTCTCGTAGTTGCTGAGACATCCTGGAACACATTTTGGATCCATCTGCAAACAAAACTTTCAAAGTAGTACCAAAGTGCAACCAGATAATCGTAGACCTATGTCTTTCATCAAAACCACAAGTATGTGAAATAAAAATGTTTTGCTAATACATGTTGACTGCTAAACACATCATTCGGCTAACTCAAATACTGGTTCATTTCAATAAGAATTTACAGTTCTTCATTATTAAAGGGTTGTGACAACTCTCAAGCTTACAGAAAAAAATACGTCGTCAGTAAGATATGTTGCATGAAAGGTAAGATCTCACTTCTTCACTAACAGAGTATCAACATAAGGAACGGGCAGTAGCACACAACAAGTAAGCCATCGTATGCTTCAAGCAGGCCAACAGGACAGTGCTGGTGCACTGAAACCATTCCGGCCAGTCTGTAAGAGACCATGGCCAGAGCATCTGCTCTAGGATATTATAGAAACAACAGATTTTTCCAGAAAGAGCTTTTATAAAATTAAACCCATTGTATGCCATTCAGAAGAAGATGCATTTTATTGTTTTCCACGGAATAAAGTTGTGTTTGCTTGTACACAGAATTACCTATTGTCATTGTTATAAGGTTCATATCCAAAATCATAAATGCAAAGTAAAACAAAAGAAAAACAAAGATGAACAGAACAGTCTTTGCTGTATGTTCAGTAAGACCAAATGAAATATGAACGTAATTTATTCAGTCTTTAATGAAATGAATATAATTCTATCTTTATTAAAGATATAATATCCTTTGCTGAGTGTCTTTATTTTTTTTAACTTTACAACTAGCAGATACATAGTTATAGCTCAAATATATGCACTATAAAGCATACGAGGTCTGTTCAAAAACCTCTGGAACATTCGTAATTTCGCGCACATGGTCTGTTGGAGCGAAATGCGGTCGGAATCGCTGCACACGCCTGGTTTTATGTGTAACTGCCGGAAATTTCATTGTTGTATGTCAGTTACTGACCAGTGCTGTATTGAGTACAACGTTGTGTTGCACGGTTTGCGAAATTCGAGATGGCAGAGTTAACGAATGGTTCACACAGTTTAAAAATGGCCGGACGGAAGTTAAAGCTGACCTTCGTTTAGGACGCCCTTCGACGTCTACCGACTACACTCACGTCAGGAATGTCAACGTAACTACGCGTGCCAATCGAAGACTGACTGTCCGAGAGATTGCAGAAAAATGTAACATTTCAGTTGATCATGTCATTAAATTCTCGGGAAAGATTCCTCGTCAGGTCGGGTCAAATGTCAAAGCCATGCTGATAGTTTTCTCTGACTTTGAAGGATTAGTTCATCATGAATTCGTGTCACAGGTACACATTGTTAATCGATGGTACCATCGGGACGTGTTGCGTCGCCTGTGAGAAAATGTGAGAAGGAAACTGCCTGAAATGTGGCGAGACGATTCATGGCTCTTGCATCACGATGACGCGCCCGCACATTCATCCCTGTTGGTGCATGACTACTCCACAAAAAACGAAATCACTGTGCTCCCTCATCCTCCGTACTCTCCAGACCTGGCCCCTGCGGACCTTTTTTTATTTCTAATATTGAAAATCCTGTTGAAACGACGACGATTCGCAGCGACAGAGGAGATAAAAGAAAATTGGCAGACGGCGCTTCGCGCGATCCAGCAAAACGCGTATCAAGTTTGCTTCTGAGAGTGGAAAAGGCGTTGGAAGCGGTGCATCAGTTGTGGAGAAGAGTATTCCGAAGGAGACTATCCGCAATAAATAAAAGGTAAGCGCAGAAAATTTTTTTGGACAAAGTTCCAGAATTTTTTGAATACACCTCGTAGAGCTAAACCAGTTTTGGTCTGGGGTGCACAGTAAGTTCTATATCAATGACATGTCGCTATAGAATAAAGGGGCTATTGCTGTGCAACATTTTGTTTCAAAAGCACACATATTTCGTTATTGCCTCCTCTATCACTACAACGCTCCATGAAAATTTTCCATTGATGGAAGTCCTCCTCGGTAGCTTCTTTGACGATGCATGCTGCTTTTTATTTCTCTGCTTCGACGGACCGAAATTCCTTTTAACGCAGAATTGACGTTAGGGAATAGAAAAAAGTCATATGATGCTAGGTGAAACGAATAAGGCGTGTGGTCTAACACTGGGATGCTGTATTTGGCTAGAAATCTATTAACAGATAATGCAGTGTGAGCCGGTGTGTTGCCCTGATGCAGAACCCATGACTTTTTCTTCCATAGTTCGGGTGTTTTTTTTGTTTTTTGTTTTTTATTTTTTTTTGTATTTTGATATTCTGGAATCCAGTAAAGATACGCAATTTCATGAATATAAAAAGAAACAATGATTACCACTTTGAATCTTGATTTGCTCATTCGAGTTCTTTTGCTCTAGCTGATGTTTGGCCCTAGCGAGGCATGAATAGGAGCTTAGTTTCCAGATAAGAAGTGAAAAATCAAGATTCGTCACGTGTTATCATTCAAAGAAACTGCGTTCATTTTCAATAGTATTCAAAGAGTCAGTACAAACATTTTCACAAGCTTCATTTTGTTTGACGATGAGATTTTTCGGCACCAGTTTAGCATATACCTTTTTCAAGTTAAATTGCTTATGTAAAAGTCACCTTCCGCATTGCTTGTCAATTGCTTTAGTTCAGCAATCGATCGAATACCCAACCGATAGCCAGATATAATCAGATTACCTACTATTTCGATATTTTCGTCCGTTTGTGACACTGAAGGGGGTCCCAGGCGTAAATCATCTTCAACGACATTTCGGACACCTTGGAAACGCTCGAACCACTCAAAAGCTTGCGTACGTGATAAACAGTCTTTGTCCTGCACTTCTCTTATGAAAAGGTTGGCTCCAGTTGCAGTTTTTCTACGTTCCATGTGAACCTTCATTACAATTCATTACTCTCTTATTAGACTTACCATTTTTCTGGCAAAACAAAATAATAGCTCCTACACAAACGAAGGGAACAGGCACACTGATTTGTCAACAGACACCATAGATTTCACATTGGACTGAGAAGGCTTCATGCTTCATAGCTGTTGGTACTTCATCTTTGGTGTACTTACTCTGTGACAGCATCACTTAATTAAAAAAATAATTATTATTATAATTATTATATGGTGATGTGATGTGATAACACTAACCAAAACGGCCTTGCTGTGCTGGTACTGCGAATGGCTGAAAGCAAGGGGAAACTACAGCCATAATTTTTCCCGATGGCATGCAGCTTTACTGTATTGTTAAATGAAGATGGCGTCCTCTTGGGTAAAATATTCTGGAGGTAAAATAGTCCCCATTCAGATCTCCAGGCGGGGACTACTCAGGAGGGCATAGTTATCAGGAGAAAGAAAACTGGCGTTCTACGGATCGGAGCATGGAATGTCAGATCCCTTAATGGGGCCGTTAGGTTAGAAAATTCAAAAAGGGAAATGGATAGGTTAAAGTTAGATATAGTGGGAATTAGTGAAGTTCAGTGGCAGGAGGAACAAGACTTCTGGTCAGGTGAATACAGGGTTATAAATAGAAAATCAAATAGGGGTAATGCAGGGGTAGGTTTAATAATAAATAGGAAAATATGAATGCAGGTAAGCTACTACGAACAGGATAGTTAACGCTTTATTGTGGCCAAGATAGACACCAAGCCCACGCCTACCACAGTAGTACAAGTTTATATGATAACTAGCTCCACAGCTGACGAAGAGATTGATGAACTGTGTGATGAGATAAAAGAAATTATGCAGATAGTGAAGGGAGACAAAAGTCATTGGTGACTGGAACTCGTTAGTAGGAAAAGGAAAGAAGGAAACGTAGTAGGTGAATATGAATTGGGAGTAAAGAATGAAAGAGAAAGCCGCCTGGTAGAATTTTGCACAGGGCATTACTTAATCATAGCTAACTCTTGGTTCAAGAATCATAAAAGAAGGTTGTATAAATGGAAGAAGCCTGGAGATACTAAAATGTATCAGATAGATTATATAATGGTAAGACAGAGATTTAGGAATCAGGTTTTAAACTGTAAGACATTCCCAGGGGCAGTTGTGGACTCTGACCACAATCTATTTGTTATGAACTGTAGATTAAAGCTTAAGGAACTGCAAAAAGGTGGGAATTTGAGGAGATGGGACCTGGATAAACTGAAAGAACCAGAGGTTGTAGAGAGCTTCAGGGAGAGCATTAGGGAACGATTGACAAGAATGGGGGAAAGAAATACAGTAGAGAAAGAATGGGTAGCTTTGAGAGATGAAATAGTGAAGGTAGCAGAGGATCAAGTAGGTAAAAAGACGAGGGCTAATAGAAATCCTTGGGTAACAGAAGAGATATTGAATTTAATTGATGAAAGGAGAAAATATAAAAATGCAGTAAATGAAGCAGGCAAAAAGGAATACAAACGTCTCAAAAATGAGATCGACAGGAAGTGCAAAATGGCTAAGCAGGGACGGCTAGAGGACAAATGTAAGGATGTAGAGGCGCATATCACTAGGGGTAAGATAGATATTGCCTACAGAAAAATTAAAGAGACCTTTGGAGAAAAGAGAACCACTTGCATGAATATCAAGAGCTCAGATGGAAACCCAGTTCTAAGCAAAGGGAAAGGAGAAAGGTGGAAGGGGTATATAGAGGGTCTAGACAAGGGCAATGTACTTGAGGTCAATATTATGGAAATGGAGGAGAATGTAGACAAAGATGAAACAGGAGATATGATACTGTGTGAAGAGTTTGACAGAGCAGTGAAAGACCTAAGTCGAAACAAGGCCCCAGGAGTAGACAACATTCCATTAGAACTATTGATAGCCTTGGGAGGGCCAGGCCTAACAAAACTCCACCATCTATCGAGCAAGATGTATGAGACAGGCAAAATACCCTTAGACTTCAAGAAGAATATAATAATCCGAATCCACAAGAAAGCAGGTGTTGACAGATGTGAAAATTACCGAACTATCAGTTTAATAAGTAACAGCTGCATATTACTAACGCGAATTCTTTACAGACGAATGGATAAACTGGTAGAAGCCGACCTCGGGGATGATCAATTTGAATTCTGTAGAAATGTTGGAACACGTGGGGCAGTACCGACCCTACGACTTAGCTTAGAAAATGGATTAAGGAAAGGCAAACCTACGTATCTAGTATTTGTAGACTTAGAGAAAACTTTTGACAATGTTGACTGGAATATTCTCTTTCAAATTCTGAAGGTGGTAGGGGTAAAATACAGGGAGTGAAAGGCTATTTACAATTTTTACAGAAACCAGATGGCAGTTATAAGAGTCACAGAGCATGAAAGGGAAGCTGCGATTGGGAAGGGAGTGAGACAGAGTTGTAGCCTATCCCCAATGTTATTTAATCTGTATATTAAGCAAGAAGTAAAGGAAACAAAAGTAAATTCATAGTAGGAATTAAAATCCACAGGGAAGAAATAAAAACTTTGAGGTTCGCCGATGACATTGTAATTCTGTCAGAGACAGCAAAGAACCTGGAAGAGCAGCTTAACGGAATGGACAGTGTCTTGTAACGAGGATATAAGATGAACATCGACAAAAGTAAAACGAGGATAATGGAATGTAGTCGAATTAAATCGAGTAATGCTGTGGGAATTAGATTAGGAAATGAGGCACTTAAAGTAGTAAATGAGTTTTGATATTTGGGGAGCAAAATAACTGATGATGGTCGAAGTAGAGAGGATGTAAAATGTAGACTGGCAATGGCAAGGAAATCGTTTCTGAAGAAGAGGAATTTGTTAACACTGAGTATAGATTTAAGTGTCAGGAAGTCTTTTCTGAAAGTATTTGTATGGAGTGTAGCCATGTATGGAAGTGAAACGTGGACGATAAATAGTTTAGACAAGAACGGAATAGAAGCTTTCGAAATGTGGTGCTACAGAAGAATGCTGAAGATTAGATGGGTAGATCACGTAACTAATGGGGAGGTATTGAATAGAATTGGAGAGAAGAGAAATTTATGGCACAATTTGACTAGAAGAAGGGATAGGTTGGTGAGGAGTATTCTGAGGCATCAACGGATCACCAATTTAGTATTGGAGGGTAGTGTGGAGGGTAAAAATCGTAGAGGGGGTCAGGAGATGAATACACTAAGCAAATTCAGAAGGATGTAGGTTGCAGTAGGTACTGGGAGATGAAGAAGCTTGCACAGGATAGAGTAGCATGGAGAGCTGCATCAAACCAGTCTCTGGGCTGAAGACCACAACAACAACAACATACGGTGATGTTTAGAATACAAATATATGTACAAATTAATTTGCAATATGAATGTAAAATGACTCGTTCCACATCATGACGATTTATCGTGCAAAATGAGGCATGGTACATGAAAGTAACTAACTAACTAACTAGCCATGGCTCGTATACTTTGCAAACCACTGTGAAGTGGATGATTGCGGATATGTCCTACTCTACCAGTTATTAGGAATTTTTTCCGTTCCACTCACATATGGAGTGAAAAAAATCATTGCTTAAGTATCTCTGTGTGCACAGTAATTAGTCTAATACTGTCTTTACAATCTCTATGTGAGCAATGTGTAGGGGGTTGTAATATATTCCTATAGCCAAGATGGCCTATGAAGATTCCTGACAGCTCAAAGTGCTGTTGTCAGCTTTCAACTGTGAAACGCTGACAGTTGCAGCAGACATCTACAGAACTGTGGCGACACTGACGCATTGCCATAGAGACATTTACAAAATCACATTACGTTATAGGTTGAGGTTGGCCCACAAAACTGCCACGCCCAGCCCACTGCAACTGTCAGGGATCACAATGTATGCTGACTAAACTACAGATTCATCAATTAAAGTTGGGTCTCGAAATTTCTGAAGCAGATGTTCATGGGATAATCTACATCTATCTTCAAGTGTCTGCCAGTTCAGTTCTTTCAGCATCTCCATGATTCTGTCCCATGGGTAAAAGAAACCTGTGATCATTTGTGCTGTCCGTTGTTGTACCCATTAAATATCTTCTGTTATTCCTATTTGATATGGGTTCCTCCCATATGACCTGGAATCATTTATTGAAGGAATAATGGGCAACACATTGTATTTATGTACTGAAGACAAATGTGTATAAGTGAAAAATACTAGGTTTGTGTTCGAATCAGTGGTATACAAGGTAATGGGCACAAATCCAAGGTTAAGGCTGGGGAGGGATGGAGGTCACAGATCGTTACAGACTACCCAGACCACTAAATTTAACTGGCCAACCCCAGTTTTAACGTGCCACAGACACTTAGTAATAATAATAATAATAATAATAACGCCTGAGAAAGGAAAATATAATAATAATAATAATAATAATCCCGTGGAGGCCCGGGAAAAGAGTAGGCCTCCGGTATGTTCTGCCAGTCGTAAAAGGCGACGAAAAGAACAAACCACTAATAGGGCTAACCCCTCCTTTAGTGTGATTAGTTGGTTCAGGACAGAACTAATGAAGCCTTGGACAAGTGTTGTCATGGTCGGGGACGACGCTTGAACCCTATGCCTGTTCACAATGGTAACGACACTGCTAACCACACAGAAAATGATTTAAATCCAGGTGTTTTGTAGGATATGCTTCCTGCAACCACTCTAGAAGGAAAACAAAGGCAGAGGATGAGATGGTCAGATGAAGTTAACCGACACCTCATATTCTGTTATTACCAAGATACAAACATAGGAACCAACACAAGTAGATACAGATCACAAGTATACATAAAATGTATTACCAGATACCCAGAATTAAAATTTTTAACAGAAGAACGACTAGCTGATCGGATCTGTGTAATAATAAAAAATAACAGGATACTCCAGTCAGAATTAGTAAACATCAAACAACAAGTACAACAAATACGGAACAAAATAATGTGCAATCAGAAGAAGAAGGAAACACAGTAATGGACTCAAACATCCCAGAGCAAACTAACAAAGAACACCACGCATCAATTAAACAATCAGAGGAAAACAAAATCTTAAGACAGCCACCAGAACAAGCACAAATAAAACATGAAGTGACACACAAGTTAGATATAGAAGAAAAATTTCAGCTAACATATATATAATACAAAGACACAAATACAGACATTAGACCATTCTTGCATAGACCACCAAATAACCCACAAGTCGAAACAACAATAACAACTATCAACACAATCATACACAACAAAATCAATGAAAATACAACTATGGAAGTGTTACAACTACTGGTTTATATAGGAGCACTCATTACACTAAATATACACATTAGGCAGAGATCAGAGCAAACCAACACACAGAAAAAACCCACAAAACCACCATGGTAACACAGGCTACAGATCAGAATAGAAAAACTGAGAAAAGACATTGGACAGCTAACACAATTTATAAGAAATGAAATATCAGACAACAAACGAAAAAGGTTAGGTAAAATCCCACAACAAGAAGCGATAGAGCAGTTAGATGAAACAAAGCAGAAATTACAAGCATTGGCCAAACGACATAGAAGAGACAAAAAAGTGAAAATAGAAGGAAACAAAACCAAACATTCAACACAAACCAAAAGAAATCTTATCAGACAATAGATAACACACATATTAAAATAGACAATCCACCAAACATAACAGACAAGGAACACTTCTGGAGCAACATATGGTCAAACCCGGTACAACATAACAGGCATGCACGGTGGATACAAGCAGAAACAGACACATACAAGATGATACCACAAATGCCTGAAGTGATAATTTTGCAACATGAAGTCACCCAAGCAATTAATTCTACTCACAATTGGAAAGCCCCTGGAAAAGATATAATAGCAAATTTCTGGCTAAAGAAGTTCACCTCAACACATTCACATCTAACTAAATTATTTAACAGTTACATTGCAGACCCATACACATTCCCTGATACACTTACACATGGAATAACTTATCTGAAACCTAAAGATCAATGTCCGCCCCAGTAGCTGAGTGGTCAGCGTGGCGGATTGCCGTCCTCTGGGCCCGGGTTCGATTCCCGGCTGGGTCGGAGATTTTCTCCGCTCAGGGACTGTGTGTTGTGTTGTGTTCATCATCATTTCATCCCCATCCGGCGTGCAGGTCGCCCAATGTGGCGCCGAATGTAATAAGACCTGCGATATGGCGGCCGGACCTGCCCCGCGAGGGGCCTCCCGGCCAATGACGCCAAACGCTCATTTCCATTTCCATTACCTAAAGATCAAGCAGACACAGCAAACCCAGCAAAATATCGCCCCATAACATGCCTACCAACAATATACAAAATATTAACTTCAGTCATTACACAGAAATTAATGACACATACAACACAGAACAAAATTATTAATGAAGAACAAAATGGCTGTTGCAAAGGAGCACGAGGATGTGAAGAGAAACTGATAATAGATGCAGAGGTGACATATCAAGCTAAAACTAAACAAAGGTCGCTACACTGCGCATACATTGATTACCAAAAAGCTTTTGATAGTGTACCCCACTCATGGTTACTACAAATATTGGAAATATACAAAGTAGATCCTAAATTGATACAGTTCCTAAACATAGTAATGAAAAATTGGAAAACCACACTTAATATCCAAACAAATTCAAATAATATCACATCACAGCCAATACAGATTAAGCGTGGAATATACCAAGGAGACTCATTAAGTCCTTTCTGGTTCTGCCTTGCTCTGAACCCACTATCCAACATGCTAAATAATACAAATTATGGATACAATATTACTGGAACATACCCACACAAAATCACACATTTGCTATACATGGATGATCTAAAACTACTGGCAGCAACAAATCAACAACTCAACCAATTACTAAAGATAACAGAAGTATTCAGCAATGATATAAATATGGCTTTTGGAACAGACAAATGTAAGAAAAATAGTGTAGTCAAGGGAAAACACACTAAACAAGAAGATTACATATTGGATAACCACAGCGACTGATTAGAAGCGATGGAAAAAACAGATGCCTATAAATATCTAGGATACAGACAAAAAATATGAATAGATAACATAAATATTAAAGAAGAACTAAAAGAAAAATATAGACAAAGACTAACAAAAATACTGAAAACAGAACTGACAGCAAGAAACAAGACAGAAGCTATAAATACTTATGCTATACCAATATTGACCTACTCATTCGGAGTAGTGAAATGGAGTAACACAGACCTAGAAGCACTCAATACACTTACATGATCACAATGCCACAAATATAGAATACATCACATACATTCAGCAACAGAAAGATTCACATTAAGCAGAAAGGAAGGAGGAAGGGGATTTATCGACATAAAAAACCTACATTATGGACAGGTAGACAATTTAAGAAAATTCTTTATAGAACGAGCAGAAACTAGCAAAATACACAAAGCAATCACTCATATAAATACATCGGCTACACCATTGCAATTTCATAACCACTTCTACAACCCTTTTGATCACATAACATCAACAGATACGAAGAAAGTAAATTGGAAAAAGAAAACAATACATGGCAAGCACCCGTGTCATCTAACACAGCCACACATCGATCAAGATGCATCCAACACATGGCTAAGAAAAGGCAATATATACAGTGAGACGGAAGGATTCATGATTGCAATACAGGATCAAACAATAAACACCAGATATTACAGCAAGCATATTATTAAAGATCCCAATAACACAACAGATAAATGCAGACTTTGAAACAACAAATAGAAACAGTAGATCACATCACAAGCGGATGTACAATACTACCAAATACAGAATACCCCAGAAGACATGACAATGTAGCAAAAATAATACATCAACAACTTGCCATACAACATAAACTAATAAAACAACACGTTCACACATACAAGTATGCACCACAAAATGTACTGGAGAATGATGAATACAAATTATACTGGAACAGAACCATTATAACAGATAAAACAACACCACATTACAAACCTGACTTCATACTCACCAATAAAAAGAAGAAATTTACACAACTAATCGAAATATCCATACCCAATACAACAAATATACAAAAGAAAACAGGAGAAGAAATTAAAAAATACATCCAACTGGCTTAGGAAGTCAAAGACATGTGGCATCAGGATACAGTTGACATCATACCAATTACACTATCAACTACAAGAGTCATAACACACAATATCCACCAGTACATCAACGCAATACAGCTACATCCAAACGTATATATACAACTACAGAAATCTGTAATTATTGATACATGTTCAATTACCCAAAAGTTCCTAAATGCAATGTAACGTATACCGTACAGTTAAAAGGAAGTCACACTTGATGAAGGTCTGTGTCACTTTCCATTTTTAACCAGACATAACGTCTGGGACAGGAAAGAGAAATAATAATAATAATAATTATTATTATTATTCTAACAATGAGGTATGTAAAATTTTTAGTATACCAGTATTAATTACAATAATTTGTTTATATCAGTACTAAGTACAACCAGGAAATTGGATCTTGGAAGAATACTGCAGTTAAAACTATTACAAGAACATGTGTCATGTAATTGTTAAAAGAACTATAATATCAAAAAACTCTAGCAACATTGACAGCATGAAAATTTTCACGAATTAAACTGAAGTGTGTGGTCTCCATCGTCAGTATTACACTGAACGTAACAACTGTGAGCGCCAGGTCAGTACATTACTGTTATGTGAGTGTGTATATGTACAGAACGCTGTCATTCAGTCAGTATTTTCCATCTTCCTTGTACTACTGTTCCTGCACACGTTTGCCAGTCCTGCCCATATGTTATCAAACGGTGTCGATTTGTTGACGATGGCGGGTAGGATCCGTCTGTGAGTGTGCACCCTTCCTGTTGGAACATTCTCTGCAGGGCCCAGCACGTAGCAGGGAAAAGCAAAATATCCTGTGTTCAATATAGCTTCCTGCCATTTTCGAGACATGGTTTTAGTTTTCGCTCTGGCTGAGGAATTTGGAGTTTGGGGGCTTCATGATCACCCCCCCCCCCCTTTTGCCCCACTCGGATCTGCACCTGTATAGACACTCCACCACAGCCAACTACCGTATGGTGGTATTCGAAATGTGGATGTAGATAACAACATATATCCTCCAACAGCACTGTGGTACTGTACAAAGAATAGTGGTACTGACACAAGCATTACAATGCAGTTCCTATACAATCCTGCAGGACAGCTCAAGACACTCCAGTCTCCTAATTTACGTGTCGTTGAAAATTTGTAAAATGTCATTAGATTCCTGCATTAAAAGCCATCATATTGCAAATAAAAGTGTTATAATGAAGCTATTTGGGAACCTGGTAAAATATTGAAAATGCAGACACTGAAACTGGCAGAATCAATAAATAAATGCTTCCACATAGTGCTAATGCAAAACAAATTATGAAATTACTCGTAGTTTGTGATGGCGCTTCATATCACAATGTAAACTTTATATTTTTGTTTTGAGTTTTCTGAATCTGTTTAAGTAAATACAAGTCACGATTCCGAATTTTCAGGCTTCATGGTTTGATGATATCGTTGCAGTAATTCAGTCTCACACAAGCTTAATTTATTATTTATTTATTTATTTATTTCGAGTTCTGCAGATTCATATGAGAATATATCTCTGGATATAGAGCAAGTGAAATTTTTACAAATTATTGTTTAGTGCATGAGTACATTGTTCTTATCATACAAATAACAGGAACAGATTAGCTAACACATAACTTTATGTATGAGTTATCATACTTGACTTCTGAATGAATATGCAGTTATACATACAGATACACATAGATTTCAATTTTTAAATTACACTGTAGATAGACAAAGAATGATGATTAAGGCCAGAAAGGCCACAAAAGTAGATCTAAGCATACCGAGGAGATATTATGAATTTTTGCTTAGAAATTCATCTGTACTATTGCATTACATGTATCGTTTTCCGTGGATCTCTTGGAGAGGAGTCTCTGGGATGGTTTTTTGTTGTTTTTTACTCAGATACATGGATATTGTACAGTTCTAATGCAGACAGAGTTATGAGCTACAAACCTTGTGAAGATATTCATCAATGGAGTAGAAGGTGTTGGCCAACAGGAAATTCTTTAATTCACACTGAAACCGATCTTGGTAATTTCCAAGAATAATTGCCTCTCGAAGTTGTGGGGTACAAACTATACATATCGAAAGTGCGGTAGTAAATCGATCATCGAGTCTCGTGGCGGGCGTTATGATCAATTATTTGTGATCGTCATTTTTATCTGTATTCCGTCATTCCTTTAGTTCCTCTACATTACATTTCCTCGCGATTTATTTGTGACTTGATTGGGAAACCCAGGTGGTTTCTGTCGATAGCGAGTGTGATGTCAGGTGCTCTTGACGTTTCTTCGGCGGATTCTCTGACATGGAAAACTCTAATTCCAGGCATATCCAGCCTAGAGAATTGTTGGACTTTTGCTGCAAATATGGAGTTCTTCCGGACAATGAAAGGAGGGACTGTGTTGACTGTGGTGCTGCAAAGTCTGTAAAACTTCGTAAGAGGAGTGTCGATGCTGAAATAACGATGCAATTTCATTGCAGACAATGCAGAAAACGAACGAGTATCAGGAAAAATACGTGGTTCGACTCTTCTAAGTTATCCATTCAGACGAGCGTAATTCTTCTATCGTGCTGGATTCGATACTACTACACGTTGCAAGCAACAGCATCAGAAACAGTTATTTGCAAATACCGTGTGTGACTATTTCGGGTTCTGCCGAGAAGTCTGTTATGTGGTAGTGACAAATGATAGTGTACCAATTGGTGGAGCAAATAAAGTTGTAGAAGTAGACGAATCTCATATAGCTAGACGGAAGAACCAGAGAGGACCTTTACAAAGTTAAATCAATCATATTTGGGTATTCGGAGGAATAGAAAGAGAGTCCTGGAAGTGTCTTGTTGTGAGAGTATTGTCCCGAGACGAGGTCATTTTAGTGCGTCTCATAAAACATTTTACAAGACCTTTTTATGCTCTGGTAAGTTATTGATTGTATGAGTGCCCATGTGTTTGACTCATTCTTGTTCTAATGTTAAGCATTTATAGTCCTTAAACAGATTGTTTTTGGTTCTGGTATTATAATCATGTTTTGCACTATTTTGTGAAAAAGAGACATATTGGAAATGACAAAGGACATCAACGAGTATATGTACTGAGAAGTAGTAGTTAGAATACCAAGTTTCTTAAAGAGGTCTCTGCATGATGATCTAGGACTGACACTAGATATAATTCTTAATGCCAAGTTGCTTTCACGCTAGAAAATGTTTTCTTTTTTAAGTTTACAGATACTTTTAGTGAATGTTAGCCCGACAGAAACTGCGAATAAAAGCAGAAAAGTGAACCTTAACTATTTAAATATTTGTGCATATAAAATGGGACAACTGCTTAAAGTTTTATTTGATAGAATGTACTTTTACATAAAACAAATACGTTGCAGTGTCTACCATCTATGGCTTAAGTTCTTGTTACTTAAGTTCTTGTTAACGCAGAGATTCGTCTTCAAAACTAGTTGAAATGTGGTTGGTAAATAAGGAGGTAATTGCATGCGGTTGCAACAAAGAAAAGACTGTATTTCCAAGGCAAATATAAAAAATTTCATCGCCAGAAACTGCAACCTACTGTCGTCAATAGTCAAACCCTCACTATAACCTGAACTACATAAAAAATACTACTTCTTGGTTCCTGACTATGTTTACCATGTATCCAGCTTCTGCCTGACATGTCTGGCATTTTACAATCGTGTCCATCCAAATATATACAAGTTAGGCTTTTGCCGGGTTTCTAGCAGTATAGTACAACTATGTCCCGTTCCAATCTAACAATATAAGGGCAAGGAATAATACGAGAAAGATTACGGAGAAATGCCATGAGGCTATATCAACGTACCAACCATGCTGTTCTTATGTGTGTGTCCTACGTTTTTATTATTTAATTAAAAGCTGTTTTGACATAAGATTATAGTAGGACAAAGACTGAGCAATTAACAGGACTCAGCATTTAGTTGTTGTGTATTGTAATTGTTAAATTATGATTGATAATTAATAACTATTGAAAATATCCAAATGAGTATATTTGTATTTAAAATAGATAGTCTGTCTTTCAGAGCAAAATATCGCCGAGTCCGACGTTTCTGTTTTTGGACCTGGCAACTCTATGGCTGACAACTTTGATCTGTTTTGTTTCTTATGCTTCGAAAGGGGAGTCATACACATTGTGTATTGGCGTGAGGTTCAAATGGCTCTGAGCACTATGCGACTTAACTTCTGAGGTCATCAGTCGCCTAGAACTCAGAACTAATTAAACCTAACTAACCTAAGGATACCCCACACATCCATGCCCGAGGCAGGATTCGAACCTGCGACCGTAGCGGTCGCTCGGCTCCAGACTTGGCGTGAGGAAGGCGAAGTTTGCTTCCCGTCAGCCACTACTCATCTGGTCATCCCTTGGTTGTCGATGTTGCACTGTTCCTTGTAAGAACATTTCCACTTTTCTCTACTAGGGCTGGGAGAGGCAAGGTATGTTTAAGTCTTACGTTCGTCGCTGAGCAGATAGATCTGTACGATGGAGTTGTGGTATGCACTATTCAGTACACAAAAGCTTATCTGGAAACGGAGCTGTACAGTACTGATCCACATCTGCTAAAATTTCGCGCTCTTTGCTAATCAAGGATGTCCTAGCGCTTCACATGTAATCCAGTGATGGCGCTGCAGTTTGCATGACTGCCAGTTTTCTTTTTCCTGTTCGAAATGAAAAGACCTTCCCAACTGGGTTGAAGTAAACCTATTTCTCGTTGCCAGACGGCCAGTGATGAATACAGCCACTTTCCCCTGGGGGGGATATATAGCTTGACGGGGGGGGGGGGGGGGGGGGGGGGGGGGAGGAGAGGGGGAGAGGGAGGAGAAGACAAAGTTATAGGCTTAAAATTTAAGTGATAGCGTTCTAAAGACGTAGCAGCGCTATTAATATTTAAAATTTTTCATGAATAGCTAAAATATAATTAAATAATATGTAGGTTAAGTACTAAGTTGTTAGACTAAGCCTAAGTTAATTATATTAAATAATAAAATAATTTTATTGCATGCAAAAAAAACTCACATTTACATCAAACTAATACGTTGTGGCTATTTTACAGCATATCTCTTGATGACGTCATCAATAAAACTTTCTTTTGGCTCCTCGTCCCCTTCAGTTGAAATCTTCACACAAGCTTGGAGCGTTTCCTGACCTATCCTATTCCTTATTTTTGCCATCATTCTGTTCATTGTACTTAATAACCTTTCCACAGTGCAAGTCGAAACGGGAATGCACAGTACACGTTCAGCGAGTGTCCGTAGTGCTTCATAGCCGATGTCGGCTCTCGGAATGAAAGAAGCAACATCAGAAGACGCATCATCTAATTTATTATTAACAACGTACCTAAAAGAATGCAAGTCTGCAATAACAGCGTCGACATTTGTAAGTCCCAAAATTAAGCATAGTTCTTAACAATCATTATCACTAAACTCTAGACATTTTTTAAAATTTTAAAATATGCACTTAGTTCTATCACTTTTATTGCCTTCTCATCAAACCGTTGCTCAATTTCATCAGTCATACTTTTAACAAATTTCCTTGCACTTTTCATAGCTTTAATCTGGTCCTCTACGTTCGTGAATAGCACACCTTTAACTTCTGTTGTGTCTTCCTGCAGTTTTTTAATTTTATTTAGAGTTTCAATTTCTGCACTATGTCCATTGCAGTCACAAAGACTGTCAATGTGTCTTAAATGTTCCAGAGTTCCAGAAACAAGTAGAGGGATTTGCGATATTTTAAGTGATTGTCTCTGCAAAACTTTACGTAAGTTTGAGACTGCATTTAACATATCGTCTAAAATCACTAAACCCACAATGAAATTGGAATTCATCATTTCCAACAACATTCCTCCAGCTAAACTTGTTAAATCCACGCCATCCTTGTGTATCTGTTCACATGCCATTATAATGGACTTGTAGGTTAGGAAAATAGCATGAACTGTGCGATAAATACTTAAAACAGGTTGCTCTAAAGCACACTGAATTTCATGCAAAACATTTTCTCGTTTGGAAGAGCCATGAAAAAGTTTGTAAATGTCTTTAACAACATGTAATGTGCGTTTTATAAAGGGGTGTTTATTCCTAGAGTTGGTGGCAGCATTTGACAAAACATGTGCTCTACAGTGAATGTATGGCTGCTTATGGCCCTTTCTCTCTGACAACTGATCGCGAACTCCAGAGATAGAACCACTAAAATTAGCAGCACCGTCGAAAGAACAATATAATAATCTGTCGTAAGAAAGTTTTCTTTTCTTTAGTTCAGCATCAATTGCTGTAAATATGGATTCAGCTGAAGTGCTTTTCAACTCAACAAGACATACAAACCTTTCCTTCACTTCAAACGATGGAGACAGTACAACTTATTGAACTACTAAAGACAGTTCACTTGGGTTGGAAACATTTGTAGATTCGTCTGCCATTAATGAAAAGTATTTGTCATGGAGAAGTGTTTCATCTTGAAAGTCTAAAAGACTCTCCCAAACAAGTCAACAATTCTGACGCAGTACACTTACTAAGATATGTGGACCTTTCGCTCTGAAATTTTAACCACTTTTCAAGATTAATGTCGCTTTTCAGTACTACCTTACGAATTAGAGGTTCATATTTTGTTGTGTGGGGTATTTCTTCCTTGCTAACGAAATACAGACTTCGAATTAACGACGACAATGCTTAGCGGTTTAAAGCTTTTTCATTTTCATCTTGTTTAACTATCTGTGTATGAATTGGAGCGTTTAATCCCTGTAATCTACAATTTTCAAGTGCAGCGGCTCTTGCATGTTTTTCTGAGTTGGCGTGCTTTTCAAGTTTCCCCGTGCTTCCGGTAGCTTTTCTTAATTTAGTGAAAGGTACAGAAATGAACACTCTTCCTGTTGTCTGTAGACCTTCGATATCGTTTTTTAAATGCATTTCACACAGTTTGCCGAAATCCCCACCCCACTCGCGATCAAAGTACAACCAAGTACTTACACTCCCATTTTTGCTGATACTTAATCTCGCGTTCAATACTTTGTTTAGAATTGCAATTTACGAATGGGACAGAAATAGCACATTTATCGTTTGAAAACTGTGGAAGGGAAACTGAAGACTTGGTAGACCTACGCATTTCATCGTCACAATCACTAGCACTTCTTTTAGTAGAATCACAGTTGTCTTTTGCAATACACTGTCTTTTATTAGAAAAGAAAGAAATTAAAGTTTGTTGTTTCGACATTGTATATCGGCACTAACACTTCTTTTTATGTTATAAACTGACGAAGACTGCATGTAGTACGCTACATAATCACATCACACTTCCATAGTAACCTGTCGACTGACTGTTAAAACCTTACAATAGTTTCAACAATGGATTGAGTTTTTATACAACAATGAAAGCTTAGATTATATTCGTAGAGCAGCGTTGCCAAACGTCCCACTCATTGTGGAATGTACCGCTTCTTTAGGAAAAAATTGTGTATCCCCATTGACACTGCGAAAATCATTGTCAAGTGTACACAAATATTTTGTTTAAGGATTGTACTCATCGATTAGGAAAAATCTATATTGCTATTAAATCTTGCAAATATTCCCAGTAATGCAATAAAAAAATTAAAACAATCTTTTATAATGTCAGATGCTACTTCCAATTCCGTAGCAATACCTGGGGACGTATTTTGCGACATCAGGTTTATTCTAAGGGCAAATAAAGTATAGATACGAGTGGCGGATGAGAATAAAGTTGGCAGCGAGGGTGGGCTGCACAGCTAAGGGATTAGCTTACACGTTAGGCCAATTGGAGGTGCGGTGGGGAAAACATGAGAGAGGAAAGGCTGACTTATTCCACAATCGGAGTTGCCAACACACCTTGCAACGCTTAGCTTTACCGCACACTTATTATACAGCAACTGCTAATTTGTTGGTGTTGGCAATAATAATAATAATAATAATAATAATAATAATAATAATAAAAACAGAACAATCGACGCTATGTTCCAAACCGAACCGATAATTAACGAAACCGAACTATAGGGACCCAGCCCCCACCTATTGTGTTACACATTCATTTTGCTTGTAAAAACTGCATGTCACCACGACTTCTCCATAGTTGACTCCAAACTTCGTTAGCAGCAGTAGCTGGCGTAGTTTAAATTTTGTCACAACGTTACACGTTAACAGACCAGGTGATAATTTTTACGTTTCACCACGACTAGAGATAATTTCTCGGGGGGGGGGGGGGGGGGATTTCCAGTTTGCGGAGGCGGGACTTCCCCCCCTCCCCCCAGGCCATCCCCTGAATTCATCACTGCAGGCTGCAGGCAGCTGGGATCTTCACTTTATACCGCTATCGAAGCTGTCGTCAACCGGTGCATTACGTGCAGCGTAGTACAGGGCGACAACGTATAATGTTGGCACTACTATGTTGGCACTACTGTTTAGGGATTTTCTTTCATCCGGAATAGGCGAGGCGAGGCAGCGCTACTATATAGGTCTGATGTCAGTAAGGTGATTGGGGAAGCAAGCTGCTGTGGGGCATCTGGTTGTCATCTCTGTCAAGGGCTTACCGAAAATTCCAACTTCGTAAGTTACCACTCTCATTCTTATTACCGTGGTGAATTTCAAAAATTATAATTTATTAGTGACACGTACGTTTATCTTATTAGGATCAGTGCGTTACCGGTATGTGCGGTGTGGATTGTGTAGTGCTTATTGTTGTGTCCGTAGTGGAGAAGTTTTATGGGTACGGTTTTAAAATGTCTGACAGCTTCAGAGAATGAAAGCATTTACTGACTTGCAACGAACTTCGCACACCGTTTCAGACCTTAGCGAAATGCGTTCTCGTTGACACCCTTAAAAATGATGAAAGGTTGAGTTAATCGCTTACTACATTTTGTATGAGCAAGCATGCGCATCAGCTTACTGACTGCATGTTGCAGATAGTGTTCACGTAAAGCGCTTCATATACCAGCAATATTATGTTATTGTACGACACATAGTTCAAAAGATATGACGTTATATACACTGAGATGCGTGAAAACTTAACTTTCACGTAAATTACACAGTATACACTCACCCAGTGTTTGATAATGAAAACAAACGTCAAACAATTTAAAATCTTTTCTAAACTAATTTCTATCTTACGTGCTTAATGTCAAGTATTTAACCCATTCAAAGCAAGGTGATCAGAAACTTGATGCTGTTTTGTTAACGGGAGTTCGGTTTTTTAAACAATCGAGTGTTTACTGATATTATCCCTGTAAGTCGGAGATTGTATATACTGAAATAATGGTAAAAGTATAAACTGTGGTGGACTCGTTGGAGACTGAAAACATGATATAGTGCCAGACACATATACGTTCCAGATGATTCCCAATGAAGTTAATATTTAAGGTGCCCTACACAGGCAATTGTATTGGAATGGCACTTACTACATTTCTCTGTATCCCATGTTATAGGAGGAACAGCAAAGGCCCTATAACACAGCTTTGTGGCGCTCCTGCTTCAGGGCTGTTTGCGTCTGCCATTAATTCTAATTGTATCTCCCCCCCCCCCCCCCCCCCCCCCCCCCACCTGTGTCCTGTTTTGTAAATGTGATTTCAACTTTATGTCATGTCTTTAATTTCTAGTACTCTCAATTTATGTAAAATACTATTTTTTATTAACAGTAGGACCCACTTAAGCTTAGACACACATGTGCTGCACTTATTTAATTTTCTGATTACTAGTATTTCTGCAGTGTAATCCATTATTATTGATACTGTACTTCACCTGCTTGAAAACCATGTTTATGTTTAACACTATGTAGTACTGGGGGTATTCACTTATTTAGATTTATGTGGAATACCCAAACACTCCTTTACTGATTGATAATGAAGCATTTTGCCAAGAGATTAACAGTTATTGAAACAGCCCCTGACTGTCATGAACAAACTCTTCCACATCACACCAGTTGCTGTACTAGTAATGCAGTTTAGTATTTTTTCGCTCTCATCTGCCATAATAATTGATTCACCGTGTTGCACGATCCATCTTCTGCGACTGTGTGGTTACTGAATACCATAATTTCCATGTTCCCATTTTATTTTTCAAATACATTCACTATTAGCTGTAAAAATATGCAGAAAAGTATTGAGCTACTTGTACTGTATTCATTATTGTTCTTGAACTATAACAATTTTAGTCTTTTAATCACAGCCATATATTCAAGTATTTTTGTTGTTGCTTAATGTATTGCCAACGTTAGTGGTGAATTTTAATTCAGAGACTTATGAATGTAATAGTCTGGACTCATATGAAAGACACACAGTTCCTTTAATCACATATAAAAGAGAATCTCCATTTGACGACTGATGACTTTCCTATGGTAAAGCAGGTATGCGGAATTTAATGCTAACAGTAAACAAATGTTTAGTGATGAAGCCAAAGAAAGAAATTAAATTAACCATCCTCACAGATGATTTTGGGAGCAGAGAATAGGCAGAATCCCTTAGATATGCTCCTAGCATTCACATTGCAAACTACCAAGCTACATTATATAGCACCTATTTCAGTTCGTCAATGTAGGCCTATTGGTTTGGACTTTTTTTACACTGATTAGTGTTCTCCCTTATAATAAAATCTACATTACACACAATACATGTGTATCACAGTTCCAAACAAAGAATCTTGGATTATTTACAAAATGTAAAAAATGAGAGTTTGTCTGGTGGTATAACATAAGTGTTGATTTAGAGTATGATTACCCCCAGTAGCTGTATAGCAATGAGTGATGCTGTTAATTTTGGTGTTCAAGAGTTCCATGCAAGTGAACTTTATTCTTCACAACAAGCTGTTCTTGGTACAGTTGAAGGCTCAGTACATGCAGTGCTACTCATAGACGTTTTCCAGAGACTATCGTGGGGAGTTTTTCAGATAGTCAGGCTTAGATTTAAAAAAGCTGACTGCTTATGTGTTCACATATTTTTCATTGAAAATATTTATCTATTGAATGAGCTGTGTGTAGTGACAGATTCAATATTTGTTGCACTGGCATAAAGATACAGATAATTTTGGGAAGCATCTCCGTAGATATGGATGGCATTCCTTGTCGAAAGACATTTTAGAAGTGTTTGTTCATTTTTTCATCAAATAAAAATATATTTCCTATCAATATGTTAATAAAACCAGAATTCACTGATGAAGAGGATGGTCGGCCATTGATCTACCTTCCAGTGCATAAACCACTGTGGCTACTGCAAATGCTCCCTCCTGTGATGAGAAATTAAAGATACACTTAACAGCACAAAACTTTTCAATTAGCAATCACACCCAGAGTTAAATTTCTGTAAACTGACATGAATGAAATGCAACATACAAATATTTTCATTAAAGTGTGGAACTTGTTAAAGAGATAGTATTACTTAAAAAATGTGTGAAACAGGTCCTTTCTATATTCTAGGCCTAGTTCAAGTGATGGAAATACTTTTCTCCAAATTGAAAACACTTATTATCTACAGTTAGTGACTAAATAGTTTAATTATAGAAGCAATGAACAGATTGATCAGTATCATTTCTCCTTAGTAGATCTGGAGGTACAAAATGTTGGAAGTGCAGAATTCCATATCAACCTACGCAGATTTGTTTGTGTTTGTGAATGTATTATTTGATTGATTATTACACAGCATGGAATGATTACTGCACAACAGTGAATAATTGTTAAGTGAGATTCCTTATATATGTACCCTCACCACTTTACTGCCAAATTTTTATGATATTCTTGAAAAGTTACTTTGGCGAGACAGCAGGACGACTGCCTTCTTCTTTGAAGTTGGAAGTTCGTAACATTTCACTTCTCATGAAATTTCAGGCAAGCTAATTTAACAGTCACATTTCTTCTGGTTAAAAGTATGCACCTTATACGCTAATACTGATATGTAATTAATTTAATTTTTCAAATAAATTTTAATCATGAGTGCATACTGTCTAGTTCAGTGTTCTCAAATTCAGTGTCTTCCCATTGGTAACACCTATTTGTATTCTGTTAGTGCCAGTGCCAAATGTTCTTTTCACGAATCTGCAGGTGGCTGTTGTTTGGAAATATCACTATCAGGTGGAGTATCTCTGTTTTCATGTGATGCAGAGTTAATGTATTTAGTTGTTAGATTCGTTTTTTTTATTAATTGTTTTTATTACAATTTTCTCACAATTTGTGGGATGTTGTTTGTTTAAGGAATGAATTAAGGTTGTAATCAACTCATGAAAGGGCAACGGCATACAAATTAATAGATTACTGCAGAAAATCTATTTAACTCGCATCTATACCATAAAAAAATATAATGGCACTTCCACTATCCAAGGAATACCATCAGCGTCATCATTTCATTTTTAGAACAAAAATGGTTTAAATGTATCGAACGCATAATGCCCCAATATATAAGCAACTTTTTTCAGTTGCAAATCTGCACGACATCCAACAAAGACTTAAGATATACACAACCACCGTGTTTGAAGGCATTCAAATGGACACGTTAACATGTAGACGGTACGGTTATTTGAGAAGATGCATTCTATGACAACTGACGGGTTTTACCACTATGTCACATGCAATTATCAGGATAGGTGACATTAGCCCCTGTGACAGGAAATATTAATTCTAATTATACTGCTAAATGATGTGTGGCAGAACTTCTAGGGGGAGGGGGGGGGGGGGGGGGGAGGGTCCTTCCAGCATAATATGTTTTTCAAGAAGTATTCTCGGACATGTTATTTTTCTGATGTAAGATACTGCTCCAGTTCCCTGAATGGTTGACATATATACAAGCTCAATGTCACTCTGTTTTTCCTTTCAACCAGAACTTTTATTTTTATGCTTTGTCTATAGGGAAAGGGAACTTCACAGTTTAGCTGTTCATACAGGTGCATATTACTAAGACACTTTGTGTGTTCTGCTGCAGGGTTCTTAAGTCCCTGATGGTCATTGTGACCTACTGTTGGAGTCACGAATGATGGCAGTAGAGTTTATGCATCTGTGTGACGCTTTCTTCAACAGCCAAGGAGCATTCAGTAGTGCTCTGAGCACTCTATTGTGAATGCCATGCCAGTGCAAGCATTAAACGTGATCACTGCGAGTTATTTAGTGACTTTTCATTCCATTTGTTGTGAGCAGTCATTGCCAATGGTGATGATAAGCAGCAGATTCTACATAAGCAAGCAAGAGACATAATTTGCAGGATACATGCTTTCTGCTAGTGCAAAGCATGTGCTGCAACTGTCACTTGGAAGTGACAACAATGCAGTTCCCATCCACACTGCAACCCGTGTGAATTGCCATCTTTCATTGCTAAGGCTGTAGTACAGTTACACAACTACTGCTAGCGCACTTTTACTTGGTCATTCTGAGATTGCTGGAACTGGCTGACTTTATGCCATTAAGGCATGTTTACACTCATATTGCCAACATGACAGTAAGTAGCTGTTGTAAATACAGTTTTGATCTGTGTGTGTTGTTGTTACAAAAATGAGGGACTCACTATTAACTTTTGTGTCACTTCTGTGATGCATTAATACAGTGAAGTTCGTTTCTTTTATATGGTACAAGCTGGCTGCTCTGGGAGAAGGAGACGGGACTTGTCTCAGCAGCCAATGTGCTATGAGCCAATCACAAGCTTCCATTTCCAGCATCCTATGCTCAAGGACCAAATAAACACAAGCGATCAGTAGCTGAAGCAGGACACGTCAAATCCACACTGAGAGTGAAAAATTTTGTACTCAATAACACATTTGTTTCTAGCAGTAATGACAGATTACATTTGTATTTGTTGATAGACATCTTAAATATGCGTTTTACAGCTTCAAATTGTTAGTAGACAATTTCACATTTAAAGTGAGAGCATTAATGGAATTAAGTAGTTGATTTCTTTGTTCCTGTAACAGCCTTGTCTTTAACAAGATATTTCACTATTCACGGAAATATGTAGCATTATTTGCACTTGAAGAATTTCCTATTTGCTTTCTAATTGTATAAACATTATTCCTGTCAAAATAAGTCAAATGTCACATTACATAACCGTAACACGCTGCACAATACATTAACACCCATACCCTTGGAAGCACATTAGGTGTATCACTAATTTACATTTATTTACTACAATATTTGGGATATAGTTTATACTAGATAACATGAAAAATTATAGGTAAATGTTGAATCAGATTATCTTACCATTGTCCCAAAATGGTGTCTCTTTTTCAGTTTGTATGTCATAGGGTACAGTGTGCCCTGTGGCATTATGACAACAATAGTGTTACAAGCTGAAAATATTTTTTCTTTTCCAAAAATGCAAACATGAAAAATGTGTGTAAAAACTATGTGTAGCTGCTGTGCTTCACAACAGTAATCTTATGTTTCTGTGTTTGTTGCCTCACCTGATTTCTTAATCAATTTCTGTCGCAGGTGACTCAGCAATGACAGAACTAGCACTGAAGCATCTACATCCATGTTGGACATTGACATCTTTTGATGAAGTTGAAGAGGAAGAAATTGGTACATTTGAAAGATCACTTCTAACCTGTTCTATGCCACATAACTTGCGTGTCAGATCTGTTGTGAAGGTTATGAATCCATATTTATGGTGCTGTTATCAGCTGAAAAAAGCAGAATATATGAACCGATATGGCAGTGTTAGGGAAATAACTCTGTATCATGCTACAAGTGAAAGTAACGTTGACTCTATAATTAAGAGCAACTTGGATTGGAGACGCTCATGGCGAATCAAATTTGGCCAAGGTGTTAGTTTCAGTCCATCACCCAGTTATGCCAATACATATTGTAACAGGAGCAGTGGTATTTATAGAGCAATGATTGCTGTAAAGGTACTAGTTCACACTACTTCACTAGGTGGTAGTTCAACAATATTGCCCCCAAAAGGTATTGATACAACTGTTGGAAATCGTGGGCAGGTTTATGTTAAGTATTGTGACAATGAATTTTACCCAGAACATGTCATTTACTATACAATCTGAGCTCTGCAGTTTCTTTTCTACTTCCTTTCTTGATGAAAGTGCATATATTTTTGTAATAAGTGTTTTTATTTAGTTTTTTTATGAATTCTGTTTTCTAATAAAAAGGAAATTATTTTCCTACAACAACAACAAAAAATTGCTATGAAACATCTGAGATGTAAGTCTTTTCTTCACATGCTGTATATATCCTGTTGGCAACAAGTTAGCTAGGAGCAAAGTAATATCTGCTGTCTTGTCACAATGGATGTTTAGGTGCTACCTCATTGGAATGTACTGCCAGAAATATTTTAAAGGGTGTGCCTGACAGACTCTGTGGTGCCTCATTAGTTACCCAGTAAGACACTCCAAAGCACATGCGAAAAAGCAGTAATTATCACAGGATCACACAACACTGAAGGCACTAAAGGAGTGTCTAAGGTAATTACCATTCTCTGTCAGAGAAATATTAAAATATGTGCAAGATCTTTCGCGGGGAAAGGGGAAAAGGATACAGATAATAGTACAAACAAAACAAAAAGGAAATATACTTTTAGCTCATCGGAGGGATAAAGGTTTGTTTTAACAGGGCTGTGATACATACTTTACAAAATACGGAGCTCATCCGTAACACAATTTTTTGTTCACTAATAATAGGAGGTCACTTGTTAAAACATTTTTATGTACGTATTTGAAGCATGGCCATTGTTTGAATACTGTAGCAGACTTAGTATAGAGTATTGTCTCAACTGACCACCAGTGTTACAATAGGAACCACCGAGACACAATATCATGTATTGTGTGTCCCTCCCCCCGCTCCTTTTAATATTCTCATGATGTCTGAAACACACAAATATAAAAGTTTCAGCAAGTGGACTCCTGTTATTAGTGACAAGAAAAAAAGATGATTAAGGATGCCTCAGTATTCATATAATGATTGCAGGCTACCTGACTGACTATGTTGTAAGTTAAACTAACATACATCACAGAATTAATCTCAAGACTCATGGCCATTCATACAACAATTGTCTGCCGGTAAACAAGCAAAAGGAGAAAGATGTATACCCCAGACACAAATATGTAGTACATTCCTTCTACACTTAGTTACTGCAGTAGATTAAAATGATTGCTCAAAATGAAACAAAGAAAAAGCCACACAATTCCTAGTATAAATTGAATCAAACAGTTATCAGGAGTTTAAAAAGTAACAGAGCTACTGAAAATCAAATATTTGACCTAAATGGTGTTACTTCAGGTTCCATAAAGATTGCAGCAGCATTCCATTGAGTCCTTAATAAACATATTAAATGCTGCAATGGAGACAGTGTTTTACAGATTCTTCAGAACTTAAACCAGGTTTCTTTACACAACAGAGTGTATGAGAAATAGAATACTACAGGCCAGTATAAAAATTGTTTTGCTAAAATACAGGGCCTGTGCAGTGCAGTAGATGCCGGGCAGCGAGTGCTCCTTGCCCAGCGATCAGATGCTGTATCACCTGTCTACTGCTGCGGTACGACAATACTACATTTAAAATATAAGCAAATAAATTCTGTACCCACCCATGTCACGCAAGGAGATGCTGGAACAGCCGGCCATTATTTTCCATGCATTTTTGACATCTACTCAAGAAATAATTAATTACACGCTGTGTGCCGTTTATCTGATGACCGCCTGCCAGGGTATTGCAGCCCAGTCATAGAAGCCGCATCTGCCGGTTTAATGGATCCCACGGAACTGCTCTATGCCCCTCTCCCTTTTTTTAGGTGAATTTTAGCCTGGAGGCTGTACAGACATATGCGCCTTGTCAGCCAGTGTCATTTGAGCTGTGGAACAGGTATCAAGAGTCTAGTAGGAAGTTTGCGAATGCAGCTATGGCAAGTGCAAATTCTTCAATTCCACAAGTGTTTATTTACAATTCGTACATGCATACGGAATCCGCTTGTACTGATCAGAAATGTTTGAACAGAAGTTTCCAGGTGTTAGACTTCCAAGTCGTGACGCAGCTCACAAATTAGCGAATAAATTTTGTGAAATGGGAAGGTTTTTTTTTTATGTTTGTGGGGTGGTCATCAGCACCAGTGCAAAGTCTCAATTTTTTCACAGTCCAATTTTTTTACCCTATCCAATCTAGCCACTATCGTGAATGATGATGAAATGATGAGGAAAACACAAACACCCAGTCCCCGGGCAAAGAAATCGGAAGTGTTCAAGAGAAGAACAGTAAACAACAACATACAGCACTCACAGAAGCTCTTCTAGAGGACATTGCATACTGCCTAGAAAATTCCCCTATAAAGTCTCTTAGACATCTTTTACAGTATCTCTGTGTATAAAAGGTGCTAAGCTGCTTGGGCTAAGGTCCTATAGTGTATCAGTAGTACAAGAACTTCAACCTGGTGACCCTGCGCACAGGGTGAAATTTTGCAAATGGGTTTAAAAACAAGTGCATGATGGTGAAATAGATCCTTGCCTCATTCTGTTTCCAGACGAGGCTTGTTTCCATTTACATGGGTATGTTAATTCCCAAAACAGTTGACATGGGAGTGCAGATAGACCTGTTGTGTTTCATGAGGAACCCCGTCATGATGAGAAAATAGGGGTGTGGGGCGCATTTAGTGGTGACAGAATTTTTTTTTTTAATGGCACAGTTACACGTGAAAGATAGATGTAAAACATTTTGCTTTTTTTCAACAGGATTCGGCAAGGGCTCATACGGTCAATGTTCCTTTGCACACAATTAACGACGTGTTTGATGAAATAGTGATTAGTAACAACATCTGGCTCACTAGACGTCCTGATTTAACTCCGTGCAATTTTTATTTGCGGGGTGCACTGAAGGACAAAGTCTGCACAGCAAATCCTCACACGATAGAGGAACTCAAGGATAATATCCATGAATCAGTTAATTCAATGTCTCAGAGAGTTACATCGTTTCATTAATAATTTTTTTAGTAGATGTTAGAAATACTTGGAAAATAATGGCAGCCTGTTCCAGTGCATGACATGGGTGAGTACAAAATTTATGTGCTTATATTTTACATGTAGTCATGTCGTACCACAGCAGTAGACTGGCGACACAGCATCTGATCACTGAGCAATGGAGTGCTCACTGCCCGGCATCTACTGCGCCGCACAGGCAGTCATCAGATAACTGGAACTCCCTGTATATGAAGAATGGTATTTATACAAAACAGATTTGTAAATTTTATAAAAATATTTATAAAACTTAACCTATCTCATTGTGTTAATTAATCATACTTGATGTAGAAGTTGTAACTATATGAAACATTTTGTAATGATATTCAATCTTATGTAATGTGTATTAAACAATGCACAGAAATTAGGCATCCTAGAAAGGTAAATATAATCAATCAAGAAGAGTGGAAGCAGCCTTTTTGGTAGTCGCAGGTTCAACAGTCTGGCTGATTGACTGATCTGGCCTCATAACATCAGCCAACATGGTCTTGCTGTACTGGTCCTGCAATGGCTAAAAGCAAGGGAAATCTATAGCCGTTATTTTTTCCTGAGGGCCTGCAGTTCTACTGTGTGGTTAAATGAAGACATCACCCTCTTGGGTAATAAAATATTCCTGAGGTAAAATTGTTCCCCATTTGGATCTTGTGCTGAGACTACCCACCAGGAAAAACAAAACTTGCATTCTACAGGTTGGAGCATGGAATGTTAGATTCCTTAATTGAGCAGGTAGGCTAAAAAACTTAGAAAGAGAAATGGATACTGAGAGTTAACAATGTAGGAAAAGACATATTACTACTTACTGTAAAGACGATACATCAAGTTGCAGACAGGCACAGTTACAAGACACTCTCATATCGTATAGCTTTCAGCCATAGCTTTCATCATCAGTAACACATGATCGAGAAGCTGGAGTCGGCAGTCGTATGAGCATGAGGTGTACTTGCTTTCTTTTGTGTGTGTGTGTGTGTGTGTGTGTGTGTGTGTGTGTGTTACTGGTGAAGGCTGTGGCCGAAAGCTATATGTGAGTGAAGTTAGATATTGTGGGAAGTTCACTGGCAAGAGGAACAGGACTTCTGGTCAGTTGAGTCAGGGCTATAAACACAAACTCAAATAGAGATAATGCAGGAACAAGTCTAATAATGAATAAAAAAAATACGGTAAGCTAGTGTGAACAGCATAGTGTGTGCATTACCATAGCATAGATAGACAAGAAACCAGCAGTCACTGCAGTAGTACAAGTTTATAGGCCTACTAGCTCTGTAGATGATGAAGAGATTGAAGAAATATACAGTGATATAAAAGAAATTATTTAGGTAGTTAAGGGAGACAATGATTTAATTGTGATGAGTGACTAAAATTTAATAGTAACAAGAGAAGGAAAAATAGGACAAGGATATGGACTGGGGGAACAGAATGAAAGAGAGAGGTGCCTAATAGATTTTGTTCAGTGCACGAATGAACCATTGTATATGTGAAAGAGAACTGGAAACACCAGACAGTTTCAAATTGTTTATAAAGTGGTAAATCAGGTATTTTGGAACTAGACTTCAAACGGTAAGGCCTGTACAGGCACAGATGTGGACTCGGACCACAGTTTATTGGTTATGAATTATAGATTAAAACTGAAGAAACTGCAAAAAGGTAAGAAATTAAGGAGATGGGATATGGATAAGTGGAAAGAACCAGAGGTTGCTGAAAGCTTCAGAGGGAGCATTAAGTAATGGTTGACTGAAACAGGAGGAAGGAATACAGAAGGGCAAATGGAGAGCTTTGAGAAATGAAGATTGAAGGAAGTGGAGGATCAATTAGGTAAAACAGCAGGTGTAATAGAAATCTTTGGATATCACGGGAGATATTGAATTGAATTGATGAAAGGAAAAAACATAAAAATGAAGCAGATAAAAGGACATATAGACATCTAAAAATTGAGGATGTAAGAACAGTTAATGCTGAATGATGTGCAACAACTTGTTTGTCACAAATCATTGAGCATTCTTCATCATGACAATGCCAGCACCTCAAACAACCCATTATTTAACAACGAAAAACATGAAATTGATTCTCCTGTTTCATCGCCTATCAACTTATTTTTGTTCTGTATGGCAAATAAAAATTTTGTCAACCAAGGGGTACCAACATCAATGTAAAAAAACATCTCGGAATGGATTCTACTCCACACAACAGTGTGTAAGTATTTTGAGAGGTTAATATTTTGAGAAACAATAAAACTATGTGTACGATACAATGCTCCTCTTTCATTGTTTTTGTAAAAACTTGAAAAAATATTATTATAGATAATTCTGACCTGAGGTGGTCACATAGATACCACATGCAAGATAATGACATCATATGATAAACGAAAATTCCAGGATGAAAACAACAAATGAAAAGGAGGAATGGCAATTTTTCTGCTGCAGCTGATTGATGTGCAGTGGCTCAAAAATTACAGTGCATAAATTTGCAGTCTTCTGAGGAAACTGCTGTTGTAATGAGCATTAACTGTGGAACAACCACAAAACTGAGTAGATGAAGCATAAGAGTGAGGGAAAAAGGTAGGGAAAACTTGATTGTAACATCAGGACAAGGGAGGCACTGGGCAGAATGGAAGATAGGATTGGATTAGGAAGGACAGCTAAGAGAGGACTAGCAAAGCGTTATGCCAGAGGTTTTTGAGAAAGGCAGCATGCGCGAGGGACAGTTCCCACTTGCACCTTACAGAGGACCAGGTGCTAATGGATAGCGGTGATTCAAATATGACATGGGTTTTGATGCCATTTTTAAAGTAATTTACATTGCTGTGTGCAGCATATTCAATAATTGGTTGGTCAAGTTTGCAGTTAGTCATAGTTTTCAGTGCTCATTCACATGGGTAGACAGTGGGTATGGTATATGGTGAAGCTCATTTCACAGGTGGCCTTAACTTTAATTGGATAGGAAAGTCCTGTGACTAGGACTGTATTAACGTAGAGGATCAATTTTAAGTTTATGTATAACTTTATGTCTACAGCTATGTGCTAGACACACTGGAAGCAATCTGGGAAAGAAAGATGAAGTCAAGATGGTGGGGGTGGACAAATACGGTAAGGCTACGAGGTGACAGCTTGGCAGAATGGAATGGAGTGGATTCAAATTGGAACTGTTTGACACAAGGTCCATTGTGTAGTTTTGGGCTGGCTGTGATCAGCAGTGTGGATGACAAGAAATGCTTCCACTGACATGGAGTACAAAATAAGCTTGTTCAAACAAATTTCGGGCTTGCAGCCGGTCGTCGTTCAATACTTCGCATGATATTTCAACTGGGCACCTGCTAGTCATCTTCAGGTGAGCCGTCGCAGACTGGCGAAAACATCCTCCGTTCCGCAATATGTAACGTACTGTAACTATTCTGCGCATGCGTCAAAAACTTGATAGTTGAACCACACTGCCCGCCGGCAGCGCCCTCACTGGTGGAATAGTGGAACTCAGTCGCCCTCTGCGTTGCTGTTTGCCGCGGCCGTCGACGCACTCTGTCGTCTTCGATTTGAGCAAATCGTGGAGATAATGGGATTCCATGCACTGTCCAGCTGGTAGCCGCTGTCACGGTTTAACAGATTTTCCGCCAGTCGTATTTCTACGGATTCTTTAATAATGGAGTCCCAGAAAGACGTTGCTGTGGACAAAATCATTGTTCTCTCATACTCCGTTGAAAGTCCAGTAGAAATACAATGTTCAGCAATAGCGGACTTGCTTGGCTGCAAAAGGCAGGTGTAACGTTGATGTTCAGTGCAGCGTTCTTTCACGGTGTGTGTGGTTTGACCTATGTAAGCCATACCACATTGGCACGGTATCTTGTAAATTCCGGTCTTTCGTAGTAACAGATTGTCCTTAACTGATCCCACAATGTCCGCAATCTTCGATGGTGGGCGGAAAACCACTTTTACCTGAAATTTTCGGAGGATTCTTGCTATTTTAAATGAAGTGGTGCCAACGAAACGAAGAAAAGCTAAACATTGTTCCGACATGTTCTCCTCTTTATTCACTTCCTGCTTCTTAGTTTTAACTGTTAGTTCCCTGTTAATCTGCCGGATGGAATACCCATTTTCGCTGAATACTGCCTTTAGATGGGCGAGTTCTTGAGATAAGCTATCTAGATCTGAGACAGTATGAGCTCTATGAACAAGTGTTTTAAGCAAACTCATGGTTTGCGATGGGTGATGGCAACTCGATGCTTGCAGGTACAAATCAGTATGAGTGTGTTTCCGGTAAACTGAATGCCCTAGAGAACCATCATTCTTCCTTCGAACCAGGACATCCAAGAAAGGCAAACAACCATCTTTCTCTATTTCCATGGTGAACAGGATGTTGCTGTGAATGGAGTTGAGGTGATGTAGAAACTCCATTAATTTATCTTCTCCATGAGGCCACACTATGAAAGTGTCATCCACATACCGCCAAAAAACTGTTGGCTTCAGGGCAGCTGATTCAAGCGCTCTGTCTTCAAAATCCTCCATAAAAAGGTTGGCCACCAAAGGAGACAGGGGGCTACCCATGGCGACACCGTCAGTCTGCTCAGAATATTCTTGATTAATAGACTGGGGGCTCTTCGTCTTAGCAGTGTAGACCTTCTAGTAAGTTTTGATGTGGTCTCACTTTTTACAAAAGTTCCCCTTGCAGATTCTTTGACACTGATTGGTAACCATTTTCCTGTTGATATCACTGATTTGTTCAGGCATGCATTTTCCTCAACTTATTTTATGTTTAATCAAGAATATTTTGAACAGAGCAGTTGAAATATCGTGCGAAGTATTGAACGACGACCGGCTGCAAGCCTGAAATTTGTTTGAACAGTCAATTTGCCGGGAAAATTTTAAAATTCACAAAATAAGCGACAAGCATGGTTAATCCTGAGTTTTGGACAGAAGATTATCACTTTTTAGAGAACTGAGACTTCTTATGCATCTACTTTTAGAATCTAGGTTGATGACAACATCGAGAGTTCTGAAAAAGACTTCTTCAAAAATTGTAATTTTTTTTTGAGCGGGGGGGGGGGGGGGGGGGGGGGGGGGGTGGCAGTGGGTGTATAGGTAGTTGTTAATGGTAATGTGAGAGATAGAGTAGGTCAGAAAAGCAGAGTGTAGGAACTATGACAGACAAGTGAGGCAGGATATCAGGAGGAGCATGTGAAACAGGATTTTGGCTGCATCAAAGAATTGTTTTCAGAGCTTGTGGCCATAGGATGATCAAGTTTATGGTGGATCTGGTCAGAGAAAAAAAGTTGGTAAAAGAGGGATCAAAACCGGAAAACACAATAATATAAATAGTTCCAGAAGCTAATAATACATAGGAAATAGATACAATTAGTCAATAAATATATCTAAAAACAAAGATGATGTGACTTATCAAAAGAAAGCGCTGGGAGGTCGATAGACACACAAACATACACAAAATTCTAGCTTTCGCAACCAATGGCTGCTTCGTCAGGAAAGAGGGAAGGAGATGTTTTTAGATATATTTTTCCCACGTGGAATGTTTCCCTCTATTATATTCATATCATTAATTTGAACCCAACAATTAGTCAATAAGTTAGACGAGGCAGGCCTTTTTTCCGGTAAGTGAACACATTTAAAAATGTGAACTTGAGAAGATGTGTACATTATTGTAATGAAATACATGCATTTGCCTTTGTTTGTGGAAATAAGCTTATAGACTTCTTGCATATGCAACAGAGTAAACTTTGTTAAAAAGGTTGAGGACAATGTATTATGTTCTAATACTTCCACATCACAGTGAGAACAATGTATTATGGCCTAATGCTTCCACATTGCAATATGTATCTTTAATTCTTCTATGGGGAACCTTACTGTGTAAATTTATCACAAGTATGCTTTCACAACAAAAACAGTTTGCAATTATTATTAAGAGGCCACCTAAACATTCATGAAAACAGTTTCTTCTCAAATTCCTGGATTAGGATTGCGTACTCGCTGTACATATACTCTAGAAGGCACCAAAATTAAAACTGATGAGGAGCTCTCCTGGTGAAGCAGGCACTTTAAAGGCTGACTAATAAAAAATATACTTAAAGAATGTATGAGTTTTACTAAAATAAAAAAAATTTAAGATATTATTGCTTGTGTGAACACACAACTTTGCATTTATCGGAATTATATCTCCATGCAATATAAAGGGATGATATTCTAGATGTGTGTTCAGGATGTAATTATTATTAAATATTTTTCTAGGAACAAGACTTATGATGTTTTCAGTAGCATCAGTACGAAATTGGCTAGAAGGTTTGCTGGACAAAGCATAACAAAAAAAGATTCTTCTGGGCAACTGTATTGCACTGGCCAAGAGCGAGCGAGCGAGCGCATGCCCCCCGCCCCCCTACACACACACACACACACACACACACACACACACACACACACACACACACACACACACACAGGAGTGGAAAAATGGCTCGCACATGAGCGGGAAGCAAGCGCAGGTGTACTGAGGGGTGCCTGCACCCTATCAGGCAGCACTGGAACACCCAGGATATCATGTAGACTGGGTGGTTGGCAGTATATCACTTCGGTAGGGATAAGAAAGATTGTGGGTAAGGTGTTCCTCATTTTTCAGGACACAGTGATAAGTAACTGAAGACTTCGTGAAAGATACGGTTAACTCATTCCAATCTGGTTGATACCGAGTGACATTGGTGCGCTCTTTTGCTATTACTTCCTGTGGGTTGTCACAGGATTGGAAGCATGTACAGATATGACATAGAAAGTGTGTTTGTCAACTGTGTTTTACCCTTGACAAAATTGTGAATAACTTTCTTTTGGGCTCATTGTAGATTCAGTCATTTCTTCATTTGAAATAAGAAAATGTTAAATTAGATACTACTGCACATTTTTGCAGCAGTTTATCTTAATAAAAAAATATTGTTATGAAGTATTAACGAGAATGACACGTCACATGAGAAATTAAAAATCCGGATTGCAAATTCCAAATTTTGTTACATTATTTACATTTATGTTGGATACCTGTTTGAAAAGAACCACACAATGGAAAATCCACAATGCAGCAACAACAACATGAATTACGAACAATACTCACCACAACCTGAGCTTCCACTCACAGACATGACAGTGGCCATATAGATGTATGAATGAGTGTATATGTTTTTCTAAAGCTGAAGGAGGGCTGTGTTCAATAGCTTAGTTACTTTCAAATGTGCTTAACTCCCATTCAAGACATACTGTATGTGATGAGCAGCAATCTTTCCTAATTCATTCTGTTTGAAATGTATGTTATATAAAGATTCATCCATTTCTATGCATGAAACTACATTTCAAATTCAGACATCCATAGACACGAAATGGTTCCATAAGCTTTTCACTTTCTTGCAGCTAGTTTATTTGGTTTCCTCGCACATCCCCAACAGAAGAGCAAAAAAACTTTTATTCAATTTTCAATGTTCATAACACAATCATCGTCATTATTATTATTTCATGTTTCTCATGCACCATATTTGTGTGATTTCTGTTATTATAATTGAACTTTTTAGTCTACTGAAACATCTACAAATTTTAAGCATCTTCATACCAGATATGGACAAGGATTTACTGCTATCCATTGAAATTATGCGATACTTTTTGAGATATGAGATACAACAGAAATCATACTCGACTATCTAAGTTCGACATCCATAGAGAGAATAATTATTTCCTGTTTGTTGAACGTATTCCGCACAAAATTAGTAACTGACAACCGAAAAGGTCAAACTTGTTTATTAGACCTATATTTAAAAAATATGCCTAACTATCATTTTTATAATAAAAAAGTAACACGTTATTACGCCAAAAATGCTTATCCTTTAGTAAGTTACATGTTAGGTGTAATAAGTGTCCATTTTACTGTAGGCAGCTGTCACACATTGCCTTCTTTAGTAGCTGATGACAATGAAGTGAAGGGCAAGACCTAATCCTGGCATACAGCCTGCTTCTATCAAATAGTGATGGCACCATTGAGCTTAACATTTCCGTGGGATTAATTTATCATCAATAGACCGAGCAAGGTGGGATGAAACGAAAAACACTGGACTTACATTCAAGCTGATCGAGGCTCAAATCCCAGTCCAACCATCCTGATTTAGGTCATCCTCAACTGCTAAAGGAAGACATCGGAATGTTTCCTTTGGAAAAAGGAAATGGCCAGTTTACCTCCCAAATCTGGATTTGTGCTTTGTTTTCAGTGTCACTGATGGGACATTAAACCCTACTCTTCCTCCCTTTTGATTATAAATATGTGGGATGTCTCCCATGACATTGATGCAAGGTTTGGTAATCATAAATTCTATACCACCTCATTTCATCCTCTTCCTGTTCTCACTTTTTCCACAAAACTCCACAGACGAAAATCTTGTTCTGTCAACTCACTTAAAACTGGCTACGAAGATAGTGTGTCACTGCATTTGCAAGTTGGAAATTTCACTCATGTATGTAACAGAAAAGAAATAAAAAATCAGTTTTAACACAATTTCAGCAGATCACATAATCTATATATTCAATGTCAAAAGCTCTTTTGGCAGCTCAGCAAGTAAAAATTCATTCTAAACTTGACATTATTCTCATTGTGTATTGCTTATTGTTATTACTTCTTACAGTATGCTTTATACAGAAGCAGTTTTTAGCAAACACAAGTTAATTTTTATGTGGACTCAAAGCTATGTTTGATCATTTGATATACAACACATGCTGTATGCATGAATAAAAGCATTGCCAAGAAGCTTTTACTTAACAGGTGGTAACAGGTACAGCCATACCCTAAACTGACAAAAAACAATGATGTTCATAAGCAGAGGGTGTGAGGGTGCATAGCAGATTTTCAATTAGCCTCGAATACTCCTTTATCACTTGACCCTTTGCTCTCTTGTGTCACAAAATTCCATTGTTTACAAAATCTAGCCTGCTTGTATCTTTCTTTCCTGCTTGCAGGAAACAATAAACATCATGCAAACATGACAATTACCGGTAAGAAGAACAAATAAGACATTTACATACTTTCAGACAATCTTGGAAAGGGCTTAGCTAACATTATGTGTAAAATGCAAACTATGTTCAAAAAATTAGTGAAATAATGAAAGTAGGTGCCCTCTTATGTGAAGTTCTGAAACACTGTGAAAATTGTCTGAATCCTGGCAACATTGTATAATAATAGGAAGTGCTACTGATGTTAATTGGAATGAGGATACACTTGCCATAAGAGCACATTACAGAAAATTACAAATGTTAACTTCTTAACTGCTACTATTCGCAGAGACAACATGGTCTCATAGAAAACTTGTAAAATGTAAATTTTCAAGGCCGGAATTTTCACAAGTAATAAAATATTCCAGGCTACTAGGTCGAAGGGATTTCACTTTCAAACCTGACATTTTGTCCCCATCTGTGGAGGATATTTTCGAGGTGTTGAATGTCCTATTTAACCCTGTAGCGAGCCAGAGTGTTAATCCGACATTCAACAAAGCTACAATCCTCCTTGAAAATGTCCTCTGCAGATGGTGTCAAAACATAGGGTTTTAAAGTGAAATGCCTTAGACCACAGCATTATAACCCAGGATGTCTTATAGAAAACTTCTGTGTCAACAAAGAAATCACAGTTACCAACAGAAAATTTGTCACTCCTAAATGCCACATATGTGAACATACCATCTACAGAAAGATGATGTTTTATCAAGCACAAGCTACACAGAAATGAATTTTTAAAAGCATTTATTAGCCACAAAATCATTAATGCAATGATAGCAGTTAAAGTCAAGAATGGAATAACCATATCAGTTCTGCCACGAAACACAGCAACTGAAAATTTTCAACTAGAAAATGAAACAATCACTGACAACAGGTCCAGCACTAGAATCATCATTCACCACAAAAGCAGTTGATGTAATTGATTCATCGAGGGTAGAGGCCTCCATAATTGCTTCACCAGTACCAGATGCAACTACATACTACACACTGCAACTTTAACAAAAAAAAAAAAAAAAAACAGACTGATTGTGCTAGAAGCCACCAAGTCATCAGATTCAACAGAAATTCCAGCATCAAGAGTTTGCAGCACAACGAAAAGGAAGAAAGGCAAGATATAGCAAACCTGTGTGTCTAAAATATTTTTGGTACCCAGTCTCAATACAAAGAAGCCGGTGACATGAGACAAGAAAAATATGCTAGTTGTAACAACTTAAAAGTATTTATTCTTAATATACAGTGTCTTAAAAACAAGAGCTCTGTAACTTAAAATTGAAAGCTCTGATGTTTGTTTTGACTGCTTTCGTATTAAAGAGCACTGGTGCAAAAGTCATCAACCAGAAAACATTAGTACTTCCCCATATAACTGGGTTAGTCATTGCCCTAGGAAGGAAGCAGATGAATTTATGTAAAATCAGGTGTTAAAGTAAAAAATAGATCTGAAGCTGAATTCCTGAGTACAGAAAAACATTTTGAAGCTACAGCAGTGCAGCTGAAAGTAGAAATGAGAAAAATACTAGTCATGTCAGTTTACTGATCGTCATATGATGACCCAGATTTTTTTTATAAATAAGACTGAGGCACTGCTGAGCATCTTAGATGATGAAAAATCATCAATTATACAAGGGGTCATTAATGTAAAAATGCATTATGTTCAAATAAAATTCAATTCCTCAATATTTCTACACAGTTGCAACTTATATGCTAATATAAATAGCCCTGCAAGGGTAACACACACATCAATTAGACTCATACACAACATATTTTAAAATATAGAAACCACAGATACCAAAGCTACGAATATAGATCTAGGAATATCTGATAACATTTCACTCACCATTAAAGTTTTAACAGTACCAATAAATACAAAAACAGTACATCAAATGTATAAAACAATTTCTCCCTTGAAAACTACATCCATTTTTCTATCACACTGACTAACCCATCTTGGGCAGAAATATTGTCACAAACAAATGCAAATGCTGCATAAAATCTTCTGTCTTCTTTTTTCATCAGAAATGTGCTTCCCAAACAGATTAGTCAAACACAAATGCATGGATCACAAGTGATATAAAAATTGTTTCAAGACTATGAAGACTCAACTCTGAAAACTTGTACAGACCCTTAAAAAAAGTAAGAAACTACAAAAAAAGTTTACAGAAGGCTTAATCTCTGGTAAAAGTATTAAGTAATGATAGATTAATAAGGAAGTCTGACAATACAGCATGAACTACATGGGAAATCGTTAACAGGGAAATAGGAAAAATCTGTAAGGAACAGAATACTGTACTCATATCCAGTGATAACATTAAAATAAAGAAGGAAAACGTGCCCAGTTACATTAATAACTATTTTCTGTGCCTGAAAAATTGAGCAAGAACTTTACCAGAGAAAATAACAGCACCAAAAGCAGTCAGCAATATGAGAATAAATCCCACTAATGATTATAAAACCACTGGTACATATTGCCAATTTATCATTCAGTAAGCGTGTCTTCCCACACAGACTGCAAATTTGTCAAGCTGGACTGCTATTAAAATGGAGATGCCTGTAAGGTAGGAAACTGCAGACCTGCACCCCTCCTTTAACTTCTCCAAAAAGCTTCATAAAACAGATGAAAATCAGACTCATGATCTACCTTGACACTTTTAATCTCCTGAATTGTAACATGCATGATTTTCATACAGATCACAGCACAGAAACAGCCCATAAGAAAGAGATCATTAGAAATTTAAACAACAAAAGTGTTGTGGAAATCAACCTAGATCTTTCCAAGGCCTTTGATACAGTAAATCAAATTATCCCTGACAAACTAGAGGCAATACGCATCAGGAGAATTGGGAGGAAATTATTTGAATCCTGTCTCCAAGCTAGAACTCAGTTTGTGGAACTCATCTCATCTCATAATAGGCAAAAAAGAAAATGAGTATCAGATGCTAATAAAGTGGAAGCAGGTGTCCCACAGGGTAGAGTTCTTGGCCCCCTATTATTCTTGATTTATAAAAATGACATGTATATTGCTTATTTCCGTTCATTCTATTGTGTCTTATGGAATAATGTTCTGGGGTGTACCAAAATCTCCCTTGAAAGACTTTTTTAAATGACAGGAAAGGACCATTAGAATTATCAGACACAGCTCTCCACAAACACACTACAGGCCCTCATTCATGCAGTTAAAAATACTTACAGTACCGTCTTTGTACATATTCGAAAGTGTACGTATAAATGAGCCCACTTGAGAAGTTTACGTACAGATGCATTTCTTCATTGTCACTTGAATCGTGCTGTTCACATTGTGAATGTCATAGGCCTAGTTTGTTTGTATGCTCTTGTAATTCTAAGTGGTGTGATAAATGTTTTATTCAAATTATACTGCATGTATGTCAACTCATTATTTACTTGTCAACAGAGTGTAAGTAAGACCAGTGCATTAGTTCATTGTATCAATTTTCTGAATTTTAAAAATTTTATTTTATATTTATTATTTTACTATGTAGAACAGTGCTGTGCATACCCTACATGGTATTATTACAATTCTTATCTCATGTAAGTGATGCAAAAAATGATCATGAACAAAACTAAACTTGCATATCACATATTTTGCAGAAGAAGTTGTTATTGTGATTAATAGATTGTACTTTCATTTCGAAGACACTTTCATTTGTCAATAAGTAAATGCCATAGCACAGTTGAATTGAACAGAAAATGCTCCTACAACTGTATAAGAGTCTGCTAAAGATGCACAGTTCTCAACATGGAAAAACTTAATACAGTAGTGCAGCTATGTTTAAAGCAGAAATTAACTGCAGGGAGATGCAGTGTAGGCTACATAATGATTAAGCAGAATTCTGTAAACAGAGTTAAACTGTTAATGATAAAATTGCCAATGTAAAGCTTTACTTACACATTCTGCCTCCAAGAATTTTTGTTGGCAATAGTATGCTATACTGTAAACATTCCTTTTAGCCACATTCAAACCACCCCATATGGCTTGATATATCTCAAAAATATTGAATGGTTTCAAATGGGGAAGTACTGACTTCATAATAAATATAGCAACAGAATGGCATTAATATAATCTGCCAAGTAAAATCTGAATGGGCTACTAGTACAAAATTACAAATTCAAATATGAAGAGAGTGATTTTGCAGTTGTAAGACAGTAGGCCTGATTGAAATCAATGACATTTAAAATTAACAAAAAGGAATTATTGTTTCCCCATCTTAAAATGGAAGAGTTGGTGAAAAAATAGCACTGTATGTAGGATTGCGGATTTCACATTTCTGACCATAATGTTTAGCAGCAGCAAACATTTCAACATTTGACATACAGTATGTAGTAGGCACCTCAGTTGTTTTGTACACTTTAATTGGCACTGATTACTGTTGTTCTAGGACGTGATGGCGGTTTAGCTCACATAGAACTTCACTAAAGTAACTTTCGCTCTAATCTGGTCTTTACAGAAGGCAGATTATAATACCAGTAGTAAATTATTACCTTGTTCTTATGCTGTTGCAATCTTGAACACAATATTCAGTTGTGCTTTGTTGTCTATAAACTCATAAGTATAGTTTTAACGACTGTTTTGGTAGAATGATTAGCCACCGATGTCACTTTTTCCGACGATTTAGCACCGCAAACCGCAAGGAAAATGAATCGTTTTGGTGATGTATTCAGTGCCCGGCACTATGGTATATTAGTGAAAATACCCATAAACATAATCCGCAGGTATCAACAAATATGGTATGTTTGCTTCGGAAACAGTTGGTTACTTTGCATGGTGTTCTCACTTCCGTGGGACTGAACCACAGGACACGTAGCTGCGATTCTTTTCGCATAATCACAGTCATCTGTGATCATGTAATACAAATGTACTGATGTTTAAAAAATTCAAACATCAAGAACGATTCACTTTATTCATTGCGGATGCTGTAGAAAACAGTGTAACTATAAATTGCTACTGTCACATAGTAATATATCATGCATTAACTCGTGAAATGATGCAAGAAACACACAATGCAGTGTTAATGATTTATTCTTATAGATCTAAAATGTAGAAAAGAAATTTGACAGCTTCTGGAGGCCAAAATCACAACGTGATACTGGTAATACACTCGCATACAAAGTTGACACGCGGCTCGGTGGCTGTGGCTAATGGTAAATGGAAGCGACCAGGCACTTCCCGTTAGTCGCTCCCATCAGCCACCGCGCCGACTGTCGACTTTTGTTTCTTGTGCGAATACGTCTCCAACGGCAAACTTTGACGTGGCTCTTTTTTTTTTTTTTTTTTTTTTTTTTTTTTTTTTTTTTTTTTTTTTTTTTTTTTGTCGTCGACTGACGTCGGGTAGCTACGGAATGTTTACGCCACGCTCATTGCGAACCATAAGTCCTTGCGGAACAATATTGTACGCCGTAGCGATAAAAGAACCATGTTTCTCTTCAAATCCGACAGCTCTGTGTGTGTGTGTGTGTGTGTGTCTGTGTGTGTTTTAATAGCAACCTGTAGCTGCCAGTCAAACGTGGACAAGTGTAATTTTGTCCACGTTTGACTGGCAGCTACAGGTTGCTAATTAACACACACACACACAAGCACACACACATTGCGAACCCTGTCCCACAACAACCAAACAACAATTAATATGCATGCCGGTGCTACAAAAAGGAGACGTCACAACCAAATACCAGGCGCCAAAGCCCCGCTGCCGTTGAGTTTTCCAGTGGTAAAAAAAATTAAGTCGCTGATTACGGATCAGAGTAAAAGCTTTCACTCAAGAGATAATTTAAACATTCAACTACAAGAAGAGCAAAGCATAAAACGTTTTCCAGCATAAGTAACATTCAGTAAATATTAATTGATATATATAGATGTTATGGAACTTCGGATATTTATCAACACAAAATTGCGAAAAATGTACTGAATATTTCAGTACAGACCATTTCACCCGCCATCGTCATGCATTTGTTCGAATAAACAATAATTCTGGACACGGGTATCGCTGGATTATGATGATTTGATAACAGGATGTCACGCACTTGTCTCGCTTCTTTTGATTCGGATAACGTCCATGAATTTCAGAAACTACCCTGGTGTAATTTGGTACACTAACATGCTTAAAATATATACAATAATGTATTGACATTAGTTTATTTTATTATTATGTACGTAATACTACATCCTGTATGATGAAGCCAATATCACTGTAAAATAATGTATGTAGAATACAATTCTTGAATATTTACACTTAGGTAATATTAAACTGAACATCATACGTTTAAATCTCTGTTTCCATAAGTCTTACGATACAGTGAAGACATATTTATCGTTTATAACACCCAAGTGTTTCTTGCGTTGGTTATCTGCTTACGCATGATGTGGCTTTCCTTTTACTTATGAAACTATGTTGGCATACCTGTTCGGTGATGTACTGCAGTTTTCAATCGTCGATGTTATAGCATACGTAGGCTGTTCTTTTACAAGAACGAAGGAAGTGTTGGAGAGAAGTGGTAAGTTTTTTTACTACCTTCATTTAATATTTACTGAATGTTGCTTATGTTGGAAAACAATTTTCGCTTTGCTTCCCTTGGGAGTGGATGTTTAAATTATCTCTTGAGCGAAAGCTTTTTCTGTAATCCGTAATCTATAAGACTTGAATGTTTTTACCACTGGAAAACTCAAGGGTAGCGGCGCTATGGGTCCTTGTATTTAGTTGTGCCATCTCCTTTTTTGTAGCACCGGCATGCATTTTAATAGTTGTTTAGTTGTTGTGGGACAAGGTTGACAAGTTTGATAGTGAGCTGCTGCTTCCGCCGAACTTCGAATTCTACAAGTCGCTAAGGCCGGTATTACACTATCAAATTTCTTTGTCAAAGATTTGATCAAAGATGTGATCCAATATTCCGTCCAATATATTTGACAAAGATCTTTGACGTAGCGCTAGAAGGGGTATTACACTGTCATCAAATTTTTCGTCAAAGTTCAAGATGGCTGACAACAACTTGTTATTAACCGCAGCAGTTCTACGTACTCCAATTGCATTGTGTGCACATGCGGAAAAGAAGTGGGGGGAAAAAATGGAACCATACATACGAGGTTGACAGTCTTAAAAGTCCTGGGATTACAACTTGATAATATATTCAGTTGGGAGGAGCACACCACAGAACTGCAAAAAGGCCTTAACAAATCTGTATTTGCAATTCGAGTGTTAGCAGACATAGGCAACATAAAAATGAAAAAGCTTGCATACTTTCATTCCATAATGTCATATGGGATAATATTTTGTGGTAAATCTTTAAGTCAAACAAAAGTTTTCAAGTTCCAAAAGCGTGTAATACGTATTATTTGTGGAGTAAATTCACGGACCTCCTGCAGAAACCTCTTCAAAGAACTGGGTATACTAACTACTGCCTCTCAGTATATTTACTTCTTAATGAAATTTGTCGTAAATAATATATCTCTTTTTCCAACAAACAACTCAGTTCATACATACAATACCAGGAACAAAAATGATCTGCACAAGGACTTAAAAAGCACTTACTTTAGTTCAAAAAGGGGTCCACTACTCAGGAACACTCATCTTCAATAATTTGCCAGGAAACATAAAAAAATTTAGTTAGAAATAGCTTCAAAGGAGCGTGAAAGGCTTACTACTGGCCAACTCCTACTCCATTGGCGAAGTTTTTAGTAGAAACAAATGATGTATTTATTCATACTATTAGTATTGTCATTTCAGCTTAAAAAAATCGACATGTTCCACATCCACGAGGATCTCCTCAGCACGGATCTATGGAACGAAAAACTAATCTAATCTGGGTGAAGCCGTGGGTTTTACGACGACACGATAAGGAAATACAGAAGCGTCCGATCTTACCCGTCGGCTTTGACCCATGACGTCACAAATATGGCGGAAACGACCATAAACGACAATTCCAATATGGCGGATATAAAAACATCGCATACGTATCATAAACACTGAAATACACAGGTTTCACAAAAAGCCTAATGACTAACGGGACAAGCGTGGGAAATTGGGGGTTTTTGGGTGGGGAGAAACTAAATATACACAAATGTAGCCACCGACCGCCATACAAAACCACGCAAAACGACGAAAAAAATCGGGACTAGTGCAGCAGGGGATACAACCCGTCGGCTTTGAACAATCACGTCACAAGTCGCCAGAGAGCATGTATTACAGAGATGAAAGAGCTGAGGAGAATGTTGAGAAACAAAGGAATGCGAGAGAGATAAACATTGATCTTGTCAAAGGCATAAGTGTTTTTTGACTTTTTAAAAAAAAAATCTCACGAGATAGAATAAACTGATCCTACTTTATTAAGCAATATCTTGTCAAAAGCCGAGAAGCGATTGTTCTTAATGTTCTAGCTCCCTTCAGTACGTAATAAGTGTTTTTTGACTTTTTTTAAAAAAAAAATCTCACAAGATAGAATAAACTGATCCTACTTTATTAAGCAGCTCCCTTCAGTAGCTAATAAGTGTTTTTTGGCTTTAAAAAAAAAATCTCACGAGATAGAATAAACTGATCCTGCTTTATTAAGCAATAGTGTTTTTTTGGCTTTTTAAAAAAAAATCTCACGAGATGGAATAAATTGATCCTACTTTATTAAGCAATAGTGTTTTTTTGGCTTTTTAAAAAAAAAATCTCACGAGATAGAATAAACTGATCCTACTTTACTAAGCAATATCTTGTCAAAAACCGAGAAGCGATTCTTCTAATGTTGTAGCTCCCTTCAGTAGCTAATAAGTGTTTTTTGGCTTTAAAAAAAAAAAATTCACGAGATAGAATAAACTGATCCTACTTTATTAAGCAATAGTGTTTTTTAGGCTTTTTTAAAAAAAATCTCACGAGATAGAATAAACTGATCCTACTTTATTAAGCAATATCTTGTCAAAAGCCGAGAAGCGATTTTTCTAGTGTTGTAGCTGCCTTCAGTAGCTGATAAGTGTGTTTTGGCTTTAAAAAAATAATCTCACGAGATAGAATAAGCCGATCCTACTTTATTAAGTAATCAGTAAAAAACTAAATTGAAACATAACAGCAAAAGCTTATTAGAACACAGAACTGCTTTATTATCTATGCCTCGAAGTGAAGCCATTAAGATCTATGACTAAGGCCGGTATTACACTATCAAATTTCTTTGTCAAAGATTTGATCAAAGATGTGATCCAATATTCCGTCCAATATATTGGACAAAGATCTTTGACGTAGCGCTAGAAGGGGTATTACACTGTCATCAAAGTTTTCGTCAAAGTTCAAGATGGCTGACAGAAACATATTGTTATTAACCGCAGCAGCTGCTGCTTGTGCCACAATTGCTGTGTGTGCACATGAGATACAGAAGCGGGGAAAAAAAAGGAAACGTACCTGGGTGAAGCCGTGGGTTTCACGACGAGACGAAAAAAGCATTCAGCAAAACTTGTTACGTGAGTTAATAGTGGAAGACGTCAAGTCATACATCAATTTCTTGCGAATGGATGAGCATACTTTTCAGTATGTTCTCAGTGAAGTGATTCCTCATATCTCAAAACACAATACTCACCTAAGAACTGCTATATCTGCAGAAGACAGGCTCACTGTAACGCTACGATTCCTTGCTACAGGAGAAAGTTACTCTAGCTTACAGTACAGCACTCGAATTCCACAATGCACATTAAGTAAAATAATACCTGAAACGTGTGAAGCAATTTACAAAGCACTAAAGGACTATTGTCTGAAGGTAAATAACTGTTCTATACACTTTATGTTCATGAAGATAAATTGTTATTATTTTATTTATTTAATTTTATTTACATGGCAAATGAGATGTGTGATACCACAAAATTAATTGAAATGTATGAAGCGGATGAGACACTTTACAATGTGAGGCACCCTGATTATAAAAATAGATTAAGAAGATTGGAGAGATACAAAATTTGTAGACACATATATATTTATGGAAGGGAATCTTCATCCTGTATTCCAGCCTGCTGCAAGGCAACCTGGATATATCCAGAGGTGGACGGTTGTGCACGGACTGTCGCATGCAGCAAATCCCACCTGTCCATTAATGTCCGCTGCAGACTGTGCATAGTGGCAGTGGTGTATTCCCTGCTGCCCACTCTTTCCATTTCACGCAGATCTGCTGCGATGTGGGCGCCAAGGGTACTATAGCGGTCATCATGGACAGGCATGGTTCTGGCAGCATCAGCCATAGCCTGAAGTGTCCTGCTGGCCTCCTGCATGACGTTAGTTGCCACGTCTGGCGTGACTTTCCTCCTTTTGGTGGGAGGCCGCTCTTGACGCAGGGGCTGTGGCTGTGCCTCGCTACATGCGACAGGCTCTTGCACGTCTTGCTATAAAATAAAAGATAAAAGCCATTAGTTACGTACTTCCTTGCACATACAAAAAATCTTATTTATTTACAGGTACCCTCAAGCAGAGGAGAGTGGGAGCAAATTGCAGAGGATTTCGAGAAGAAGTGGAACTGTTATAACACTATAGGAGCAATGGACGGAAAGCACATTCGTATTAAATGTCCACAAGCTAGTGGATCGCACTTTTTTAATTATAAATCCTTCAATAGTATCATTTTATTTGCCATGGTAGATGCTTCCTACAAATTTTTGTATGTAGATGTAGGAACTAATGGGCGTGTTGGTGATGCTGGAGTGTTTTCAAAAAGCAAACTATGTGAGTGTCTCATTGACCGATCTATGCTCAACATTCCTGAAGGCAGGAAGCTTGGGAACACAAACATTACAACTCCAATGGTAGTACTGGCAGATGACGCTTTTCCTCTGAGTTATAACATTATGAAGCCATACCCCTTAAAAGGAATCACAAAAGAAGAAAAGGTTTTCAATTACAGACTGTCACGAGGGAGAAGATTAGTGGAGAGCAGCTTTGGCATTCTTGCAAGTCGTTTCAGGATTTTTCTTACTACCATTAATCTGCCTCCTGAAAAAGTTACCACAATAACACTGGCTGCCTGCACATTGCACAACTTGTTAACTGAGAGAAGAAAACACTTGTACACACGGCAGGAAACTGTGTCTGCCATAGTAGGAGACTGCACTTATTTTGAGACACAAACCACTGAGGACCTACAGCAAATGGAACCAATAGCCTGCCAAGCTGCTTCTGGACGTACAGTACACGGGAGAGCAGTTAGGGAATACTTTAAGACATTTTACAATGGCGCTGGGAAGGTGCCCTGGCAAGATAATCACATTTAGTAACGTAAAATGTAAACAAATGTACATACTGCTAACATATCCTCAAACATCGGTGTCGGTGTCGCACGTTCACTACCAGCTTCACTATCCGTGCTCTCCAAATTGCACATACTTTCGTCGGCCTCTGTAGACTGGTCTAGAAATTTCAGCATTTGAAACCAGTACACTTGTGGTGTGTACACCGCCTGCGCACTGGCTCCACTTTTGCTTTTATTCATCTGCAATATTAATAATGAAAATAATTTAACTACTTGTAGGTTACGTAAACATTATTGTATGCTTCAAGTCGCTGCAGTGAACAAATTAATGCTAATCATTTGTATAACATGTAAACTTAACTTGCATAAATAAATATAAATGAATATGTCAATACGTACTTTCGCTTTTTCGTACGAGTAGCTAGTACGGAGGCCATTTATCTTCCTCTTTATGTCTTCGGCCGTACATCCTGGCCGTATGTCTCGGCTGATTATCTCTGCAATATTTTTATAACTTTCCAATCTTCTTAACCTATTTTTATATTCAGGGTGCCTCACATTGTAAAGCGCCTCATCCGCTTCGTACAATTCAGTTAATTTTGTGGTAGACGCCACACACCAATTGTATTTAGCAGCCATGTTTACAAACACAAAAGATGACAGAACGCTCCAGCGATGCTGGCGCTCGGCGTGGTAACATATCGCATTGCAGTGAACAGAAGACAAGCGATTTCTTTGATCAAATATACGGCCTCGGCCTAGATTTGATCAAATATTGGACGACATTTGTCAAAGATCCCTATTACACTATCAAAAATCTTTGACAAAGATATTGGACAAAGATCTTGGACAAAGAAATTTGATAGTGTAATACCGGCCTAAGGAATGACGTTATGACGTCACACACCACAACACGCTTACGTCACGGGTCAAAGCCGACGAGTAAGATCGGAGGTTTCTGTTGACCCCACGATAAAAGCATTCAACAAAACTTGTTACGTGAGCTTACAGTGGAAGACGTCAAGTCGTACATCAATTACTTAAGAATGGATGAGCGTACATTTCTGTATGTGCTCAATGAAGTGTATCCTCATATCACAAAGCACAATATTCACTTAAGAACTGCTACATCTTCAGAAGACTGGCTCACTGTAACACTCCGATTCCTTGCTACAGGAGAGGGTTATGTTAGGTTAGGTCACGTCTCCAATCTTCTTAATCTATTTTTGTATTCAGGATGCCTCACGTTGTAAAGCGCCTCAACAGCTTCAGACATCTCTATTAATTTTGTAGTTGTCGGCACACACCAATTGTATTTACCGGCAATGGTTATAAAAACACTACAGACGACAGAACCCTGCAGCGATGCTAGCGCTCCATGTGGTAACATGTCACATTGCAGTGAACAGAAGACAAGCGGTTTCTTTGATCAAATATACAGTGAGGCCCTAGATTTGATCAAATATTGGACGACATTTGACAAAGTCCCTATTACACTATCAAATATCTTTGACAAAGATATTGGACAAAGAAATTTGATTGTGTAATACCGGCCTAATATACCGGTAACAAGAAAGCAGTGCTTCATATACGAGTGTCATCTTTTAAGTAATGTACATTATTACGTAATTAAAACTTGTTCCAGTGTCATATACCATTGTCATGAATATCCACAATCATGTCTTGCGATGATAGATATACAGGGAACTAAGTCAAGCGGAATGACCAGAATGGTAACACTGTGTTAATGTTGGAAGTTGAGAATCTAGCTGATGTGGTTCTTTTGCTTCGGACTTCATCTGATTTGCTGCACTTGTAGATAACAATACTGAGAGTTATTTGTGGGTGTTTGTTTCTGAGTAATGGCAACTCAACTCTGCAATTGGCACACAGTACAGTCTATAGAATGCAAGAGGAGTACGGGGTGTTCAGTAACACACGAAACGAGATCTTTATGTTCTTATCCATTCTTGCCGCACATACACGTGTAAAAGAAGCAGAGTAATACATTTTTTGTACCTTACGCTAATGTCTGGCGTTTCATGTTTTGCTTCCACGAGGAGTTTTTTGCTTTGTCTAGGACGTTGTCGTCACTTCTGGTTTCTTTCCAGATTGCAAATTCCCGAGTTGCCAGTTTAATTGAGTATTCTGATTTACTTACTTGCTCGTTTTTTGTCTTATTTGTCGCTTATTTTTAAGAAAAAATGTGGGGCTAATGTTTTGACCTAACACCATGAAGAGTCCTCAAGCTGGTGGATGTCTGCAACGAGTGGGCTTAATTTTTATTCGTCGTGCTTACTCTTGTGCTGTTTTGCCTTCCATGTCTAGTTACACTGGTTGATATGGAGCCTCCACTTGCACTGCTTTGCTTCCAGTGTCTAATTTGACAACTACTGATACGTCCCCCACACTTGCACTTCATCTGTCTCTGTGTCAGCTTCATTTCCATTGCCTGCCACATTATTGGTGGTTCTCTTGATATCCTGTAGTGTTAAGTCACACAGAATGCCATTACTGTGCTGTCCATATTTCATAAAATCTCTTTTTTCATTGACAGATTTAATGTATCTGTTATTTCGAGTAAGTTTCTTGAATATTTTGTATCAGAGGCACAACTACTGTAGCCTATATTTCAACTAAAAAATGGAGTTTTTTGTAGTACACCATATCACAAGTCATGGTGTTCCACAGGGCTCCATTTTAGGTCCCTTTCTTTTTTTTTTTGGTCTGCGTTAATGATTTCCCATCACATGCTAAGGATTCTGAACCAGTACTGTTTGCAGATGACACCAGTTTATTGATGGGAATAAAGAAGAAAATCTTACTGCATCTCCAAAAGATATTACAAAAGGAGTGTCTGAATAGTTTACCAGAAACAAGCTAATATTAATCCCCAAAAAACGGTACTCATGAATTTCCACACTGATCAAAATAAAAATCCGGCACAACCTGTAATATGTATAGATAACCAAAACATTAGTGCTGTCAGTGAAACTAAATTTCTTGGGATTCATATCCAGGAAAATCTTAAATGGAGCACTCACATCACAGCCCTAAATTCAAAATCCGGCCAGGGTGGCCGAGCGGTTGTAGGCGCTACAGTCTGGAACTGCGCGACCACTACGGTCGCAGGTTCGAATCCTGCCTCAGGCATGGATGTGTGTGATGCCCTTAGGTTCGTTAGGTTTAATTAGTTCTAAGTTCTAGGGGACTGATGACCTTAGAAGTTAAGTCCCATAGTGCTCAGAGCCATTTGAACCTAAATTCAAAACTAGCAAAAATAAGCTATGTAGGCTAGTAACAATTCTCTGCAACAATACTAGTGCAGAAACAGTTAGGGCTGTATACTTTGCTCATGTACATTCTATACTGAACTATGGTATTATTTTCTGGGGAAATGTACACCAGGCCATAACAGTTTTCAGGAAACAAAAGGCAATTATAAGAATAATGAAACAAGTGAGCAGCAGAAAACCATGCAAACCTTTCTTTAACGATCTAAAGATCCTACCCCTTCCCTGCATTTATACACTGGAAGTAGTCACACATGTCAAAAAAAAAAAAAAAGCATACTGAGTAAAGAAAACCTTTTTCCTCAAAACAAAAGTGCCCATGATTACAGTAACAGGTCAGACAGTGACATACGTGTTAATCATTGTAGCACCACATTATGCCAAAAAGGTGTATATCATGCAGGAACAAAACTTTGCAACAGATTACCAAGACATATAAAATCTCTTCTTGAACTACAAAGCTTTAAAAAGTCTGTGTCATCCTACCTTCTGAAAAACTGCTACTATTCAATCTCACAGTATCTTATGCAAGAAAAAATCTAATTTGTATCGTTAATTGTAGAAATAAGTTATAAATATACAGTATTTCAGAAATTTGTAATTATTAACTGTATAGTTCCAATTTGTCATAGAAATTTAAATAATGTATGTTTGACATTTGAAAAACCAATAGCTAAAAATATTATGTGTCCAATATCCTGTGTACTATATATGTACTGAAAAAGAGATAGGCCTATATATGGACAAATAAATAAATAAATATAAAAAATGCATGATACAGTTTTAAAAACATCTGTCTGTTACAAAATTTTGAGCAGCAATCTGATTGTAAGTTGTTCGTTCATCCATCCAACAACTGTAAGTTGTTCATTCATCCATCCAACCACTGTATCTCATAGAGTTTTGTGATAGAAGAGGACTCTCAGTGATGTGGAAGGAGTCAATTTTATTAAGTGCTGGAATGACCAGCAGTTTGCATGCATTGTGTTTCCATGGAAATATGGCTATTTGCTCACTCATTAGGTCAGAATTGAATGCTACGACACATTTTCATACATGTCTGTAGGGTATTTGCTATTTAAATTAATGAGGTGGTTGCTCATCTTAAATAGCACAAGTGTGTGACCAAGCTTGATGTTTGTATCTAATAGATGGATCATCATCAACATGTCTCATGGTCTTGCTAGAGAAAACAGTTTGAAGAGGTTGGTGATTTGCCCAGGATATTGGTATACAATTTAGTAAAACAGTGAAACATTTTATCTATCAACAGGATTTGAATAAGTTGCCTCTAGAGTAAGAACAACCACAGTGATGTTGATCTACAGTTTTGTATTTGAGAACTGGCCCAGAAGTCCTCATCAGTAGCAGCTTAGTTATTTGATATCGACTGCTGGATAAAGGTGTCCTCAGAATTTTCTGTGCATTACAGTCTTTGGCTGTGTACATTGACATCTCTCTTGCATGTTTTTTAATGCCATCTACTCACTTTCCATTAAGTTCTTCTCTGTTGTACTCCAGCATAGAATTTAAACTGCTGTGCATCTGTACACTTGCATACATGTACTGCCCACCTCTTATTTCATTTTAATTACAGCCATAGGTCCTCTGTTTCAGTGTGTTGCTTGATCCGTGTGCATGCTTTCCTATCTCTGCAAGTAATTCCCAACATTCTTCTTGCTATTAGTTCTCCAAGCAAGCATCAGTATATATATTTTTCACATTAAAAGTTGTGGCCCATAATTATAAATTAAGACTGGTAATACACATGGTAGTAAACTTCCCTTTTCAGACAAACTGAGAGCTTTATACTAGATAAAAACTGAAAATTAATTTCTAAGTGCTTTCATTCACAGTGGCTAGTTTATACAAATGTAGGAGCAACCATCCAGCAATGCACTATATCTGGTATGTGGCAGATGTGAGCTGTTTTAAAAACAGATGCATTGTAGCCTGCACAATACTCATTGCAGTTTCATACAAATGGCTTATTAACAGAATGTATGATTCAGGTGAGGAGAAGTGCATATAATTTCAACTTCCACAATCAAAGAAACAGTGGTTGCATAAATATTCCATGGTTAGAACATATAAAGTTACATAGGGGATATGTGTCTCGCTATTACAATCAGATTCAGAAACTGTCATTGTCACTACAATTTTTTGTTTGTTTCGGTATGTTTATATCATAATTGCTATGACTGTGGTTTATTATAATATTTATTAATTTGATTGTAAATGGAAATACTTGATTCATGTATTTTGATTACTATTACCTTCTTATCCTATCGTTCCCTTCAGAGTACTATATTATTTACTTTACCTCATTTTCTTCCAGAATATGCAGTGCTCTTGAGGTATGTTTCAGAAACATAATGACAGATACTTTTTCATGAGGGTGTTCACACTCGCTTCTCTTTGGCAGAATATTTTAAAAGTAGTTATGTAGGTCATCTCCATTTGTTATTATTGCCCAGTGGTTTCTTCATATTGAGTTCTGCCTTGACTATCATTATCTGTTCTTTAAATTCCTTAGTCAAATGATATCTTTTTTCCAAACTTTAAAATCATCAGTCAGTATTTGGTTCGTGGTTGCTATAATTTAACCTGACTATTCCCCCACCCAAAAACAATAAAAAAAAATTAAACATAAATTTTTTTGAGAACTATGCATTTCATTCAGCTGTTATCAGTTAACTTCTGTGAATATCCTCACAGTACTTCCATGTGGAGCAAATTGATTGTTTACAATCTTAACATTACATATCCTTTTATTGATGAAGATTCCAAAGTTTTTCAGTCATATTCAAGAATAGTTTGTGTGAAAGTCTCTTTACACATGTACCACACTTTCCATCAATAAACCATTTTTATATTCACCCTCTCTACATTTGGTTTCACGTGTAATTCTGTTTCACATTGGCTTATAATATTACACCTAATCTCTGTGACATAGTCCATAGATATACCATCAGGCACCAAATTTTTTTCCTATTGTCTGTGTGTATTATTACCATTTGTCAACATTTTAAGATGAGCAGCCAGTTATTACACAAAATGAAAATATTACCTCACTTTTTGTTTTTATAGGTTTGTCGTCATTAGTAAGCACATTTTTTTCTAGATAACATCAAAGACAGTGTAAAAAAAGTTATTACTCGAATTATTTTTCCTAAAGCTAAGTTGATGGTTTTGGAATGTGCAGGAGGGTTCTTTGCTCTGGGGTGTGAAATGTGCTCAGGTGCCTCAATTGGTGAACCAGTTTGCACAAAAGGGAAATGACCAGGTTCAACTCCTAATCCAACGAACTTCTAATCTGCCAGGAAGTTTTGTTACATTTGACTACTGTGTCACTTGTAATTTCTGGATCTGAAATTACTCTTTGGTAATTTTTGTCTTGTGAACATTACACTGTGGTCCAAGGCATCTTTCTGTGCCTAATATTTCATGCCCAGTGCTGGAGACATCGTTAGAAGTTGTAAAAACTCAGTAGTTTGAAACTTAAAACCAAGCTCAACACTGTGTGATAATTACTCTGTGGGTCCTGTGTGTGGGTTGACTCATGCAAACTGAATGCTGTTACAAGAAAGTTATAGTTCATGTTATAAACTATCTAAAATTTTGTCTGTTCTAATTTGAACTGTGCTTACTTTTTGATTTGAGAGCTTACACTGATTTGTTTAGTTTGCAGAATTGTTAACGATGAAAGAATTGGCAAGGAGATATATTCCTAAATACTGGAGAGTGCGGCGGTCTGCTGAAGTTGTAGAAGAGGAACTCAGTGATTATGAAGATTTAGACATAATAGATATGATGCCATATGATTTGGATATCACATCTGTTGTGAAAGTTAAGAATCCTTATTTGTGGAGCTGCTACCAGCTAAAAAAGGCAGAGTACAGGAAACGATATGGCCACGTGTCAGAAGTAACATTGTACCATGCAACAGCAGAAGACAATGTACAATCCATCATTAGTGAGAACTTTGATTGGAGGTTTTCTGTACGAACAAAATTTGGCAGAGGTGTTAGCTTCAGTCCAGATCTTAAGTACGCTAATAGACATTGTAATAGCAATGCTGGATGTGCGAGAGCTATGATAGTTGCAAGTGTACTGGTATCAAATAAATGCCAGGGTTCATACTCTACTAAGATACCCACCAAAGGTTGTGATACAACTGTTGGGAACAAGGACAAAGTTTATGTCAAGTATTCTGATAACGAGTTTTATCCAGAATATGTAATATATTATAATGATGATTCAGAGCTATACTGAATGATAGATTTTAATTGGCAGTGATTCTTCCATGTTTGTATGTGTTTTGTGGAATATAATTCTGGGATTTACAATTTTTTTTTTCTGTCTCAAGTTTAGTGCCACTATATTCTTACCCTATTTACATATTGAAAAAAATCTATGGAAAATGTGTCATATATCTTAAAAATAAATAAAACTATTCTTACACATTTTGAAGTTTGAGTTTGTGTACAAGAAGTACCTGATTTATTCAGTTTTAAAGGTACTGTCTACAAAGTGCAGCCTGCAAACTTTTGCTTTCCTCCTTCTAAGTTGTCTTATTTGATCACTTTATGTACATTGCTGTAATAGATGAACAATGGGTTGTAGGATTCATGTTATAATGAAGTCTCTCTAAGTACTGAATGTGGGAGGGAGAACTCTCATCACTATGGATTTACAGCAGGTAACAGTTTGAGCACTCCCATTGGAGATCTGTGATCAAAGAAATACTCGTTGATTGAAAGGTTTCCAGTCAAAAAATAACAAAATGTGTGCATCATGAGGATGGTGCAAAACTTCTTTTGAGCAATTTAGAAAATGAGGTAGATCAAAAGCTAACGATATATATTTTCTGTTCATACATCTGTGTACCGCACATCAACCAGTTACCGACATGTGGTTACCTTTCCTTGTGTTCCTTTGTTGTTTCTATCCTAGTATTTTCATTATTGCAACAAGGAACTGAATGACCTCCTACACGCTAACCAGCATGGACTCCAAAAATATCTATCGTGTGAAACCCGACTTGCACTTTTCTCACATTACATACTGAAAGCTTTGTTTGGAAGTCAGGTAGATGCAGTATTTCATGACTTCCCAAAAGCATTTGACTCAGTACTACACCTACACTTATTATCAAAAGTACAAACGTGTGGGGTATCAAGAGAAATTTGTGGCTGGATTGAGGACTTTTTGGTAGGGAGGTCACAGCATTTTATCTTGGATGGAAATTCATTGTCAGATGTAGAAGTAACTTAAGGTGTGCCCCAGGGAAGTGTGTTGGGACCTTTACTGGTCATGTTGTATATTAATGGCCTTATGGACAATATTAATAGTAACTTTAGACTTCATGCAGATGATACAGTTGTCTCGTAGGAAGTACTGTCAGGGAGCTGCATGAATATTCAGTCAGATCTTGGTAAGATTTAAAAGTGGTGCAAAGATTGGCAGCGTGCTTTAAATGTTCAAAAATGTAAAATTGTACAGTTCACAAAACGAAAAAGCGTAGTGACGTATGACCATAATATCAGTGAGTCACAGTTGGAATTGGCCAACTCATACAAATGCCTGGTTGTAACATTTTGTAGGGATATGAAATGGAATGATCACCTTGGCTCAGTTATGGGTAAGCTGGGTGGTAGACTTCAGTTTATTGGTAGAAGACCGGGGAAGTGCGATCAGTCTACAAAAGAGATTTCTTGCAAATCACCTATGTGACCAGTTCTAGAATATTGCTCAAGTGTATGGGACCCTTACCAAATAGGACTAAAGGGGGATACTGAACATATACAGCGGAGTGCAACATGAATGGTCACAAATTTGTTTGACCTGTAGGAGAGTGTTAAAGAGATGCTGAAAGAACTGAACTGGCAGACTCTTGAAGGTAGAAGTAAACTATTCTGAGAAAGTCAATTAGCAAAGTTTCTGGAACCAGCTTCAAATGTTGACTTTAGGAATACACAACAACCCCCTACATATCACTCACATAGGTATCATGAAAATAAGATTAGAATATTTACAGCATGCAAAGAGACAGCCAAACAATCATTCTTCCTGCACTCCATACGTGAATGGGACGAGAAGACACTCTAATAACTAGTACAATGGCAGGTACCCTCTGCCATGCATATCTCATCAGTTTGAAGAATTTTGATGTAGATGTAGGAAGAGGTAAGGTTTTTACTTCTTTAAAATTAGTGTGCTTGATTTCCTGATGTTTGCATGATCTATGTAATTTCCTTTTTCCCACCTGTGTGTGTGTGTGTGTGTGTGTGTGTGTGTGTGTGTGTGTGTGTGTATGTGTGTGTGTGTGTGGTGTTGGTTGGTGATTTACTTTCAGTCTTTTCCTGGCTTATTGTTGACGCTTTCAGTGACAGCTTTCCTGAATTAGTACATCGGTATAAGTTCGTGTATATCCCTTCATATGGTCTCTGAACATTATGACAATACATTTTAATTTATCTACTAGGCATATCTTCCATTTAATAGGTTTTTCTATGCCTTGTGATTTGCCTGTGGGATTCTTCTTGGGGAGTATTGGGAATATATCACAAAATTTAGTTCTTGACTTTTAAGTGACTGTTGGCCCTCATTTCTGCAATTTTTTACTGCCAAGTTACACCAGACAATGCTGCTTTCAGGTCATTTAGTCTTCTTTATGAAAAATCTTTTATGGTCTGGACAACCAAAGCCACAATAGATTACATTGAGAAATAAAACTGCTTCGGCTTAAAATTCTTTTGTTCCTAGGTACTACCATTTTCATAGCACTTACAGCTGTATATTCAGGTGCAAATCTGTATATAAGTGGAAAAACAATTGTGTAGGAAATTAACAATCTCAACTCTTCTTTAACAATAATCAAAGGAATAGGAAAGATTGTTACTCTCCGTGAAGATGAACCATTGAGTTGGAGGCAGGCACGATGAAAATACATACATCTGCAGCTATAAGCCAAAGCCTTCCTCAGCAAAGAAAACATACGTACCTTCACACATGCAAGCACACCTCATGCACACTCAGCCAACGTCATCAGCAACTCTGATAACAGCTGCCAGTGGTGGAAGCCAAGTGTGTGATGTGTTTGCACATGTTAAGGTGCTGAGGAAGGCTTGGCCAATAGCTTCGTATGTATCAGTATTCTCATTGTGACTGTCTGCGACTCAATGAGTCATCTTTATGGCGAGTAGCGACCATATCTATTTCTTATATTGTTATTATTCCAACCTGAAGTTTCCAGTGTTTGATTTCAATCCTTCTTTAATAATTCTTGTGCCCTCTCTTTACTACTCCCACCACCTATATGTATGTTGAACTCACCACATAATGCAATTTTTAACTTAAGGACTTAAGGCATATAAACTAAGATAAGCAGTTCTCTATCTGTGCAATATTTTTCAAAGGTACCTTCTGGTGAATGGTACACAGAGATAACTATGAGATCAATATTTGTTAACACCAATGCAAGCAGTATAGTATCCTATTCTGTACAAAAGTTTTTTTAATTCAATTTCCTGTACAGCAAGACTGATTTTGCCATGCACAGACATATCACTGTGGGTTGTTGTTATCCGATACTTTGCATTTGGCATATCCGAATATTCAACAGATCTGTATTAGTCACCATGTTGAGTCAACAAGTGCTCGCAGATACATAAAACATCTGATTTTACTTGTACAAGCAAGTATAAAAGGTCCACATTAGTTCTTAACCCTGCAGTAGTAATGCCATGATTCCTATCATTAGTAGTTGCTCCAGACTGTCGGTCCAAATGGAGATAAACATAGATTTATAAATAAAAACCAAGAAGTTATTGTAAATATATAATTAACTACACTCCTGGAAATGGAAAAAAGAACACATTGACACCGGTGTGTCAGACCCACCATACTTGCTCCGGACACTGCGAGAGGGCTGTACAAGCAATGATCACACGCACGGCACAGCGGACACACCAGGAACCGCGGTGTTGGCCGTCGAATGGCGCTAGCTGCGCAGCATTTGTGCACCGCCGCCGTCAGTGTCAGCCAGTTTGCCGTGGCATACGGAGCTCCATCGCAGTCTTTAACACTGGTAGCATGCCGCGACAGTGTGGATGTGAACCGTATGTGCAGTTGACGGACTTTGAGCGAGGGCGTATAGTGGGCATGCGGGAGGCCGGGTGGACGTACCGCCGAATTGCTCAACACGTGGGGCGTGAGGTCTCCACAGTACATCGATGTTGTCGCCAGTGGTCGGCGGAAGGTGCACGTGCCCGTCGACCTGGGACCGGACCGCAGCGACGCACGGATGCACGCCATGACCGTAGGATCCTACGCAGTGCCGTAGGGGACCGCACCGCCACTTCCCAGCAAATTAGGGACACTGTTGCTCCTGGGGTATCGGCGAGGACCATTCGCAACCGTCTCCATGAAGCTGGGCTACTGTCCCGCACACCGTTAGGCCGTCTTCCGCTCACGTCCCAACATCGTGCAGCCCACCTCCAGTGGTGTCGCCACAGGCATGAATGGAGGGACGAATGGAGACGTGTCGTCTTCAGCGATGAGAGTCGCTTCTGCCTTGGTGCCAATGATGGTCGTATGCGTGTTTGGCGCCGTGCAGGTGAGCGCCACAATCAGGACTGCATACGACCGAGGCACACAGGGCCAACACCCGGCATCATGGTGTGGGGAGCGATCTCCTACACTGGCCGTACACCACTGGTGATCGTCGAGGGGACACTGAATAGTGCACGGTACATCCAAACCGTCATCGAACCCATCGTTCTACCATTCCTAGACCGGCAAGGGAACTTGCTGTTCCAACAGGACAATGCACGTCCGCATGTATCCCGTGCCACCCAACGTGCTCTAGAAGGTGTACGTCAACTACCCTGGCCAGCAAGATCTCCGGATCTGTCCCCCATTGAGCATGTTTGGGACTGGATGAAGCGTCGTCTCACACGGTCTGCACGTCCAGCACGAACGCTGGTCCAACTGATGCGCCAGGTGGAAATGGCATGGCAAGCCGTTCCACAGGACTACATCCAGCATCTCTACGATCGTCTCCATGGGAAAATAGCAGCCTGCATTGCTGCGAAAGGTGGATATACACTGTACTAGTGCCGACATTGTGCATGCTCTGTTGCCTGTGTCTATGTGCCTGTGGTTCTGTCAGTGTGATCATGTGATGTATCTGACCCCAGGAATGTGTCAATAAAGTTTCCCCTTCCTGGGACAATGAATTCACGGTGTTCTTATTTCAATTTCCAGGAGTGTATGTTTAAATTTTAATGGCAACTGAGACTTCCACATGTTCTGAAACAAGCTGATGAGACAACAGGTGCAGAAAATATCTTTGTCTAGTGCACTTGTCTGGGTTTATAGCAGCACGAGTTACTATAGGTTGATACCTGCAGCATGCAGTAGAGAATGAGGTATTACTATGGGCAATCAGTGTGTCTTGCAGAATTGTAGACAGCACACAACCGTCACATGTCTAGATGTCTAGAATAAAGGAGTAACACAGTACTGCTAATAACTGGAAGGTACTCGGGTTATGTGATTTCTAGGTCCAAACGTGCGAAAAGGAAAGGAAAAAATACATTCATGCAGACTGTTGTACCATGTTTAGCTACTGCAGGGATAATCACTGTATGATAGTTGCTGTAACTTAAGGGATATTACTGTCTACACTAACTTTCTTTCTATATAATAATATTTGGCCCTTATTTTTAATTTCAGACTCCATTTTATTGTAGAATTGGTTGATACCTGCAATAAGAAAATGCCTTATTACAGTATTCTTCAGCCATGTAGTAGTGTCCATTAGCATGTCCTATAGATGTATTCAACAATCTTGAAACTGTTGTTTACACTCTAAGCTTGTAATGTCTGTTCTTGAAAGTTGCTGCTACTTGAATTTTTTTTTTTTTTTCCCCATTCGCTTTTCCTAAATGGAAATCATCTCTCCATGTACTACTACTTGCTTATCACCAGTACGTATTATCAAATTTTTTTGTATCTGGAACTTGAATTTCTGACTGATGATGTGGCAGATGCTTGAGGGACTGGTCTTTCGTTCTCTGCAGATTTCTGAAGTACAGTTTTAATGGGATTTTTGGTTGTAAAGGTGCATATGAGTCATTTTGTACATATTGTTTATTTGTTGCTCTGCACTAATGGATGAGATTTGCTTACTGTAATGCTGAGCAGTGCTTTTCTTATAATGTACCTCATGCCAGTCCATGTTTGAGTTGATATAATAATAGTAATAATATTTATTCGACATCAAATAAACAGATAAAATCCCTAGAAATTATACTGTTTCAGGACATCCTACACATTATTCTTCTTATACACCAGTGTGCAAATGATAAACTAAAGTTTTGTATTTAACACTAAATTTTTAATTTTAATAAATTTTACATTTATCAATATGTTGGGCGAGTCAGTGTTATCTGATGATTATTGAATTTATAGTACACAGCAACATTTTAAGATTTAGTGACTTACTGTATTTCATAAAATACATAGTGAATAGCATTTTACATCTTATATGTTAATTTTGACAGAAATTAATCATTTATGATAATATAAAGTCCTTTAAGCACTTGACCATCTTTTTTGGCGCACTTGTCAACCCTCTGCATGAAGTTTGTCATCACTCTCCAACATGTTATGGGGTACAGCATGAATTTCTCGGTCAGGGCATCATTTAATTGAAAAACAGCATATGGTTTTCTCAAGAAAACCCCACAAGAAGGAGTCATATGGACTAAGATCAGAAGAGCAAGGCAGCCAGTCAACTTGCTTAAACCAAATATTTCAATGATTTATGCCTTAGTGGCAAAGTTCTGAGACAAGAAAATTGCACAACATGGTCAAATAACGTTTGGAGCTCACGATGACAGCTCTCCCATTTTCTCCAAGGAAATAAGGTGCCATGAAACCAGATTCCTGTAATCCAGCACACACTGTAACTCTGTCACAATGCTGGTGCAGTTGGTGAGGTGTTAATTAAAACAGCCGTTTAGGAAAAATAAGCATCATCTGACATTAAAATCATAATCTCAGGTTCTTCCTCCAACGTCTCTCTCATTACTTCAGCAAAACATTTCCTTCTCAAACAAAAAGGAGGTAACACTGACTCACCCAGTGTAAGAAACAGCATTACAGAATTTTGTATTATCATTTCATTGCTTGTGAATAACGTAAAACTACAAGCCTGATGTACTTACAAAGTGTGTTTCATAAAGGCAAAGAACTAATTTGGGGAATGAGATAGATTTTCAATTAAAATTCATTTAGTTGGTCTTTTAATTTGCTAATAGGAAGGGATGTGTGTAACATTGTTCTATGGCTATTTAAGTGGTATCTTAATTTTTGTCTTATGGTATGGTAGTGCAGGTCACAGTTTAAGTTTTGATTTTTTTGTTTTCACAAGCAATATTACATTTATTACACATTCTTGTAATTTTTGGAAACAGGTTCTGACATGGCTCTGGTTTTAGCACCATAAATATTTCTGACTGCTTTTCCCTGTTGTGTTAGCAATGTTTTTAGATTGGTTTGTGTTGTTGCACTCCATATTTCAGCCACATAGCTGAAATTTGATGAGAACAATAAGTAATATGTAGTTTCTAGCACAAATATATCTTTCCAATATTTGATAATAATTTTTATGGCAGATATGTTTTTAGACAGCTTACAAGCTAAGGAATCCATTTGCATGTCCCAGTTTAGGATGTCTTGGATTGTGAATCCCAAGAATTTTGTCTGTTTCTCCTTTCTTAAAGTGTTGATAATTTCATATCAAATGCTATCTGGTCCCTGATGCTGAATTCCATTACCACAGTCTTGAAGCACTTACATTTGTACTGGACCATTTCATTGATAACATTGTTGCACAGCACTGCCACACAGTTGTAGGCTTTTTATTTGCAAATAATAGATGTATTGTCTGTATACAATATTTTTTTAGAGTTAGAACCATACTTTATATCATTAACATAAATTAAGAATAGAAGGAGTCCCAACATGGAACTTTGAGGCACTCCGTATTTGATATCAGTAATTTTGTATTTGAATGACCCACTGTTTAAGCAACCCAAGTTGTGTCCTATTGCTCATATACAGTTTTATTAATTCATCTGCAGTTTCTCTAATTACCAGGTTCTACAGCTTGTCAAGTAATATGATGATGTTGACACAGCCAAAACTGTTTTCAAGATTAGCAAACACTCCAGTAATATGTGCTTTGTTCTCTATGGCAGTTATTATTTCATCTATTAACTGTGCTGTCGATACTGAAGTTGACATGTTTTTTCATAAAGCCAATCTGATTTTCAAATATTAGGTTGTGTTTATGCAGGAATATCGTTAGTGTAAATATCTTTCTGAGTTCTCATAGAAAATGCTAGTAAGATTGAGATGGGTCAATAGCTTTCAGTTTTAGATTCATCACCTTTCTGGTAAGCTGGCATTACTTCTTGTATTTTTGGACTGTTTGGGAAGCTAGCTGATGCAGTTAAATCATTTACAACTGTGGCCATGACATCAGACTTGTTATCTATGCATCTTTTTAAAGTGCTGGTAGCCAACCTATCATAGCCTGCAGATTTTCAATTTTTTTGTTGACTTTACTATGTATTTTCCATCCTTGCTGTTAGTTGATGACTAGTATATGGTTTGTTTAACTGAAATTCCTTTATATCTGTACTGGAGATGGTTGAAGTAGTCATGGATGGATTTTCCTACAGAAGAAATGTACTGAGAAAAGGAAAGGAAAGAGGGAGAGAATCATATTTTGATCTGATATTGGCAGTTGATGATACTTTATAGTAGCTGGTAAGATAACTGACTAATTTGTCCTTGCAATTCCTAAACAGCTATGCCACTGTTACTCGAGTTTCTTAACATTGTGACTACGTATTCACTTCTAGTTTATAGTAGTAGATCTTTTTAATAATAATGATACTGGTAGTTGTTAAATTCTACCTCTATTCACTTCTGGATTTATCTAGTTATTTATTTTTATTTTTCATACTTGTTTACTGGCAGTGTTATTTCTGGGCATGAGATGTTGAAGTAATAAGAAAGGTCTGATGAAAATTCACTGAAAGTAATGCAGTTTTTTTCATACCATTGGATGCACAGTTCTCTCTCCCTCTCTCTCTCTTTTGCATAATGATTTTCTGTTTCTACCAGTACCTAAACAGCAAGGCAGTAAGGAATGGAAAGGTACAGAACTGATGCATTGTATGTAAAGTGAGGCATGTTAGTTACAGAATAGAATAGAGTCTCATAACATACAATTTCAAGCCATTGACTTAAAATTGCAAGAGATTCTTCAAAACACAAAAACTTGTTTACAATTTTCCTTACAATACAAGTAATATAATATACAGTTCTGGATAATTACTTAATTAAGCAATTAATAATTTTTCTTCAAAAGTAACAAACTTCTAAGATTAACAGTCCTAAGTATTTGCTCTCTCCTGCTCAATTTTTCAGGTTTTCATTTATGAATTCTTCTACTGAATAGTAATATTTCTGCACTAGTTTCTCATATAAGGATTTTTTCAGTGTTTCTAAATTTATGCTGAGCAATTCTCTTCCTTTCACTTTGTTATAAATTTTCATACCCATATAATGTGGAGTTTGATTATAAAGTTTTAAACAGTGGGTGGGCAGCATAAAATTATTTTGTTTCCTGGTGTTGCAATCATGTTGAAAATGATTTGCCACAAATAAATCCGGGTTACTGTGTACAAAGATAATCAGCTCATATGTGTATAGTGAGGGAACACTTAGTATACTCAGATTTTTTAGCAGTGGGCGACATGATTTTCTTCGCCCTGCATTGTGCATATTTCTAGTGATAGTTTTCTGAAGTTTTAGTATTTGACACATATAGTCTGAGTTACCCCAAAATACAATTCCATACCTTATTACTGACTCAAAGTAGCTGTGATATACTAATTTTCTTATGCCCATACTGGTAGCATTGTACAATATTCTCATTGCATATGGTAGACTATTTAATTTATTTGCAAGGTACTGTATGTGTGACCCCCCCCATGATATATTTTTATCTAGTTGCATTCCTAGGAATTTCATACAGCTAGCTTCCTGCAAATCCTGGTTTCTGTGACTGACCTGAATATCAGTTAATTTTGCTTGTTTTGTTTTAAATTGCATTAACTGAGTCTTTTCCATGTTTAATTTTAATCCTTTTAAATCAAACCAGTTATCTAAGTTTTCTGAAGTATTTGTGGGTTTCTTGGCTATAGCGACAGACCACGCACAGAAAACTCCAACTTATTATGATAAGACACTTTTATTAAAGTTCATATAATTACAGAAAACACAATAAAAACAATGCAGAAATTCACAACACACGTATCCCTCAGTCAAGTAGTAGATGGAACCTCCAAAGAATCTCAAGTCTCCAAAGACCATTTACTCTGCACTTCACCGGTGAAGTTACTGGCGGTCGACTGTTGCCACAGAGGCCCCCCCCCCCCTCCTGGCAGTGCAGAGCACTGGGGGGTAGGACGTGGGTGTCTTCCTGCGTAGTGGCGTTGAGGTATGCTCGCTGGTTGATAGCACCATGTGCTAAGAGTCCATACTGTCTGTGCAGAGTGGACGAGTGCTCGTATAGTCCGCCATCCAATGGGGGCAGGGGGCGGACTGGTCGACCTGCACATGTGAACTGAACTGTCACAGAAGATGTCGTCGTTGCAGTACAGGTGGAGAGGGGGATGCAAATCCTGAGCATCCCGTCAGTGCTGAACGTTGCAGCTATGGCAGCCGTATCCATGCCATTTGGGATAGGGACTGTGCACAGGATGGTGATATGTGACGTCGGTGTGGACCCACGTGAAGTGTCCCCTATGCAGAGGACGAAGATGGATCCCTCATGGCGCTGCAAGGAAAGCTCATCGCGTGGGCATTCAGAAGCATTGATTGAGTTGCAAATTTCGTCAACAGTGGATGTAGGGGCACTAGAGAGGGTGGGGGGGAAAAGTAACGTAGTTCAGGAGAAACACTCTGCGGGGGTATTGGGTGCCAACACTTGGGATGGGGTAATGTCACACGCAACATGTGGTTGAGCCTGAGGTTGTGGATTGTCACACACAGTGCCTGTGTGAAACGAGGGTAGAGTATCGTTATACACAACCACTGAGTTGCCCACAGGTATAGGCTTGATGCACATACGATCATGGTGGAGCGCAGGGGAGTGGGCAGTCTGTGTGTGATCGGGGTCGTCACCTGACGGAAGAGCACTCGACCCAGGGGGGGGGGGGGGGGGGAGGGGGGGTGCTACAGATTCCTCGATTGTCCAGGCTGGTTTCACGCGTTGGAGGGAAACTGTCTGCCAGTGGCCACTGACGAGAATGTCCATAGTATTGTCCGTGCAAGGGACTACTCAATGCAGGCCAGAGTAAGGTGGCTGTTATGCCAGTTTGACTGTGTCATCCCGTAACATAACGAACTTGCAAGAGTCCAGTGTCGAATACAGGAATACCCGAGGACGGGTATGTGGTCGTGAAGGAGGCGTGCGGATCATGGCTATGTGTGTCTGGACATGCTCAACTAGCGTGGGGTGATCAGATAGGTCGGTGATTGCTTCATCATTGACGAACTCTGCGGGGAGAACTAGGGTCTCGCCAAACAGGAGCTCTGCGAGTGAAGCCTGGAGGCCTGTCTTGTAAGCCGTGCATATTCCTAGCATAACCCAGGGGAGGGCGTCGCACCACTCACAACCGTGGCACATGAATGCCGCTTTCAGAGTCCTGTGCCACCGATCAACCAGTCCATTGCTCTGAGGGTGGTAAGCCATAGTGCGGAATCTATCTGCCCCACAGAGGATGCAGAGTTTGTTAAACAGCAAGGATTCAAACTGTCTTCCCTGGTCGGTGGTGATGGATGTAGCGTAGTCAAATCGAGCTATCCAGGAGGATACGAATGTGTGTGCTACGGAATCCGCTGTGATGTCCTGCCGGGGTATTGCCTCCACCCAATATGTAACGCAGTCAATGATGGACAGGATATACCTGAAACCATCAGACACGGGTAACGGTCCTACGAGCTCCACATGTACATGTCAGAAGCAGCCTTTCGGGATGTCGAATTTACCTAGACTGGGTTGTGTGTGCCTGCCGACTTTGTTGCGCTGGCACTGTAAACAAGCACGAGCCCAAGTATGACAATCCCTCTTCACACCTAGCCTCACAAAGCATCCTGTAACCAGGTGCGTAGTAGCCTTAGCATCAGTACTTGCCAGGTTATGTAATGTAGTGAACACTTGGTGACGCAGCGCAGGGGGAACAATAGGCCGGGCGGTGCCCATGGATGTATCACACTACAGTGGCCTGTAGGTAGTCAGCCACCACATTTTCTGAACCTCGAATGTAACAGATGTCTGTTGTGTATTGGCAAATTAAGTCCATTTGCCGAAACCTACGTGGGGGAAGGTCAGCAGTGATGTTATGGATAGCCTCTGCAAGGGGCCGATGTTCTGTGAAAATTGTTATATTCCTTCCTTCGATGTCTGTGCAGAAATATTTTACAGCTTCATAAACTGCAAGCAATTCTCTGTCAAATGCTGACCATTTACGTTGAGCTGTGGATAGTTTTTTGGAAAAAAACCGGAGTGGTTGTGTCATGTGATTGACATGCTGTTGGAGGACTGCACCGATTGCAAACTCACTTGCATCCGCTGTAATAGAGATGTAGGCATCTGGCAAAGGGTGGGCGAGAGTGACACCACACGCTAACGCTGATTTAAGGTCTTCAAAAGCTCTCACCGTGGTGTCAGACCACTGTACTCAGTGACTGCCCGAGGTTTGTTTCCTGGCCAATGCATCAGTCAAAGTGGCTTGAATGGCTGCCACCATCGGCAGGTTATGATGGTAGAAATTGACAGTTCTTAAAATCTGGCGTAATTCATGAAACGATACTGGGAGAGGTAGATCACGAATGCAGTCAACCCACTCCTGCAGGATACAGATACCATCCGAGGAGACGGTGTACCCCAGAAAAGTGACAGCAGTGCAGCGGAGTTGTGACTTGTCATTATTGATCTCGACTCCGTTACATGTCAATAAGTCTCGTATCATGGCCAGGTGGAATTCATGTTCCCTGTCGGACTGGGAAAAAATTAGTATGTCGTCGAGGTATGCATAGCAATATGTGCAGTTAAACAGAAGTGAGTCTATAAAACGCTGCCAAGTTTGGGTCGCGTTTTTGAGATCATAAGGCATGTAACAAATTTCTTACAGGCCCAAAGGTGTGTTCACTGGTGTCTTTGGTATGTCACTCTGTTCCATTGGTATCTGTAAATATGCCTTGCAGCAGTCCAAACACTGAAGATGCGTGCTCCACTAGTGCTTGCACAGTCTTGTATGTGAGGTCTCGCCTAATTGTCTAATACAGTCAGCACATTGAGGTGACGATAGATGCCGCAGAGCTGCACTGTGCCGTCCTTTTTGGGGACTAGATGTATGGGCGAGGACCAGTTACTGTCCGATGGGCAAACAATACCTGCCTGTAGAAGTTCTTCCACTGCAGCTTTAGCAAGGCGTAGTTTATGTGGTGGCAGTCGGCATACTTTATGATGCACTGGTGGCCCATCTGTCGTGACAATTTTGTGTGTTGTGCCATTTGTGATAGCATTCAGCTTGGCTGGCAAACGCACTTGGGGGCCATCGTGAACAGGAATCGGTAGCACACAAGAGTCACTGACCTGTTGTGCCAGGAAACTGTCTGCATAGGTTCCATGAGGTGCATCTCTAGTGTCAGATGGTGGCGGTGTTGGCAGGCATTGTACAAGGCATTGTGCCTCGGTGAGGGCTTGCATAGCCGACGATATGGCATGGTTCAGTTCGGCGTTGTGAGCAAGGAGATTGCCAACTGCAGGGCATTCGGGCTGGAGCTGGGCAATGGGAGTTGTGAGGCTGTCCGCCAGTGAAGAGCACTCGATGGGAGCTGTGTCGAACTCGTCGGGAAACTGAGGGGGAGGGGGGCTGAAGAGGTGACTGAACATGCAATGTGAGTGGACGAGGCGTGGTGCAATAATGCGGCCAACTGAAGATCTGGAGACAGTCCGAAGTGGAAAAAGAAGTCAATGCCAAATACTGGATCTTCGATGTCAGCCACGTAGAAGCACCAAGTGAACTGTTTGCCAGGTATGAGTTCAATAGGTAAGTTGGCCAAACCATTGACTCGAAGTGGCGACTTATTTGCTGCTTGAAGGGACAGTTTGGTTGGTGTCGTGTCCTTTACAGAAAATGTGGGATGTATGACACTAACGTCTGCTCTGGTATCGACGAGAAAATACCGGCGCGAACCTAAATCCAAGGCACACAGACTTCCTCGTGAGGTGGGGGATCTGACAGAATGCAACGTCTGTGGGCACCCCTGCATGTATCGGCGGGCCGTGGCGCCTACTGCGGCCCGTGTGCGGTGTTTGGGAACGCGGAAGGCGGACGGCAGTTGCGAGTGGCGTCCCTGAAACTGGAGTGGAACCAGCATATGCCTGAGTCAACTGTACTTGTCCCGCAGTCGAAGCATCATGCAAGGGGAAGGTGGGGCGGGCAGGCACTAGCCCGGTTGGGGTGGGGAGAGGCTGTTGCCGACCCACTGGCGGTTCCAGGTCGTGGCTGCTAGATGGCTGCTGTTCCATGTGCTGTCCACGATACGCATGTGCCCGGCCTCTACCACCCGATGGTGGAAGTATAATCACAGGATTACCAACCTCGGCAGTATTAGGCACTGTGCTGCATGGAGGGAGGTGGCTGTGTCGAATAATGGCGTATGCCTGGTCTGCCAGCTCTAGTTTATCCTCGAGTGACACTGTGGTATGTGGAAGCAAATGTAACTGTAGTTCTTGCGGCAGCTTCACCAACCACAATGCCCAGAGCGCTAAGTTCGGCAAGATCTCGGTGCTGACCTGCGCTCGCAAGCGTCGCCACAGCTGTGAGGGTATTCTGTCGCCTAAAGTCTTATCGTAAATTATGTTGTGAATCATATCGGCTGGTGGACGAGAGAGGCGTTCGATGAGTAATGCACGAGCAGAGGCATATTTGTTGCTCTTGGGTGGGTTCAGCAACAAGTCACTGGTGAGATCAGGGTGGTCGTGCAGGTGGTTCACTTAACACACAAAACAAGTGCCGTCGTCCGCAGTGCCATGTATGTCCAACATCTTGTCCACCAAGGTACACCACATCACTGGGTTGTCCGTTTGTAATGGCAGCAGCTTCGGAAAACGACCGGTGGCCAGTGCTTGCGGGGCTGTAGGAAAGGCACGAAACGTACAGGGATTCTGCATGGTGTTCACTGGTACGAATGGTGACGGGCGATGTGTTGCGTTGAACGTCGGTTAGCTGTGTAGGTGAGACATGGTATCCAGTCCTTGTAGGCATAGAATCTGAACGGCCACACGACGAGCACAGCACGGCAGGCGTGGAAGGATCAACTGCCGATGCAGCCGAAATCTCGAGCAGAGGCGCGAGATCGCGATTAAGCGCCGAGTGACAGGGTGTAACCATGGCAGGTGTGTCGCCCAAGGTGTGCACGGGGCGGCAGGATGGATAGGCGTATAAATGGCCCGGCGTGGTTGGCCCAAATGTCCCTTCGACCGGCGTGGAGGGGAACACGTTAAATGGCGGGCCACTCTGAGGAGGGGAGGGGGCAGCCATGCGGGTGGACCCCGAAACTGGGTGGCCGTGTGGTCCATGTTGTGCGGTAGAAACTCGGGCAAGGGGTTTCCGGGATCTTGTGCTGGAGGAGCATTCTGTCGTGCATAGAGTGCCATAGAAGGTGTCCACGATGATGTGTACAGTGCCTCATGTGGTATGCCGGCAGAGGTTAGAGTCAGCCGGCCAGGGGAGTCAAACACCGGAGATATGAACATTCCTGGTGTATTAGTAGCAAATGGGGTAAAGCACTGCGCTTCACAGTCGAATGTCCATTCTGCGGTCACAGCGTCCTGCAATGCCAGGAAAACTGGAGGCTGTGACATTGTCTATTGGCGCGAAACCGGTGATACACAGCGAGCGAATGCAGCGTATTTTCGCGACTCGGGGTCACCAGTGTGGGTTTTTTGGCTATAGCGACGGACCTCGCACAGAAAACTCCAACTTATTATGATAAGACACTTTTATTAAGGTTCGTATAATTACAGAAAACACAAGAAAAACAATGCAGAAATTCATGACACGAGTATCCCTCAATCAAGTAGTAGACGGAACCTCCAAAGAATCTCGAGTCTCCAAAGACCATTTACTCTGCACTTTGCTGGTGAATTTACTGGCGGTCGACTGTCGTCACATATTTAATACAGTTTGTGGAATTCGATCTGTAATGTTACTTTCAATGATTAAAGATGTGTCATCTGCAAATAAAACTGAGTGTTACTCAATATTAAGTGGCAGATCATTTATGTAAAACAAAAACAGAATGAGATCTAAGATAGAACCTTGGGGTACTCCATGTGAAATGGTTTTCCATTTTGTAGTATAAGTTCCTCTCTATGATGTTATAACCACTCTTTGTCTTCGGTTGGTTGGATGGGATTTAAAACATTCTAATACTGTGCCACTAATTCCATACTTTTCCGGTTTTCTGAGTAGCAAGGAGTGATTCACACTATCAAAAGCCTTTGATAGGTCACAAAAAATTCCTGTGGCATGCAATGAATTGTCTAGAGACGAGCTAATTTTATCAACAAAATTATTTATAACAAATATTGTGGTTTTGCCTTTCTGTAATTCATACTGATTTTTTGAGATTATTTTAATTTTTTCTATGAAATTTTGAATTTGTATGGTGACTACCTTCTCAAATATTTTTGACAGTGATTGAAGAAGAGAGACTGGACGATAGTTTCCTATGTGTTCTTTTGTAACTTTTTTGAATAGTGGCTTAACTGCTGCATACTTCAGTGTGCCTGCAAAACAACCTTCTTGAAGGGAATGGTTAACTATTGTAGGTAGTGGCTGCGCAATTATTTTAGAGGCTGTTTATAACACTTTTGTAGGTATATCATCGCATCCTGCTGAGGTTTTACTTTTTAGTGACAGTATCACATTTTCTATATCTTTTTACAGTGGCTTTTATAAATGTACTGAAAAATTCTCTGGCAAGTTGCTCACTGCTGAAGAAATTTACCGTTTCTGGATACTCTGCTACATTGACATTAGATCTGTTTACATTTATAAGGAATTCATTAAGCAATTCAGAAATTTGAGCACGATTTACAATAGTTTTATCATCTACCTTGATTTCAGAAATATTGTGGCCTCTACCTGTGGCCCCTTTTTCAGCTTTGATCACTGATCATAATGCCTTTGATTTATTTTCACTATCCAATATAAATCTATTATTTGTCAGTTCTTTGGCTGCCTTTACAACTTTTTAAAAAAATATTTTTGTAATCTTTTACATAGGTAACAAAATCAGAACATTTGTTATGTTTTAGTTCCCTCTGTAGCCGTCTTTTTCTTGCACTCGAGATTTTTATTCCTTCAGTAATCCACTTTACTTTATTTCCTACTTTTTTTTATTATGTACAGTAAGGGAGTAAAGTTTCATTAAAAACGTGCAGGAATTTTTCCAAGAAAGTAGCAAAATTTTCAGAGCATGAAATACTATGATCTATAGACCACTCCACCTTATTTAATCTATGATAGAATAAGTTTATATTTTCTTTGCTGAACCGGCATTTGGTGTACTTTTTTCGAGCATGGTTCTATTGTTTTTGGTAACTCCATAAACAGAGCGCATTGATCAGAAAGTCCTAAATCTAAACAAAACTTATTTGCCTCATTATAAGTGTAACTGGTTAAAATATTATCTGTACATGTTGCAGACACTTCGTTTACTCGAGTGAAATAGTGAAATTTGCGCTGAAACCCGATGTTTGAATCATATCAATGAATATTGTTGAGTTATTGGCTTCACTGGCCGGATCTATGTTGAAATCAGCGGTTACTATGACTCTTTTCTTGGTTTCTTTTTGGCGTTTTCGCAATAGACACTGGAATTTCGACAAAAAATGTTTAGTTATTGCTGCTCGCGGAATTCTGTACACAGATAAAATTAGAATATTTTGCCCTAACTTTACGTAGTAGCTTTCAAATATATATTGTTCATTTTTGGAATCTAAATAGAGTCTTGCTCTATATTCCATTGGTCTTTCAACTACACTCCTGGAAATTGAAATAAGAACACCGTGAATTCATTGTCCCAGGAAGGGGAAACTTTATTGACACATTCCTGGGGTCAGATACATCACATGATCACACTGACAGAACCACAGGCACATAGACACAGGCAACAGAGCATGCACAATGTCGGCACTAGTACACTGTATATCCACCTTTCGCAGCAATGCAGGCTGCTATTCTCCCATGGAGACGATCATAGAGATGCTAGATGTAGTCCTGTGGAACGGCTTGCCATGCCATTTCCACCTGGCGCCTCAGTTGGACCAGCGTTCGTGCTGGACGTGCAGACCGCGTGAGATGACGCTTCATCCAGTCCCAAACATGCTCAATGGGGGACAGATCCGGAGATCTTGCTGGTCAGGGTAGTTGACTTACACCTTCTAGAGCACGTTGGGTGGCACGGGATACATGCGGACGTGCATTGTCCTGTTGGAACAGCAAGTTCCCTTGCCGGTCTAGGAATGGTAGAACGATGGGTTCGATGACGGTTTGGATGTACCGTGCACTATTCAGTGTCCCCTCGACGATCACCAGTGGTGTACGGCCAGTGTAGGAGATCGCTCCCCACACCATGATGCCGGGTGTTGGCCCTGTGTGCCTCGGTCGTATGCAGTCCTGATTGTGGCGCTCACCTGCACGGCGCCAAACACGCATACGACCATCATTGGCACCAAGGCAGAAGCGACTCTCATCGCTGAAGACGACACGTCTCCATTCGTCCCTCCATTCACGCCTGTCGCGACACCACTGGAGGCAGGCTGCACGATGTTGGGGCGCGAGCGGAAGACGGCCTAACGGTGTGCGGGACCGTAGCCCAGCTTCATGGAGACGGTTGCGAATGGTCCTCGCCGATACCCCAGGAGCAACAGTGTCCCTAATTTGCTGGGAAGTGGCGGTGCGGTCCCCTACGGCACTGCGTAGGATCCTACGGTCTTGGCGTGCATCCGTGCGTCGCTGCGGTCCGGTCCCAGGTCGACGGGCACGTTCACCTTCCGCCGACCACTGGCGACAACATCGATGTACTGTGGAGACCTCACGCCCCACGTGTTGAGCAATTCGGCGGTACGTCCACCCGGCCTCCCGCATGCCCACTATACGCCCTCGCTCAAAGTCCGTCAACTGCACATACGGTTCACGTCACGCTGTCGCGGCATGCTACCAGTGTTAAAGACTGCGATGGAGCTCCGTATGCCACGGCAAACTGGCTGACACTGACGGCGGCGGTGCACAAATGCTGCGCAGCTAGCGCCATTCGACGGCCAACACCGCGGTTCCTGGTGTGTCCGCTGTGCCGTGCGTGTGATCATTGCTTGTACAGCCCTCTCGCAGTGTCCGGAGCAAGTATGGTGGGTCTGACACACCGGTGTCAATGTGTTCTTTTTTCCATTTCCAGGAGTGTAGTATGTACGATTCTCCTCGAGTTAAATTACTTCTACAAAAGCTGCTTGCAACATAAAAATTGTCAAGGTTATTTAAGATTTTGATACTATCCTTTGTAAGCCAGTGTTCACTCAAGCATACAGTCTTGATATTTGGTATTTCTGATCAGAGGATTTGCAAGTCGTTAAGTTTTGTTTCTCTGTCATTTGTGTAATTTGAACTTACCCATTTATGTTCAAGTGCATTACGGACGTATTGTTACCTTTTTGAATATTCGTAATGGCATCTGGTTTGAAACGCTGTTTGTGTATAATGCTGCAAAATTTCTTTCTCTCTCTCTCTGTCTCTCTCTCTCTCTCTCTCTGCCAGTGCTTTCAGACCATCAGATAAAACACGAAAAGTGGCGAGCGTCCTGTTTAGAGTTTCAGAGACATTTATTTCAACTTCCAAATATCGTCGTTTTGGCGTGTGAAATCAGATATTGCGGTTGATATCGGTTTCGGGATCTGTTTCCCACAAAAGCGTAGGAAGTGTCTCAGGAAGGTTTCACAAGTATACCGCAATCTTTTTAGAGTCAAGTGTGGCGGTATACAGCGCAAAATTGAGCTACCTTTCATTAAGTGTATTTATAGACTTATTCAATTAGATTTAGGAACTCCTGAAGCAGCTCATGCTCAAAGATAAGGCTATTTCCCACAAACGCGCACAAAGTGTCTCAGGGGTGGTTTCACAAGTGTGTTGCGATCTCTTCCTCGGGATAAAACGTGTAATTACATTGCAAATTGTTTAAATACTCTTCCATCATCTGCAAAGCTCTCTCACTCTCTTTATGCAGTGTTAGTTTCTGTGACATCCTCAAAAAATGCAAATGTGTGTGAAATCTTATGGGACTTAACTGCTAAGGTCATAAGTCCCTAAGATTACACACTACTTAACCTAAATGATCCTAAGGACAAACACACACACCCATGCCTGAGGGAGGACTCAAACCTCCGCCGGGACCAGCCTCACAGTCCATGACTGCAGCGCCCTAGACCGCTCGGCTAATCATGCGCGGCGACATCCTCAAGTTATGTGTGTGACAATATTCCGCACGTTGCTTAAACCCCACATGTAACAACTCCTGAAGCAGTTCGTGTTCAATGACAAAGGGGATCCATATGCTGTGTATGGGAAGAAGGAACGCTGAGGGTATTTCCAACGCAACAGGACGCGCGCAGCCGCCCCTGCGGCTACCAGCGGTGCTGTGAGCCCAGCAAGTGGTCTCTGGGGCAGGGAGCACATGCGCACCAGAGTGAAGATCTTGCCTCTTGCACTTCGGAAGATTGACTAGGCTTTTATTGAATGATTTACAGTTACAGCAAATATATTTATCAGTATGTGTTGCTAAGTGTCTCATCTATTGAACACATAGTACAGACAGAAAACAATTACATCTGTCCTCTCAGTCCAGCAGTTAGACACAGACTGAGTCCTTTTCCTGCCATTTTTTCTCAGACTGCCATTTTGGATTACATCATAGGATAGGAGAGGGGAGCGCCGACGGCGTCCTGTGGTGGTGGTGTTGTGAACTAGGTCAATTGGATTCCATATCTCAAGGTGAGCACGCTGAACAGAGCGACTGTCTATAACAACTCAATTGTTTAAATAAGCAATATACTGCAATGCATACAAAATAAAGACTTACATCCATGCTATCCAGCAGCTGAGGACAGACTGAGTCCTTTTCCCACCAATTTCCACATAGGAGAGGGAAGTGGAGGGGACGGGGAGGGGAATTGGGGTGGAGTTAGGTCAGTGGAGGTAGCCCAACTGACCTGTTCCCACCAAAATTTGAGCTTCTCGCTATGACATCAGTATGACATTGCCACATGGATCCATGATCTTTAATAAATTTGAAACAATGCAGAGTTGGGCCATACCCCCTTTGTCCCACTACTAACATGACTGATGCACCACTTCGCTGAACCCCTAGGAATGCACGCCTGAGACCATCGCTTCCACATTTCCGTATGATGATCATCAGGTGTCAAACAATTACCTAAGACAATGATCCATGTTCCATTCCAGATGTTGCCTTGTCCATCTTTCTTGTGTGCTGCGGTGATTGGGGGAGGTTTCTGCTGTTGTTCATAACAGACAACTGAAGGACAGATTGATGGCGTGGAGACCGTTGCATACTATCTGGGGAGCACACTCCTACCATGTACATCCAAAAAGACAGCAAGCAGTTCTGCTTCCTTGGAGTATTTGCCCTGTCAGTCCATAAAGTTTCGAGACTGGATTAATAAACCAAGATAAAAAATTCTGCATGGCTGTGCTTCAGCAACCGTGCTTGCAAGAATTTCAAAGGATTGGAAATAACAGCTAACCATTTGCAAAATACAGGTTTGTTAAGCCTTCACCATTGTCTAGACAGTTTTAAAGTTATTTTCTTTAGACAGTATTTGACGTAGAATCACATGTCCATATCCAATGTAAGAGTCATTGACTTCGTCTAGTACCTATGTGTCATCCACTTACTCACCATTTAAAATACATGATTTAAAAATAGTAACTTTCTACTGTAGAACTTAGTCTTAAAACTTCTTACAATACCCTACAGTTGACAATGATTCCAAAAATGTGTAGGGTGCCACTTGAAAGGGTTGTATATATATGACACTGAAATATAAAATGTGGCATCGAATCCTGTAGAGCGTAAGTATGCCATGTATAGAGCTAGTGATACCCACTGACTCGATGCAACACAACGTGCAGTGTGCCGCTTGAAAGATTTGTATATACATGACACTTAAAAAGGAAAAGTGGTATCCGATCCCACAGACCTCTACGAGGCTGGTCATCAATGTTTTGTGTCTCACGATAGGGGTAAAACGTTGGAACTTGTGTACGCAATTAGACAGGCATATTCTTGTGCTGGCAACCCTTGAAGGTGCGAAGTGACAACGCGTGCACTGCCGCGGCAGGGCCGTATTTACGAACTACAACCCCTACGCTGAACTTGGGCTCTGGGTCCTACCAGGGAAAAAATGGAGGCGGCCAGCCAATAATGGACATCTCAGTCGTGCAGCCCTACGGGTTCAGCAAGGTAGTGGACGAGTCATATTTTATGCAGTATCATGTTCGTATGTTGGACAAGTCTCATTGTTATCGAATATAATTGTCAGGCTGTGAAGTATCAAGACAAGATCCTCCAACCTTTTAGCCTGTCCTACAGTCAACATTTCGGCTACGCGTTCATTGTTCAGTATAAAAGTGTGTCATTACACCATGCCTACCTCTTGAAAACCTTCTTCCAAGAGGTAATACCCAGCCGAAAGGAATGGCCTCCTGCACCTGGTAGTTAGAAATTAATTAGATAGTTAGTTACATGTTCCGTAGGTCATTTGAGCAACACTTTTATAGAAATTATGTGGTACGAGCCAGTTTACAGGATACGTATGGATGGCTGGTGTTAACAATAATGAACACATTACTTTTTATTCCTATTCATGCCACTAAACTTAAAAACTACGCTTTTATCTTTTTTTGTGCAGGCTATCAGTTTTTAAAAAGAAATTTATTCGTGGAGTCGAAGGAATGGTCCAGGAGAAATGATTTTAGGTCATATCTGAAACTTGCTTAGCTACCTGTCAGACATTTTATGGTATTGGGCAAATGATGAAAACTTTTTGTTGCTGCATATTGAACTCCTTTCCAGGCCATTGACAGCTTTAATAACGGGTAAAAGACATAATTTTTTCACTAGTGTTGTAGGTATAGACATCATAGTTCCTCTCAATTTGTGATGGATTATTTATGACGAAATTCATTAGCGAGTATATGTATTGTGATGGTGCAGTTAAAATGCCTAACTCCTTGAAGAGGTCCCTAAATGACGAGAGTGGGTGAACTCAGCATTTTATCCTTACTGCTCACTTTTGTGCAATCAACACTCTCTTTATAAGTGGTGAGACACCAGAAAATTCTTCCATGAGTATTACTAAATGGAAATATGTAAAATAAGTCAGTAGGTTAATTAGTTTCCAAGACTAGCAATTATACCAAGGACCAAAGTAGTTGAGCTTAATTGGTTTAAAAGCTGAGTAGTATGGTTCTTCCAGTTTAAGTTTTCATCAATATGTACACCCAAAAATTTACAGCTAACTAATCTATTTACTGACTCTTAATCAAGTGCTGCGTCAACTGCTGGTATGACCCTATCTGTTGTACTGAACGGAACATTGTGTTTCTTCTCTAATTTAGGTAGAGTCCATTACCTGACAACCACTTAATAATTATTTATATAATGTCATTCACAATCTCTTGATATTTCCCTCGATGTCAGTCGGTCATCCACCGTAGCCTAAGGTAACAAGTCAACTGCCCCTGCACACGTTTGTTTAATACATGATCAGAGCACTGTCACCAGACCGCAATCACCCTCCGAACTGGTGTACAAAGGCTGGGCTGGTTCCCTCCTGGCACAAAGGCATTACTGTTTCCACCCCTGACCTGTTTGCTTGCTTGCATGCTGCCATGCTTTCTAAAGCCATCTCCAAACTCTGAGATTGCAAGAACATATGTATTGTCACATGGTTTGCCAGAACATCATACTATTTACGCGATAGTTTTATAAATCAGCCACGTAGCAATATGTTACCAAAGTATATCTCCAGATATAATCTTATCCTTGGTATCATACTGCCTGGAGATGGCTGTAGAAAGCATGGCAGCAAACCCGAAACTTTAGTGAGGCGCAGCGAGACGAAACGTGCTGCAAACCCCCAAGTAACTAGAAACTTATCTCGTCTGCAAAGATCTTTACGTGAAAACTCGAAAAAATTGAAGAAACTGGTAGTCCCGCTCGTATTTTTTAAGAATACCTACAACAATGATAAAACACATTCCTAATCATTCTTGCGCTTCACAAAGTCAACTAAGGTGTTTCTCTTGTCCAAAGAACCAACAAACGTCTCTTGCAGCCGCTTTTCACTGTCCAGATGCACACAACACACATGACAATCGATGTTCTCTCAACCAAATAAAGACAGGAAATGTATACAAGCAGTCAACTGGTCAGTCTACATGGTAGGGAATAACTGCCCAGCACAAACACACAACCATACTGAACCTTCTCAAATTTCCATGGAGAACACACGCGATAACGAAGGCTGCCCAGCACATACTGAGTATTAGTTCACTGTTCACCCACCTAGAGGACGAAAGGTCAGGCCAGGTGCATTCTTGTACTCCGACCTGTCCAGTTCAGATGGCTCCCGCCGGAAGCCGGAAATGTCAACCGTTCTGGCCACACGTCACTGATCGCAGCGAACCTATTGTACATTCCCTACAAACTATAATATTTCCCGGCCGTTCGCTGTGGCCGAGTGGTTCTAGGCGCTTCAGTCCGGAACCGCGCTGCTGCTACGGTCGCAGGTTCGAATCGTGCCTCGGGCATGGATGTGTGTGATGTCCTTAGGTTAGTTAGGTTTAAGTAGTTCTAAGTCTAGGGGACTGATGACCTCAGATGTTAAGTCCCATATTGCTCAGAGCCATTTTATAATATTTCCCCAATGCCTGAATGCTGGCGATACCAAACAACATTGAGCGAAATTCCGCGTTGGATGGATATTCCTCATTTGTTTTTCTTGCGAGTGGTACCCTTGTATCTTAGGAAGACAGACATAATCGTCTTACAATCCGCCAGATGTTAAAAACAGGATCGCAACGGGCATGTTACTGCCGACCTGCATAAAAAGCGTTCTTTGTTCTACAGGCGCACGTAAATACCACTGATGATATCCATGTTAATAACTGTACAAGCTTTATAAATCGAGGTATGGTATTACTTCCGAACGACGTGGCCTTCCACCCAAGGACCATGACATTGAATATAGATGATAATCGAGGAATGTATATTAACAAACCAAAAGCGCAGGTACTCGTCGCCAGCGGCGTAAGCTCGTAATGAAATCATCGAATTTAGAAAGTGATTCGGCTAAGGAGTGTGATAGTAAGCCGGTATTTGCAACTCCCTCATGCTGCAGCTAACTATTTCTCATGCTAACAAACAGAATTTGTAAGGCATTCTATCCTGATGCCATGTCACAGGTTCTGCAATATATCCACTAGATTATAAGTGAGGGAGGTGGTGGTTGATTGAGAATGATGACGTACAGTAGATGGTGTGCTATGTGACGGATCACTTAAAAAATGCAACGCTAGATCGAGGTCGTAAGAAACGTACAAAAGCCAGTGGCCAATACACTGGCTTTTCAGATCTATAGTGTTATGCTTTCTGATAGAAATGCTGTCTGTGATTTGGAATCAAGTCTTTCCATTCAATCACATACCTGCTTTGGATCCTATGGAGATGTCTTTTAATGATTATAGCCACTGGTTAATCATATTCGTGGCACTCTCATATCTCGAAACGAGTCACCCTTTTCAAATTTATCTGCTACAGTAAAGCTGCAGTGTAGTTTAGACAACCCATGTGCATCATGTAACAGTTTCTCAGTCTCTGCCCCGCCATGCCTGCAGCTTTGTCCATGTGATCATCCAAATTTAAGTCAGAACTGGGCAGAAGTCGGAGAGCGCTATATCTAAGACTATCTGCAACCCGTGGAGACACAGGGTGAGCTGAGTTATTGTGGCAAGACCGTCTTTTCTGACCACTCGGTGGACATTGTTGTAGCTCTGCCAACTGTGTACGATGTGTAAGGCCTTCGCCAAACGAAGCTTTCTCCTGCAACGCAAGGTAGTAGAAAAGACAGTATATGCAGTTATGTGAACTGGAAGAAGGACGAGGATTTTGCTACTGCATTGCAATGCGTCTCCAAACTACATACAGGCACTGCAGTCCGAAGGAGATCGCATCCCTCAGGGTGCATTCACCCAAACATTCTCACTGTCATCGTTATTTTGTAGCATCCAACAGCGAAAAAAATTGTAAATTATAAAAACTCTGCTAACATCATCCGATAGAGATGTCAATAAGATTTGACCGCGTCCCTGTCTTCTGACACACACACACACACACACACACACACACACACAGGGGTTCAAAAAGTCTCTGCAGTGCCGTATGATTGTTACCCGCGCGTGCCGTATGCCGCAGTGAATACACCGAAATGAAACTCTGTGAAACACAAGTTATTAATTTATTTAATATTCATTTTTACTTACAAATTTTCACATTAAATGTCGAAAGTGTCCCCCCTGTTGTTGAATACACAATTCAATTCGTGTAATCATGTTTTCAAACGCTGAACCCGTACTTCAAAATTTATTAATCAAATCTCGCACAGTATCGCGATGTGGGAATGTTGTCTCCGTGAAAACTGAATTAAATGTTTGACGAGCTGAAAGTGTGTATTTACCGCCAGCTTTGAACACTTGTTCGACTAAAAACACACGTTCTTCAATGGTTAGCATTTTAACAGTGACAAAAACGAAACTAACGATAAAGGAACTAAACTTAAACGTTCGTGTCAACACTTAACGACACACACCAACGATACTGCTGACGCTGGCTGAGATAAACGAAACAGTGGAATGTTGGGAGAATCCACTTGAAGGGAAGTAACCCAGGCAGGCGAACAATCATACGGCGCTGCGGAGAGACTTTTTGAACACCCCATATATATATATATATATATATATATATATATATATATATATATATATATACAGCCTACAGGAAAATTAAAGAGACCTTTGGAGAAAAGAGAACCACTTGCATGAATATCAAGAGCTCAGATGAAAGCCCAGTTCTAAGCAAAGAAGGGAAAGCAGAAAGGTTGAAGAAGTATATCGAGGGTCTATACAGGGGCGATGTTCTTCTTGAGGACAATGTGAAGAGTTTTCCAGAGCACTGAAAGACTTAAGTCGAAACAAGGCCCCGGGAGTAGACAACATTCCATTAGAACTACTGGCAGTCTAGGGAAATCCAGTCCTGCAAAACTCTACCATCTGGTGAGCAAGATGTATGAGACAGGCGAAATTCCCTCAGATTTCAAGAAGAATATAATAATTCCAATCCCAAAGAAAGCAGGTGTTGACAGATGTGAAAATTACCGAACTATCAGTTTAATAAGTCACAGCTGCAAAATACTAACCCGAATTCTTTACAGACGAATGGAAAAACTGGTAGAAGCCGACCTCGGGGAAGATCAGTTTGGATTCCGTAGAAATGTTGGAACACGTGAGGCAATACTGGCCCTACGACTTATCTTAGAAGAAACATTAAGGAAAGGCAAACCTACGTTTCTAGCATTTGTAGACTTAGACAAAGCTTTTGACAATGTTGAGTGAATACTCTCATTCAAATTCTGAAGGAGGCAGGGGTAAAATACAGGGATCGAAAGGCTATTTACAATTTGTACAGATAGCAGATGGCAGTTATAAGAGTCGAGGGGCATGAAAGGGAAGCAGTGGTTGGGAAAGGATTGAGACAGGGTTGTTGCCTCTCCCCGATGCTATTCAATCTGTATATTGAGCAAGCAGTAAAGGAAACAAAAGAAAAGTTCGGAGTAGGTATTAAAATTCATGGAGAAGAAATAAAAACTTTGAGGTTCGCCGATGACATTGTAATTCTGTCAGAGACAGCAAAGGACTTGGAAGAGCAGTGGAACAGAATGGACAGTGTCTTGAAAGGAGGGTATAAGATGATCATCAACAATAGCAAAGCGAGGATAATGGAATGTAGTCGAATTAAGTCGGGTGATGTTGAGGGAATTAGATTAAGAAATGAGACACTTAAAGTAGTAAATGAGTTTTGCTATTTGGAGAGCAAAATAACTGATGATGGTCGAAGCAGAGAGGATATAAAATGTAGACTGGCAATAGCAAGGAAAGCGTTTCTGAAGAAGAGAAATTTGTTAACATCGAGTATGGATTTAAGTGTCAGGAAGTCATTTCTGAAAGTATTTGTATGGAGTGTAGCCATGTATGGAAGTGAAACATGGACGATAAATAGTTTGGATAAGAAGAGAATATAAGCTTTCGAAATGTGGTGCTACAGAAGAATGCTGCAAATTAGATGGGCAGATCACATAACTAATGAGGAGGTACTGAATAGGATTGGGGAGAAGAGGAGTTTGTGGCACAACTTGACTAGAAGAAGGGATCGGTTGGTAGGGCATATTCTGAGGTATCAAGGGATCACAAATTTAGTACTGGAGGGCAGCGTGGAGGGTAAAAATCGTAGAGGAAGACCAAGAGATGAATACAGTAAACAGATTCAGAAGGATGTAGGCTGCATTAGGTACTGGGAGATGAAGAAGGTTGCACAGGATAGAGTAGCATGGAGAACTGCATCAAACCAGTCTCAGGACTGAAGATCACAACAACAACAACAACAACAAATGGCTCTGAGCGCTATGAGACTCAACTTCTGAGGTCATTAGTCCCCTAGAACTTCGAACTAGTTAAACCTAACTAACCTAAGGACATCACACACATCCATGCCCGAGGCAGGATTCGAACCTGCGACCGTAGCGGTCTCGCGGTTCCAGACTGCAGCGCCTAGAACCGCACGGCCACTTCGGCCGGCAACAACAACAACAACAACCATCTGTATGCTGCCAGCTAGCATGATAATCAGCAGAATGTCAGTGGATGGATTGGATGGAAAAGACACTTTCGATGTACTGTAACAAGCATCAAAGTTGCTAGTGCGATCAATTTTAGCGATTTTACCAGTTTTTTTCGGTAATTTCAACGTCGACCAATGACTGGGCAGCATGCTTACCAGTTTCTTTATCATCGCTAACCACCTGTCCTCTACTTTGCGAATACCATTGTGAATGTATATAAATTGTGTCTCACATCCTCCCCGGCTGTGGAGGATGTGCCCATTCGGGCAAATAGATGAGCAACCATTGAGCAACTGACTGCCCAGATGAACTAAGGGGCTACCAACAGTGTCTCCTCAATGGCCGTTCAGCGAACATTGTTGCATATGGGCCTCCGCAGGAGACACCTGGTTCATCCACCCAATATGATTGCTGTTGATCGGCGACGAAGGCCGTACGCCAGTATCGCAACTGGACGTCCACTGAGTAGCGACAGGTAGCCTTTTCTGATGACTGATGGCCACTGGCGTGTACAGCGTGAAACGCCTGAAAGCAAAAACCCTGCAGCAATCATCAGAAGGGTCCAAGCTGGATGAGGGAATGTCGTGGTCTGGGGAATATTTTCGTGGCATTCTCTGGATGATGTAGTCATTCTGGAAGGCACAATGGATCAACAGAACTATGCATCTATCCTTGGGAACCATGTCCACCCCTGCATGCAGTTTGTTTTTCCTTGTCATGATGGCATCTACCCAATGCAATGTGCCCCACAGCTCGCAGTATACGTGCGTAGTTCAAAGAGCACCAGAATGTTTACCGTTCTCCCCTGGCCAGTAAAAACCCCGGATTTAAGCCCAGTTGAGTACCTGTGGGACGACCTCGATCGGGCTATTCGCGTCATGGGGCCTCGACAGAGAAACCTGGCACAGCTTGCCAAGGCACTGGGACCAGCACGTCCCTGTCGGTACCTTCCAGAGCCTCGCTGACTCTCTCTCTCTCTCTCTCTCAACGTTTCGCAGAGACCTGCACCGCAACAAGTGGTTATTCAGGCATTTGACAGGGGGTCACATTAATGTTACTGGACTCTGCATAAATATACTAACTAACGCTATTCCTGTGTCTGTGTCCTATGCTCTTATGTTTAAACACCAAATGAGCCGAACACATCATGTCATAAGCACGCTACGCATAGAGTAAATGAGGCAAGTTTTCCTTTTTCTTTTTCTTCTTCTTTTCTTTCGATTCGTTTCTTTGTCGTTATGTCTTTACTGGATCTTTGTGAACGTCGCATGAACTCTTTCAAATTCTCTGATGAAAACTTCACACAGTGTTTTTTATTACAGGAGGGGGCCTTGACGGAACACGCTGAGTTACCGTGCTGGCGGCAAAGTAGAATGTACTGAGCAGCCGATGACAACCCGCACTGTCCGCCTCGCTAGCACGTCAGTTTTCCCCGTGTTGAGACACGCAAGTGTGAACGAGAGTTAGGAAAAAGACCGAACAATTAAGAAGACCGAGAACTTAGTTGCTACCATAATTATCAAATTATAAGGCTGTTTACTGATCTTTTTAAAAAAATGGGTCAAATGGCTCTGAGCACTGTGGGACTTAACATCTGAGTTCATAAGTCTCCTAGAACTTAGAACTACTTAAACCCAACTAACCTAAGGACATCACACACATCCATGCCCGAGGCAGGGTTCGAACCTGCGACCGTAGCGGTCTCGCGGTTCCAGACTGAAGCGCCTAGAAAAAGCTCGGCCACACTGGCCGGATACTGATCTTTATCTTCAATCGTTGACTGTGATTCATTATTAATAAACAACTGAAAATCCTAACTGATTCCATTTCTATTTCAATTTGGCAGTCTGGATTTTAGTGCAAAATGACTCGCTAAAGATAGCGCCGATTCCTGCTTTTCTATTTTTGAGCCTGTTTATCATAGCTGTACATGTAACAGCCGGAGAGGCATTGAGTAAACTACAGTGCAGGATATAGCACACAACGAGATGCTGACAAGACTCAACGGTTTCCCGAGGCAGTCATAAAACCTTGGATATGTTTAGAATGTAAATACAGTTGTATTACTTCAGCAGGATTTACACTGATGAGCCAAAGAAGCTGGTACACCTGCCTAATATCGATAGGTTCCCCGTGAGGAAGCAGAAGTGCCGCAACACGACGTGGCATGGACTCGACTAAGTCTGAAGTAATGCTGGAGGGAACTGACACCATGAATCTTGCAGCGCTGTCCATAAATCCGTAAGAGTACGAGGGGTTGGACATCTCTTCTGGGGGGTTGGACATCTCTTCTGGACACCACGTCGCAAGACATCCCAGATATGGTCAATAATGTTCATGTCTGGGACGTTTGGTGGCCAGCGGAAGTGTTTAAACCCAGAACTGTGTTCCTGGAGCCACTCTGTAGCAATTCTGGACGTGTGGGGTGTCGCATTGTCCTGCTGGAATTTCCCAAGCCCATCGGAATGGACATGGACATGAATAGATGCAGTGATCAGACAATATGCTTACGTATGTGTCACTTGTCAGGGTCGTATCTAGCCAGGCGATATGGCCAAACGGTTCTAGGCACTTGTCCGGAACCGCGCGACTGCTACGGTCGAGTACTGCCTCGGGCATGTATGTGTGTGATGTCCTTAGGTTAGTTACGTTTAAATAGTTCTAAGTTCTAGGGGACTAATGACCTCAGATGTTAAGTCCCATAGTGCTCAGAGCCATTTGAGAGAGTCGTATCTAGACGTATCAGGGGCCCAATATCACTTCAGCTGCACACGCCCCACACCATTACAGGGCCTCCACCAGCTTCAACAGTCTCCTGCTCACAAGCAGGATGCATGGATTGATAAGGTTGTCTCGATACCCGTACACGTCCATCCACTCAATACAATTTGAAAAAGAGACTCGTATGATCAGGCAACATGTTTCCAGTCATCAAGAGTCCAATGTCAGCGTTGACGACGAGGCGAGAGCTTTGTGTCGTGCAGTCATCATGGGCACACGAGTGGGCCTTCGGCTCCGAATGATTCGCATGCTGACACTTGTTGATAGCGTAGCATTGAAATGTGCAGCAATTTACGGAAGGGTTGCACTTCCGTCACGTTGAACGATTCTCTTCAGTCGCCGTTGGTCCCGTTCTTGCAGGACCTTTTTCCTGCCACAGCGCTAACGGAGATTTGATGTTTTCCGGATTCCTGACATTCACGGTACGCTCATGAAATAATAGTAAGGGAAAACCCCCACTTCATCGCTACCCCGCAGATGCTGTGTCCCATCGCGCGTGCGCCGACTATAACACCACGTTCAAACTCACTTAAATCTTGATAACCTGCCATTGTAGCAGCAGCAGTCGGTCTAACAACAGCGCCAGACATTTGCCGTGTTGTATAGGCTTATCCGACCGTAGCGCCGTATTCTGCCTGCTTACACACTGTATCTCTGCATTTGAATACGCGTGCCTATACCAGCTTCTTTGGCACTTCAGTGTAGTTTCCTTTCCATAGTTGGTGCGTTTATAGCAATTGCCTTTGATTTCATTTCATTTCAGTTCAGTGTATCATAAAGCCATGTTGTGTTTAACATTTTCTTCTGCAACTAATAAACTACTGACAGTAATCTGGAAAATAACGGATTGTGACATGGTGCCACTTGTGTGGTTATCTTCATGTACAACAACAAATAAAAAGATGGCTACTGGTATATGTGACAAGGCGCAACTTTTAAGTAAATCAGATCGTCATGGCCCTTTAAAAGATTCGGAAGGCGTGTTGTTCAAATCCATGTTCTAGATTAGGTTTCATATGCTTTCCTTAAATCATTTCGGGTAAATGCCGAGCCTCTGGTATTACTTCCCCATCAAAGTCCAACTTAAATTAATTCTAATTATCTAGTAGCCGAAGAGACGTTAGACTCGAACTTTTTTTTCATGAAACTGAAGAAATGTGCTGTTAAAACTGGCTTTTGACTGCTGCCAATCCACTGCCATGCCTATTTTACTTTTTTATTGCTGTATTTAGATATACCACAATGATTTTCAAATCTAGGATGGGAATGTTTCAGTCTGCAGCTGAGCGTGTCATTTTGTGGACTTCCAGGCTGATTAAATCTGTGTGCTGCACCAGGACTTGAACCCAGACATTGCTCTTACTGACGGAGCCGACCTGATGCTACACGCCACAGCTTGAACTCTACCCGTAGGTCTTCTCTTTCTTTCCAAACTTCATAGAAAATCTTTTATTGGATCAGTGCTCCTGGAAGGAAGGATATCACGCAGCTCTGGTTCACTACACAGTTTAATTGTTCGGGAAGTTTTTATAATATTTGTAGTTGTCCTACGTGCTAACGCACGAAGAAAATGACGCCAAAAGAGACATCACATTACTTGCTTTCAGTTAAAGTATTTGCGTAACATCTACTTTTGTTGAAGGTAGAACCAGAAACTATTTTATTGAACTGCGAGCTATTCCGTCTCGTTTAGCAACATAATGTACTTATTTGTCAAATCCTTGCCATCGTTTCGCATGTCACCTGTTACACTCGGCTTATGTTTTTCTTCCGCGTAAAGTTCGAGCGCGCTTGTGGCACGGACTGCGTCACGCCTTGCGCATCGAGTACAAACGTCAACCTATGACTCAGCCAGTCTTTTCCGAGCGGATCCATGAATAGAACGCCGGGAGTTTGGTAGGCAGTGAACCCAGGTATTCCCCTCGTGTCGTTAAGTACTCGAGCCAATAGCGTGCCGCGTAATACGGCTGGCAGATCTGTGCTTCACTTGACGAGCGAACTCGGGGAAGAACCGAGTGTTTTTCCGGTCGGGAACATGAGCGCGACATATTCCCCGAAGCGACTGCAATGTAACTCGACTAGAGTAGCTTAGACGGCTTTAACACCAGGGCGCCCAGGCTTTCCCAGCCCTTTCTAATGCCCAGAGGGGTCATTTTGACCCCTACTATATAACACTATATTATATTTTAATGCTTTTACACGAATTACATTCCACCTAAAATACAGAATTGTGAATGAAATGCAACACAACACAGAAAAAATCAGTTATTAAAAAATAAAATAATTTCACTGTAACTCGTGAAACCCAAACAAGCGCAAGGAAGTGAGGGGGTTTACTTAGATTTAAATGCATAAAAAAACTAATTAACAGCAGTTTTAGCTAGTTCATACTTCTACACATGACCCTTTTGTATTCAGTTTTCTCTTTGTCCATTTTCCGCAAACCTTCATACAAACAGTGCACTTGTAAGTAGTTTCCATGCTATTTCGTCTTCATTATCATTTCGATTAATTTCATAATCGTCTGTGGCCCTATGAAATGAGCGATTCTTCACGAATTCAGAACGTAGTTCCTCTGTTTGAATACTGCGTGACCATTTTGTGTACTATGTCAACCCCACATCTACATCTACATCTACGTGATTACTCTGCTATTCACAATAAAGTGCCTGGCAGAGGGTTCAATGAACCACCTTCAAGCCGTTTCTCTACCGTTCCACTCTCGAACGGCACGCCGGGAAAAACGAGCACTTAAATTTTTCTGTGCGAGCCCTGATTTCTCTTATTTTATTGTGATGATCATTTCTTCCTATGTAGGTGGGTGCCAACAGAATGTTTTCGCAATCGGTGGAGAAAACTGGTGATTGAAATTTTATGAGAAGATCCCGTCGCAACGAAAAACGCCATTCCATTAATGACTGCCACTCTAATTCATGTATTATGTCTGTGACACCATCTCCCCTATTTCGCGATAATACAAAACGAGCTGCCCTTCTTTGTACTTTTTCGATATCCGTCAGCCCCACCTCATGCGGATCCCACACGGCACAGCAATACTCCAGAATAAGGCGGACAAGCGTGGTGGAAGCAGTCTCTTTAATAGACCTGTTGCACCTTCTAAGTGTTCTGCCAATGAATCGCAGTGTTTGGTTTGCTCTACCCAAAATATTATCTATGTGATCGTTCCAATTTAGGTTATTTGTAACTGTAATCCCTAAATAATTAGCTGAATTTACAGCCTTCAGATTCGTGTGACTTATCGCGTAATCGACGTTTAGCTGATTTCTTTTAGTACCCATGTGAATAATTTCACACTTTTCTTTATTAAGGGTCAATTGTCACTTCTCGCACCATACAGATACCTTATCTAAATCATTTTGCAAGTCGTTTTGATCATCTGATGACTTTACAAGACGGTAAATGACAGCATCATCCGCAAACAATCTAAGACGGCTACTGACATTATCTCCTATGTCGTTAATATAGATTAGGAACAATAGAAGGGCTATAACAATTCCTTGGAGGACGCCGGATATTACTTCTGTTACTACGAACTGTGACCTTTCTGACAGGAAATCACGAATCCAGTCGCACAACTGAGGCGGTACTCCGTAGGCACGCAGTTTGGTCAGAAGACGCTTGTGAGAAACGGTGTCGAAAGCCTTCTGGAAATCTGAAAACTATGGAATAAATTTGACATCACCTGTCGATAGCACTTCATGAGTATAAAGAGTTAGTTGTGTTTCACAAGAACGATATTTTCTGAATCCGTGCTTAACTATGTGTCAATGAATCGTTTTCTTCGAGGTACTTAATAATGTTCGAATACAGTATAATGTATATGTTCCAAAACCCTACCGCAAATCGACGTTAGTGATATAGACCTGTAATTCAGCGGATTACTCCTACTTCCCTTTTTGGGTATTGGTGTGCCTTGAACAATTTTCCAGTCTTTAGGTACGGATCTTTCTGTGAGCGAGTGGTTGTATATAATTGCTAAATATGGAGCTATTTTATCAGCATACGCTGAGAGGAATCTGACTGGTATGAAATCTGGACCGGAGGCCTTACCTTTATTAAGTGATTTAAGCTGCTCTGTTACACCGAGGAAATCTACTTCTATGTTTCTCATCTTGGTAGTTGTTCTTGATTGGAATTCAGGAATATTTACTTCGTTTTCTTTGGTGAAGGAGATTCGGAAAACCGTGTTTAATAACTCTGCTTTAGTGGCACTGTCATCAGTGACTTCACCGTTGTTATCGCGCAGTGAAGGTATTGATTGCGTCTTGCCACTGGCGTGCTTTATGTATGAGCAGAATCTCTTTGGGTTTTCTGCCAGATTTCGAGACAGAATTTCGTTGTGGAAATTATTAAAAGCGTCTCGCATTGAAATACGCGCTATATTTCGAACTTCTGTAAAACTTTGGCAATCTTGGGGATTTTGCCTTAATTTGGCAAGCTTTTTTCGTTGCTTCTGAAACAACGATCTGACCCGTCTTGTGTACCATGAGGGATCAGTACCATCACTTATTAATTTATGTTGTATATATCTCTCAATTGCTGTCGATACTATCTCTTTGAAAACATTCCACAACTTTTCTACACTTACATGAACAGATCGGAAGGAATGAAGACTGTATTTTAAAAAGGCGTTAAGAGTATTTTTATCAGCTTTTTTAAATAGATATACTTTGCGTTTCTTTTTTATGGCTGTAGGTGTTACGGTATTCGGCCTAGCAGCAACTGCCTTGTGGTCGCTAATCCCTGTATTCGTCACAATACTCACTATTTGTCCAGGATTATTTCTTGCTAAAAGGTCAAGTATGCTTTCGCAACCATTTACGCTTCGGGTGGGCTCATGAACTAATTGTTCAAAATAATTTTCTGAGAAAGCGTTCAGTACAATTTCGGATGACGTTTTATACCTGCCGCCGGCTTTAAACGTATAATTTTTCCAGCATATCGAGGGTAGATTGAAGCCACCACCGACTATAATTGCTATTTCACACGAACTATTTACTTCATTTTCGCTACAAGGCAAACTACCTCTGAGAGCAATAAATACTCCACGACCAACGGTATTTAATCTATCCTTTCTGAACACTGTTAGATCGTTTGAAAAAATTTCGGCTGCACTTATTTCCGGCCTTAGCCAGCTCTCTGTATCTACAACTATTTGAACTTCAGTACTTTCTATTACGGCTTGGAGTGCTGGTTCTTTCCCAACACAGCTACGACAATTTACAACTCCAATACCAATCGTTTCCGCTACGGTCGCAGGTTCGAATCCTGCCTCGGGCATGGATGTGTGTGATGTCCTTAGGTTAGTTAGGTTTAATTAGTTCTAAGTTCTAGGCGACTGATGACCTCAGAAGTTAAGTCGCATAGTGCTCAGAGCCATTTTGAACCAATCGTTTCTACAACTACCTTACTGTGTTTTACCTGCCCACTTTTAGACGGACGCCCCTTCTGTGGTTCCCTGAGATCCTCTAACCTAAAATAGACTGGGATGAAGGAAAGTCATCACTAGCATATTTTCTACTTTCTTTCCTTGAGACACTGTCAAGGAAATATAACATGTTGTAAAATTTTTCTCGACTACAGAGGGCCCTTCAAAGACCTTCTCTTCTTGCTCTGTTTACTGGTCCTACGATGGAAACTCACTTTTTTCCAATTTCTTGGAAAGTTTGAGGGAAATGAAGTAATTATCTGTATTGACATTTCTGCCTTTATACAGGAATTTTTCCTTAAGATGCATGACTTCATAATCTGAAAACTTTTCATCTCGGGACCGTGCCATATCATTACTAAGATAAAGGAAACCATTAAGAATACGCTTGCTGTCAAACATCTACAGCTAAACAGCACTTCTTTCAGGCTGCGAAACCATGATTTGTGTGAACGGCCATCTAGTTTTACTCAGGAAGAGTTGCCCTTCTATCATTATATCAAATCCGTGTTTGTAACACATGGTGCACTTTTCTATGAGAATGTTCCAGACATCAGAAACCAATGCAAATTTATCAGTGCGCAAACGTATAGAGCGTGTAGACTTCTTGTCGAACCTCAAGAATCCCATAATTGAAATGAATTTTTTTCTAACCGTGATTTCCACACAAAACGGTATGCGTCATGAGTCTTGTGATAGGCGAATATAAATAAAGGCAAGTAATGCTTTTATTCCTTTCATGGTCGTTGTCAAGCTATCTTTTCATAGTAACCTATGTTCCTCTGTTACAGTACATTTCAAAATATGTTTGTTTATGTAGTTGTCTATGAACAAGTGCCAAGCGCTTGATACGTGTTCATCACCTACGTTTCTTTTTTCATGTGTTGTAGCTCCAGAAGATTGTCTCACAATATTGTGAGTATAGACGTTCGCCTTGTGAATTAGGCATGCTTCTACCCAGACTGTGCCATCAGGAGCAAGTTCTTCAAGTATTACATCAGACAATGAAGAAGCAGTCGCTTGTTCTACACTCCGAGGAACAGAATCATCTCTCCTGTTCTATGAATCTTCTCTATCTACAAAACACAATAATACTTAAAGCAACGAAAAAACCGCGAAGTGTAGGAAAGCAATTACAAATTCTAAATTAAGTATTGTAAATTGTTTTTATGTAAGGATACAACTACAATAAATTAGCGGCAATAATAATAATAATATTCTTACTAGACTCTGTGTTTCCATTTTCAATATCTGAAGAATTAGTATCATTAATATTAGATGATTTATCTTCTCTAGTTTTCTGTGGTATAAACTCTGCTTTTGAGTTGCTAGACAAAAGGTCACCACCATCTGAATCATCCTCCTGAACTCTTTGTAACTCTGAAAGTATCTGATCTTCATGTCAAAAATGTTTCCAGTTTCAACCTTCACCTCACTATCACTTTTGTAACACAGATTCTTGCAAGGGAATGGCAAACAAAAGTACCTCGTATAGTCTTAGTTTATACCACAGTTATGTGAATGAAATTTAAGTATTACAAATAAAATTTAAGTATTACAATAAAATGGCCTGAACAAGGAAGTGCACGAAATAAACCGATATTTGCAAGCAAATGAAAAACAACGGTAAATTATATTGAGTCCATCGCTGTCATAAGATGATCGATATTTTCGCTGTATATTTCAGACTGTACTATAATACTCACTGTGTGTGGATTGCGTTGAAAGGCTGTGCAATATTATTGGAAAGACGGGAAACTTTTGAAAAGTTCTGCGCTTCCAGAGAAAAATTGTCCGTCTGTGTGCAGTATTGACAATATCGTTGCCATTTGCATACATGCTTCGTTGAAGTACTCTCTTGGCTTCTTCGAGATCCCCGTTGTGTTTCTGTACTAAAATGATTTGAAAGCCAGAAGAAAGATAATTAATACTAGCGTGCAACTAAATGTAGAAATTATTGCCGATATTATGGGATGTTACGGCGGATAATTATAAAAACCGGAAAAAATTAAGAATGATTCCTGTGGATCGTTGCTCACCAAATACAGGATAATGTACATATATGCGGTCAGCGAAAGCGTGACGGCTCCATGGCATTTGACAGTGTGGATAGACTAATATGGTTCGAATTCCAACAGGAATCAATAATTGACGAGTAGGGGCTACGTGGACGAGGGACGCTACATTGCAGTGTGCGGTAAGCTGAAAATTTGGGTCAGTTGGCGACCTCAGACAATGCTAAAAACTGGTTCAAATGGTTCTGAGCACTATGGGACTTAACAGCTGAGGTGGTCAGTCCCCTAGAACTTAGAACTACTTAAACCTAACTAACCTAAGGACATCACACACATCCATGTCCGAGGCAGGATTCGAACCTGCGACCGTAGCGGTGGTGCGGTTCCAGACTGAAGCGCCTAGAACCGCTCGGCCACCACGGCCGGCTCAGACAATGCTCCTAACGAAAGAGGAATCCAGGCGCGATTCACAGCACGACCTCATAGCTTCAATTGTGCAGGTACCTTGACATTTACGCTGTGAATCCAGGGCGTGAAACGTGCCTGGGCACCTCTGTCAGTAAGGTCACTGCCCGCGAAAAGCAATGATTTACGTACTGCACCAAATGTAGCTGCTTCCGTGTTCGTGGGTGGCGGTCTCTGAGGGCGGGGATGAAAGTGCATCCAGCCAGCTAGGAGTCTACGCATTACGCTACGGCAACGGGGCTTAATTATCAATTGCAGACCACTCATAATTCTGCAAAATTCTTCTAGTTGTGAATCGCCTTAGTTATTACAACGCCAGATTCTAAATAAAAAGGAATTCGACGCAATCGCGTATCTTCATCAAGTTTACTTGTCTGTGCTTAGGACGCATTTTCACTCTCTTCTCTTCTTCATTAGCTTTTCTCGCTTCTTTACGAGGTCGGCGATATTATGTGAGTTTTTGCAGTGTTAGTAACAACTACTGGCTGGATGCCCTTTCTGTAGCCACCACTGTCCCCCTGTCCCCCCCCCCCCCCCCCCCCGTCCACCGCATCCCAGACAGAATAGGTGAACTCTATCTGTCTGTGTCTACAGTAAATCTCTTGTTCAAGTGCGAGGAAGTTTTCTAAATGCTTGTATCTGAGACAGGATGCGTGTGTCGCGTGGTATTCACTTAACTGGATTTGGAAAACTACCTAAAAACCGCAACCAGGTTGGCTAGCGCACGAGTTCTCGTCGTCAGTCCGCGAGGCGGATTCATTCCACGTCTGGCTCGTCCCCGAATCCCCGACTTAGCACATTAGGCTATCTGGACGGATCAGATATTTTCACGTTCATACACACTGCAAAAAAAAGTTTTGCACCACCTCGGTCTGAGAGTTGCGGAACCTGTACAGAAAATTGGAATAGAGATCAACATAAGCATAATTTCTGCCATTTTTATTGCTCATGAAAAGCACACGTTGCATGTTGTACCACCATAAAGCGAGAACTTCAGAGGTGGTGGTCCAGACTGCTGTACACACCGGTACCTCTAATACCCATTAGCACGTCCTCTTGCATTGATGCATGTCTGTATTCGCCGTGGCGTACTATCCACAAGTTGATCAAGGCACTGTTGGTCCAGATTGTCCTACTCCTCAACAGCGATTCGCCGTAGATCCCTCAGAGTGATTGGTGGGTCACGTCGTCCATAAACAGCCCTTTTCAATCGATCCCAGGTATGTACGATAGGGTTCATGCCTGGAGAACATGCTGGCCACTCTAGTTGAGCGATGTCGTTATCCTGAAGGAAGTCATTCTCAAGATGTGCACGATGGTGGCGCGAATTGTCGTCCATGAAGACGAATGCCTAGCCAATATGCTGCCGATATGCTTGATCTATCGGTCGGAAGATGGCATTTACATATCGCACAGCCGTTACGGCACCTTCCGTGACCACCAGCGGCGTACGTCGGCCCCACATAATGCCACCCCAAAACACCATGAACCTCCACCTTGCTGCACTCGCTGGACAATGTGTCTAAGGCGTTCAGCCTGACCGTGTTGCCTCCAAACACGTGTCCGATGATTGTCTGGTTGAAGGCATATGCGACACTCATCGGTGAAGAGAATGTGATGCCAATCCTGAGCGGTCCATTCGGCGTGTTGTTGGGCCCATCTGTACCACGCTTATAGTGTCGTGGTTGCAAAGATGGACCTCGCCATGGACGTCGGGAGTGAAGTTGCGCATCATGCAGCCTATTGTGCACAGTTTGAGTCGTAACACGACGTCCTATGGCTACACAAAAAGCATTATTCAACATGGTGGCGTTGCTGTCAGGGTTCCTCCGAACCATAATCCGCAGGTAGCGGTCATCCATTGCAGTTGTAGCCCTTGGGCGGCCTGAGCGAGGCATGTCATCGACAGTTCCTGCCGCTCTGTATCTCCTCCATGTCCGAACAACATCTCTTTGGTTCACTCAGAGACGCCTGGACACTTCCCTTGTTGAGAGCCTTTCCTGGCACAATGTAACAATGTGGACGCGATCGAACCTCGGTATTGACCTTCTAGGCATGGTTGAACTACAGATAACACGAACCGTGTACCTCCTTCCTGGTGGAATGATGGAACTGATCACCTGTCGGATCCCCTTCGTTAATATGTGCTGCTCATGCATGGTTGTTTACATCTTTGGGCTGGTTTAGTGACATCTCTGAACAGTCAAAGTGACTGTGTCTGTGGTACAGTATCCACAGTCAACGTTTATCTTCAGGATGGTGGTGGTGGTTGTTGGGATGTTTAAGGGGGACTAAACAGCTAAGGTTATCTTCAGGAATTCTGGGAACTGGAGTGATACAAACCTTTTTTTGATGTGCGTATGAAACGGTCACAGGGCATATATTTAAAGAAACTAATTGTTCACTTTTTCTTCTACTTTATATATTATACTGAGATTCCCCCCATAGTAAGTAGGTAACTTTTATGTTTGTTTAATCTTCTTCTTTTTACTTCCAATTTAGTGACTTTATTTCGCTTCAGCATCGTAAGCACCTATTTACTTGAGAGAAATATTCATCTTTTTTTTTTCTTTTTGCCAACTAGGATCACGTAACAACTCCCATTCCTCAACTTTTCTTGTTTTTTCAAATTTTTCCCGTACTGCTTACTCTTTCCCCCTAGTTGTCTTTTCCTTTTTCTGTCCGTGTTGATCGCGATTTCTTATTTCTTATGCATTGAAAGGCTTCTAAATTTAGCCCTTTATTCTTAAAAAGGTTTCTGTCTGTTATTTACGATTCTTTTATGTTGTTTGTTTCTGCTTCTGTAATCCATGCTATTGTCGACTTCTTCCAGACGTACGGGAATTTTGTTTCGTGAGCCTGTTCTCATTCATTCGGTAGAGGTGTTCAAAAAGAGTTAGTCTTCTTTTAGCCATTCCTTCTCATATTTTCTCTATATTTTCCTAGATCTCCTCATTACTTCTAACTTTCCAACCATCCGTAGGCTGTATAGCACCCATTATTTTTCTAACAATCAGTATTTCAAGTACCTCTATTCCGTCCCGCATGTAGTTGGTCGTTACGCATTCACATCCATATAAATATTTTGGTCGTACCACTGTGGTATCGTTTTTTAGTTTTGTTTTTCTAGGTATGCATTTCTTGTTGTAAATTTTCTTTGTCTAACCCTTTGCTCTCATTATTTCGTCGACTCTTACATCTATTGCAAATTTTTCTAATCCATTCTGTTGTACAGTGTCTCCAAGATGTTTAAATTTACTTACTGGCTCTAGTTTAGCTACTTGTGTTTCTATAAATTTTAATGACTTTCTTATATTTGTCATCAGTTTCGTTTTTCCATCTGAAATTCTGAGACCATTTATATTTTTTGTCTCCTGAAGATTTATTTTTATAACAACATCTGTCAGATTAAAACTGTGTGCCAGACCGAGACTCGAACTCGGGACCTTTGCCTTTCGCGGGCAAGTGCTCTACCAGCTGAGCTATCCAAGCACGACTCACGCCCTGTCCTCACAGCTTTACTTCCGCCAGTACCTCGTCTCCTACCTTCCAAACCTTACAGAAGCTCTCTGCGAACCATGCAGGACTAGCATTCCTGAAAGAAAGGATATTGCGGAGACATGGCTTAGCCACAGCCTAGGGGATGTTTCCAAAATGAGGTTTTCACTCTGCAGCGTAGTGTGCACTGATATGAAACATATGAACATGTCAGCGGACACTTCGCGGCAGAGTGAAATCTCATTCTGGAAACATCCCCTAGGCTGTGGCTAAACAATGTCTCTGCAATATCCAGGAATGCTAGTCCTGCATGGTTCGCAGGAGAGCTTCTGTAAGGTTTAGAAGGAGACGAGGTACTGGCGGAAGTAAAGCTGTGAGGACGGCACGTGAGTCGTGCTTGGATAGCTCAGCTGGTAGAGCACTTGCCCGCGAAAGGCAAAGGTCCCGAATTCGAGTCTCGGTCCGGCACACAGTTTTAATCATCCAGGAAGTTTCATATCAGTGCACACTCCGCTGCAGAGTGAAAATCTCATTCTGGAAACGTCCGTCAGATTTTCGGAAAGTATTGCAGGCAGTTTACCGTAGTTCCATTTGTTTTCCTTCCTAGATTAATTGGTTCAGCTTTTTGATTTTTTAGTTCCAAATTCCAGATCCCTACAATTTTTTCGAGAATGTAGTTAATCAGTAAAGGTGATAAATCATCCCCTTGTTATTGTCATATTCATTTTTAACACATAGACCTATGTATTTTTGAAGTCAACTCCTCGTGTCTCCTATCAATAGAAGCACAGTAGCCTTCAGTTTCTTTATCTCTTGCATTTGGCACCTGACGACGATAAGTTTATGCCCTTATCAACAGTCCATCCGTTCATATACAGGGACTTACAGGAAACAGATAAGATGCTTGAGTAAGCGTCACGGCTTATCGGATTACTGAGAAAACTACGCTCTTGGCAAACGGGACATATCGTTTTGTGTCATTGTTTGAGTTAAATTCGCTTAGCATAAAACGACAGAAGTATTATTCCATTACGAATACTTGCAAGGTCAATAAACAGTGTTAAGTCCATATTTGTTTGTCATATGTTAAGTTTCAGTCACACTTTACCGCTTACTGTGTTTGCGCGAAATTTTGCGCTCCAGCGGAACGCATTCGAAACGCATCTTCAGCACGCCATACATCTCGTTCGTCCGACGAAATGATGTAACACTTACTAGATCAGACTCAGTTACATATCTGAAGAACGTTTCGACTGAAGCAGGGAGTTTGACGCTACAAACATCTAACATCATTGTGGAAGCACAATTTCCTATTTTTCGGGACATCGAATAACTGTCCCTGTTTCTAGACTAAACTACCTGTAAAAAAAATTATTGATTTACTGTTGTCATATAAGCAACCATGTTAACATTTCACGTTTATAATTGAAGGTGGATCTGTGAGAGCACCATAAATACGTTCATCCCCAACAAATTCACGGTAAGTATGTCTAATTAGAGCGCTAACATATTCTGACCAAGGCCTTTAGTTATCGCAGTTCGAGTCTCGATCCGGCACACAGTTTTAATTTGCTAGGAAATTTCATATCAGCGCAAACTCTGCTGCAGAATGAAAATTTCATTCTGGAAACATCCCCCAGGATGTGGCCAAGCCATGTCTCCACTATATCCTGTCTTCCAGGAGTGGCAGTACTGGAAATTTCGTAGAGAAGCTTCTGTGAAGTATGGAAGGTAGAAGACGAGGTACTGGCTCAAGTAAAGTTGTGAGGAAGGGTCATGAGTCGTGCTTGGGTAGCTCAGTCGGCAAAGCACTTGCCGACAAAAGACAAAGACCCGAGTTCAAGTTTCGGTCCAGCACAAAGTTTTAATGTGCCAGGAAGTTTCAAAGTCTTTAGTTATGTTGTTTGCTTGCTGACTGAAGAACAGGTACAAAAATGCGGTATCTACTCTTCGTAACTCTTTACGTTTACTACATTCACAGCTGTTGCCTGCTGATCTCCTACAGCTGAGCCTTGCTTCTTTACACTTCATGGTTTTGTGTACTTGTTACATGATGGCCGCTTGTCTCACTAGCCGATTACCGTTTATTAGTTTTAGAATAACTTGTCGTTTTATCTAGCACTGCAAAATTCATACTCTATGACCTTTGAATACATGCCGTATATTTAAAGCTTTATTGATTGAGAAAATGTGACAAAAATGTATAATATTAGAGGAATAGCAGAAACATGAGGCATCAAGTCTTGAATTGTAGGTTACATATATACACATAGCGCAAAACGGAAATTTATTTTCCTGGCAGTATAACCCATGAAAGCAGTTGAGGAATAGCTCCTCAGATAGCAACAGCAAGAATTAGTTCCTAACAGGCGACATCATTGTCCTCATAATTTTAGCTACTCAATAAGAATATGCATACATTTAAGTACAAAATTACCACATACAGAATTTTATAACATTGTCAAGTCCAAAATTAATTCCCTTTGGCAAGAGGACTGGAATTCATCAAGGCAACTAAAGTGTAACTATTAAGCAGCATTTCAAGACAAGATCCCTTCGAAACCCTGGTTTCACAAAACTGACTACAGCAGGAGAAGCATCTCCGATTTAATGAGGGTGGGACTAAACCACGAAAAATTGCCAAGCCGTTTGTACCGCCTCAGCCTACGTGAGACACCTTACTGTGGGTCCGGAAGTAAAGCAGTTACTGATGTGTACCACCTCCTATTAAGAATTCACCAAGACGATCTAATCTGTTACGCAAAATTTTCCTCTCCACGTGTTCACTAACACTTCCTTGGAATCAGGACTAGTTGTCATCTACGATGCAGTGATGAAATACCGAAACAAAAGTAATTTATATACATAGTGCATGTTCACAATGAGGAAAGAAGATCATTCAGAGAAAAAATGTAACATCAATGAAAGAAAAATTTAATTGCAGTGTTAATGACATACACACATCAAAAAAAGTTTTGTTTCACTTCGGTTCCGAGAGTACCGGGACCTTTACAGAAAATTGGAATATAGATCAACATAAACATCATTTCCGCCCTTTTTATTGCTTATGAAAACCACACATTGCATGTTGTACCACCATACAGCGAGACCTTCAGAGGTGGTGGTCCAGATTGCTGTACACACCGGTACCTCTAATACCCAGTAGCACGTCCTCTTGCATTGATGTATGCCTGTATTCGTCGTGGCATACTATCCACAAGTTCATCAAGGCATTGTTGGTCAATATTGTCCCACTCCTCAACGGTGATCCGGCGTAGATACCTCAGAGTGGTTGGTGGGTCACGTCGTCCATAACAATCTTTTCAGTCTATCCCAGGCTTGTGCGATAGGTTTCCTGTCTGGAGATCATGCTGGCCACTCTAGTTCAGCGATGTCGTTATCCTGAAGGAAGTCATTCACAAGATGTGGACGATGGTGATGATGCTGAGGTCCCATACTCCGAGGAGTGTAGGGAACGATGCGGGATACACACACCGCCGACCAGGTAAGGTCGTAGCGGAGGTGGTTTGCTATTGCCTTCCTCCGACCGTAATGGGGATGAATGATGATGATGAAGACAACACAACACCACCTAGTCATCTCGAGGCGGGGAAAATCCCTGACCCCGTCTGGAATGTTTGCACGATGGGGGCGCGAATTGTCGTCCATGAAGACGAATGCCTCCCAAATATGCTGCCGATGTGGTTACACTATCGGTCGGAGGATGGCATTCACGTATCGTACAGCTTTACGAAGCCTTTGATGAACCATCAGTGGCATACGTCGGTCCCACATAATGCCACCCCAAAACAGCAAGGAACTTTCACCTTGTTGCACTCGCTGGACAGTGTGTCTAAGGCGTTCCGTCTGACTGGGTTGCCTCCAAACACGTCTCCGGTGATTCTCTGGTTGAAGGCATATGCGAGACTCATCGGTGAAGAGAACGTGATGCCAATCCTGAGCGGTCCATTCGGCGTGTTGTTGGGCCCATCTGTACCGCGCTGCATGGTGTCGTGGTTGCCAAGATGGACCTCGCCATGGACGTCGGGAGTGAAGTTGCGCATCATGCAGCCTATTGTGCACAGTTTGAGTCGTAACATGACGTCCTATGGCTACACAAAAAGCATTATTCAACATGGTGGCGTTGCTGTCAGGGTTCCTCCGAACCATAATCCGCAGGTAGCGGTCATCCACTGCAGTTGTAGCCCTTGGGCGGCCTGAGCGAGGCATGTCATCGACAGTTCCTGTCTCTCTGTATCTCCTCCATGACCGAACAGCATCTCTTTGGTTCACTCCGAGACGCCTGAACACTTCCCTTATTGAGAGCCCTTCCTGGTACAAAGTAACAATGTGGACGTGATCTAACAGCTGTACTGACCGTCTAGGCATGGTTGAAATACAGACAACACGAGCCGTGTACCTACTTCGTGGTGGAATGACTGGAACTGATCGGCTGTCGGACCCCCTCCGTCTTATAGACGCTGCTCATGCATGGTTGTTTACACCTTTGGACGGGTTTAGTGACATCTCTGAACAGTCAAAGTGACTGTGTCTGTGATGCATTATCCACAGTCAACGTCTATATTCAGGAGTTCTGGGAGCCGGGGTAATGCAAAACTTTTTGATGTTTGTATTAGAAGTAATTATTCTAGTACTATTGTAAAACTTGAATCTACACAATCATTGTTATTATACGATCAATTCAGCACTTTACTCAATATTGATATTCTTAGTGTGTATTTTATGTAAATGCGTACAAGGAAGGCGGTTGTGTGGCGAAAGAGGCTGAAAAACAATAAAGTATCAATGACAATAATTACAACTATACTCTGTAATGGGTCACATGCTCGATTTGTAGAAATTCAGTTTCGCTAAGAGTTGAATCTTTAACTTTTACGTACGAAAAAAAGTATAGCTCGTATAATATGACAAGCAATACAAATAGAACTTGGGCATCACTTCATGATTTACTGTTAAAATTCCGAGAACGTATGTCCGTAGAAGAGATAACCAACTTATTGTTTTGTCCAATGCGTGCATTTCGAAAAGACCTTCAAGGAGAAATTACAGAGATTAGAGCTCACACGGAGATTTACCAACAGTCCTGCTGCTTTCGCGTTATTCGCAGTTGGAACAGGAAAGCGGAAGTGACAGTGTACACCAAGTTATTCTCCGCCATATGCCATTAGGTGGATTGTGGTGTGCCCGCATCTCGTGGTCGTGCGGTAGCGTTCTCGCTTCCCACGCCCGGGTTCCCGGGTTTGATTCCCGGCAGGGTCAGGGATTTTCTCTGCCTCGTGATGGCTGGGTGTTGTGTGCTGTCCTTAGGTTAGTTAGGTTTAAGTAGTTCTAAGTTCTAGGGGACTGATGACCATAGATGTTAAGTCCCATAGTACTCAGAGCCATTTGACCCATTTGACCCTTTTTTTTTTATTGCGGTGTATACATGTAGATGTAGATCACATACATTCTGCTGACTGCACATATTTCAATTTTAAATTTTTTAGGTAGAATATGCGACAGTGAGTATTTACAATTCAACTCCTCACCGAGCACCTACACTTATAGAAGTGATTGTTTCAGCTATCGTCAGTTATACTGAAGAGACAAAGAAACTGGTGCACTTGCCTAACATCGTGTAGGGCCCCCGCGAGCACGCAGAAGTGCTAATGTCTGAAGTAGTGCTGGAGGAAACTGACATCATAAATCCTGTTCACAAATTCGTAAGACTACGAGGGGGTGGAGATCTCTTCTGAACAGCACGTCGCAAGGCACCCCATATACGCTCAATAACGTTCATGTGTGGGGCGTTTGATGGAAGTGTTTAACTCTAGAAGAGTGTTCCTGGAGCGACACTGTAACAATTCTGGACGTGCGGGGTGTCGCAGTGTCCTGCTGGAATTGCCCAAGTCCATCGGAATGCACATGGACATGAACAGATGCAGTGATCAGACAGTATGATTTGTATGTGCCACCTGTCAGACTCGTATCTAGACGTTTCAGGGACCCAATATCACTCCAGCTGCACACGCCCCACACCATTACAGGGCCTCCACCAGCTTCAACAGTTTCCTGCTGACATGCTGGGCCCATGGATTCATGAGGTTGTTCCACACCAGCACACATCCATCCGCTCGACACAGTTTGAATGAAACGAGACCCGTCCTACCAGGCAACATATTTCCAGCCATGAACAATCTAATGTCAGTGTTGACGGGCCCAGGCGAGGTGTAAAGATTTGAGTCGTGCAGTCGTCAAGAGTACACGAGTGGGCTTTCGTCCCAGAAGCTTATATAAATGATGTTTCGTTGAATTATTCGCATGATGACGCTTGCTGATGGCCCAGCATTGAAATCTGCAACAATTTACGGAAGAGTTGCACTTCTGCCTCGTTGAACAATTCTCTTCAGGAGTCATTGGTCCCGTTCTTGCAGGATCTTTTTCCGGCAGCAGCGATGTCGGAGATTTGATGTTTTATGGGACGCTCGTCAAATGGCCGTAAGGGAAAATCCTTACTTCATCGCTACCTCGGAGAAGCTGTGTCTCATCGCTCGTATACAGGCGTATCCTACCGCAGCAACGTATTCTGCCTGTTTACGTATCTGTGTATTTGAATACGCATGCCGATACCAGTTTCTTTGGCGTTTCAGTGTAGAAGTGATTGTTTCAGCTGTTATCAGTTTGCGAGTGTAGAAAGCTCTGCTTATCAGTTGAAGATAAAAAGTCTAAAACGAGTCCGCAATCATGTTTGGCACTTTATACATGATTGTCTGTCCTGATCGCACATTACTACTCATTGCAGAGTTCCCGTTTTCGGTTTACTGTCCTCATTAGATCCGTTATAAAATAGGAAAAAAAACAGCCATTGGCAAAATAGGTTCAATTGTCTGCTTACCAAAGTGTTTTCCATTTTGTAACAGTTCTGGTGAAGATGGGGAAAGCGAAAACCGGTCATTGTGAGCTGAGTAGTAATGTGCCATCAAAAAGGACATCTGTTAACATAGACATCTCAATGCTCATAGGAAAATTATTTCAATATATCAGTTTAGTGGAGAAGCAATTTCTTACCAAAAAATGTTCCTTTATGCCAGCCAGCATTACCATTATTTCGATACAAAATGTTAGCGCCCATTTTCATGGATGTTCTGAAAAATGCCTGCCGGTGTGCGCCGTCTGCTCAGGAGTGCAGTTTTGCGATTGCTGATCGAAAAAGAAATTAAGAAGGGCAAAAGATAAGCGCAAGAGGGTCGGCGAAGAAAGAGAAGAAAAAAGAAAAAGGAGAAAAGGTAATAAAATGAATGGAAGGTTCTCCTCCGTGAATTAAACATACGAAAGTCCAGGGTTTTTTTCCTCGACAAAAGGCGGTTTCACTGAGATGCTAACATGGACGACGTGAGGACGAAATACGAAAGCTTTGGTAGAATTTACAGCCGTAACGTGAACGGCTGTATGCGTAAATTTTGGACTGCAGTATGCTGCTATTAAGCCGTCATTCCATCTAATTATCTACAGCATTCTGGCAATGTGGAACCAGCGGTCGAATGTGACCTTCTGTGGCCGTTGATGTCGCGTCTTCTGCCTGAATGTTACGAGATGTGTATATTTATATTATAATGTATTTTGTTCAGTCACACTCCGAGTATTCTTTAAATCGCACATCTAACAAGGGGCAATGCCTGAATGAAATTTACTCATTGTGTCTCATGACATTATGTGCTTATAACAGTCCTTCGGGTTTAATTATGTGATACAGCTCTTCTATTGAGAACAGTCGTTTTATAAATCTTGTTCAGGTTGTCGCGATATCACCACCCAGAGGTTAGGAATAGCTGTGTTACATACATTTATTTAAATGATATTTGCATATTCATCTCTATCTCATGTTTCAGATTAAACGGCTCTATAGCTACTGTATCCGAGTGCGCAGTTTTTCAACCTGACATTTTCTTCTATGTGCGCTTTGTTATCATTCAAACTGAGGAACCTCTATGTCGAGGTACAGTTGCACTGACGCACAGACGTGGGTTTAAGTTGATTGAGTTGTCTTCGCGCACCATATGACAACCACGGCAAGTAGTGATCAGACTGATTTCACCCGTCTTTCCCAATCGCTTTACTTCACGGAATATTTTTACGTAATATAATTAGAACCAGTGTACCATTCATAAAAATAAGCCAAACAATGGCTGAAAAATGACTTTTTAATGCCTGCCTGAATTATTTCAGTGAGGGACTCCTGCAAACAAGTTAAGATGAACAAAACCTTGCATGCACCAGTATTCTGTAATTTTATTTATTCTCGTGCCAGAAACATTCACAGGTGCACAGTTAGTATGTGATATAGTTTTTGGACAAAATTAGGCCACTTCCACTCCATTTTCTGTCACTTGGTGGAGGTCTTCTGCAATACATGAGGCTGGACACAGTCGACACTGACGCATGTGCTGGACAGTCAGGACTTCTCCTCCGTCACACTTAATATTGATTTCTGCACTGTAGCCCCATCTTTCCAGATTAAACCTTGATCTACCCACTCCTGATCTGAGCCCATTCAAATATTTCCAGGTCATCCATTTCTCGTCATGTCTTGGAGGCAGGGCTTCACAAATTCTTTACCAACCAGAGGGAAGGGAAGTCTTATCCCTCCGAAGTTGCAACCTGGCACTTTCAGCAGTGGTAGTAAATACCTTTGATGTTCTAAGGAAACTCTTCCTTGATTTCAATTGAAGCGGATTCTCTCCATACAAGCGATGGATTTGTTCTTGTTCCACTTTCTTTCGCTCCTTATTCGGCGCTATTTCTCTTCGAATGGGAGGTGGTGCTATTCCTGCAAGGTGGTAAATCCATTCGACAGGAGTATATTTAAACAACCTGTTATAATTCTGCAGGTGTCGTTGAGAGCTACGTCTACCTGTTTGGCCGCGGGGGACAGCCGCGTGGTCTTAGGCGCCTTGGAACGGTTCGCGTGGCTCCCGCCGTCGGGGGTTCGAGTCCTCCCTCGGGCATGGGTGTGTGCGTTGTCCTTAGCGTAAGTTAGTTTAAGTTACATTAAATAGTGTATAAGTGTAGGAACCGATGACCTCAGCAGTTTGGTCCCATAGAAACTTGCCACAAATTTGTAACATTTGTTTTTGTCTACCTCTTTGGCATGTGATGAATTACACCAAACATGACAAGTGTACTGTGTTGCAGAATAGACTAATGTCTCTCGAAAGTAAGGGATCTGTCCAGTGTCATTCCAAGGTATTTTGAAGTGTAGCAACGTTGTAACTCGACTCCTGACCATAGTATCATCAACTTGCGAGGAGGTTCCCTATTTCTCAAATGAAAATACACTTTTGTCTGTGAGGGGTATGGTTTAAGCTGATTTGTGCAGTAATATCTTGACAGATTTTCGAGGGCATTCGTGAGGTATTCTCCACTGATTCAAAGTCTGAGCTCTGAGTGGGGAGAACAAGGTCATTAGCATACAAGAAGCTCCTGGTGTTGAGGGCTGTAGGTTGGTCGTTTATACTCGTATAAAGGTGTTGAGTAGGACTGGAGTCAACACGTTTCCTTGTGGAAGACTGTTTTTCTGTATCCTCATCGACTGCGCTGGCCTTGAAACTAAACAAAGAACCTGTGGTTTTGCAGAATTGCTTCGATGAACCTAGTTAGGCTGAAATCCTTGGTCATATTGTTACCGTGAGTAGTAGTATCTGTTGGCTGACAGCGTCATAGGCCGGTGATAAGTCGACAGATACCACCCTTGTCACCTTACGAGTTTCAAACCCATCTTCTATGACCTGCGTAAGATTCAGCAGTTGTCGAGTGCAGCTTTTGCCAGGACGAAATCCAGCTTGTTGAGGTATTAGAAAGGGGTCAACTACAGGTAGGAGGCGATTTAAAATCATTTTTCCAGCAGTTTGAATAGCTGACAGAGTAATGAAACTGGTCTAAAATTCTTTGGATTGTTCCTTTTTTCTGTCATTCCAAGCATGTGTGTCAATTTTTACCTCTCTATCTACATTATTCCGTGGTTTATTATTTTTCAAATTTATACTGACTTTTTGATCACCCGGTATATGTTACAGAATAGTCACCTCGCTAGTTAGGGTTAAGTGTGTGTGGAGTTTTCCGCCGAGGATACTGCACGTCATGATGCCGATGAACAGAGACGGAAATGCGCAACGAAGAGAGTGAAAAATGTTGGCGCTTTTCACGAGTGTTTGGCGAAAACCTGTCGGCTCAGAAGTTGCCTCGTTGAGCGATAGGCCTACTTCCCCGGCGAGGCCGTGCACAAGGAACGTGATAACTTGCTCGTCAGCAGTGTCAAGTGTCGATCCCGTTCTCGGAATGCTGCGTCGCTGCGTTGGGAGCACGCGATATGCACTATCAGCTTGCGTGGCTCTTAACGGGCCGCCATGACTTCAGACGACAGCAGTGGAAGGAATGCGAGGAAGAAAGATTAGGGTTTAACGTCCCTTCGACGACAAAGTCATTGAAGACAGAGCACAAGCTCGGAAATGGGAAAGGATAGGGAAGGAAATCGGCCGTATTCTTTGAAAGGAACCATCCCTGTGTTCGTCTCAAGAGCTTTACGGAAATCATGAAAAGCTTAATACGGATAATTGATAGGGTATCTGAACAGCCGTCCTCCTGAACACGAATACGTTAGATTAGATTAGATGTACGTGTCGTGTAGTTGATCCGTAGTGAGGAAATCATAAAGAATGTAGATTATGTCCTGAAACAAGAATACATAAAACGTGTTGACACAATTCTGGAGCTGCTACTGTCCTTTACACAGATAGTAAGTGACATGCTCCTCATGGACGTGGAGTAAGTAAAAAATTTGAAGAATAATTTTCATTTACCTGTAATAACTAGACTTGTCACAGACAAGTAAATGTAAATACACCGGGGTGCCAAAAGTAATTCTTACGTTATTTTAGCCACGCATTATCTAACAGCAAGGAGTTTGCGACACCTACTTACGTACATTCATCACGTTACTGCACTGAAGGTGTACCGAAGTCAGATTTTTAACTAAGTCTCGCGTTGATATGTAGTGTCCATTGTATGAGTCGTCAGGTGCGTTTCCGCTGATGTTTCGGCAGATAATTGCAATTTCATTTTTGCAGTGTGTAGACGGAAGGGAACCAAACAAATACTGCTAATCATATGTTTCACACTGCACCCATTGTCAACCAAAAACTTCGATTTGTTTTCCGTCATAAACAAACTGACTGTTAAAGCGGAATTTTGCGCACTCATTTGATAGAGTGGAACAGGGCGACGCGCAAGGCAATAAGGAGCAAGTGTGGCAAGGACTGTTCTCGGAGTACTGGATATTATTTGTGTTTTACAGTCGCTGTTAATATCGATAAAAGGAATATCGAACTTCAATAATGTGGGGCCGCTTTATCGAATGGTCACGCAAAATTTCGTTTTAAAATCATTTTGTTTGTAATGGGAAATAAACAAACACTTTCCGTTGACACTAGGCCACGCATGTAAGACAGGATGAGTAGTATTTTTTTTTTTTTGTAAGCCCCCAGCAACACATTACAAAAAAGAAACCGCAAATACCTGATAAATACTTTAGGCTTCTCTAAAACTAAACATTATTAGTAGCTACACTTTTTATGGCTCCTCGCAAGTTATTGGACATGTGTGTTTCTGAATAATATAATGAATCTTTCTCGACCAAAGTAAGTCACCTTAATTCTTTAAGTGGATAGTTCTGTGAAAAACAGGTGTATTACTTAAGAACATCCATTGAGGAATAAATAAACCAGGTGTGATTAAAAAATAATGGGAGTTTTTTGTCGCGGGCTTAATATATCCGATTTTCAATTTTTTTATCTTGTTGATATATTCCTGACGTACGCTTGCATTTTCAACTGTTTTCAGTATTTAGTTTGTTGTTGACAGTCGAAAAGGTTATACGTGTTATAGAGTGCTCGACTAATTTTTACTTTCAAAAAACAAGGGTCCAAGAATTTGCATCAAATTTTGTTTGAGAAATGGAATAAAATGCAGCACCGCATTCGAAATGTTGACTATGGTTTTTGGCGAATCCACTATGATTAAGACAGCAGTTTACGAGTGATTTAAACGTTGCAAAGTGGGCCGAGAAGACGCTGAAGACGACAGCCGTTGTAGACGCTCTAGCACATCTATTACCGACGGCGATGTGGAGGGAGTAAAGAATCCTTTGGCTCATGGCATGCTACTTCTCTGGATGTTTCGCGCATGACAGTTGCAGCAGCAAGTTTTTCCCGAAAGTACTGAGTTTGGGCCAAAGACGACGTCGCCTACACATCGCTCAGAAATTGCTGAATGAAGTGAACAACGACCCAGAGCTTCTGAAGAAGGTTATATCGCGTGACGAAACATGGGTATACGGGTATGCGTCCCAACCAAAGCCGAGTCGTCCCGATGGAAACGGCCTGAAGCGCCAAGACCTTTCATATGCGACAAGTTCAATCGCATGTGGAGTTTCTTCTCACTGTTTTCTTCGTTTACAATAAAATATTGCATCATAAGTTCCTGCCTTATGGTCGTACGGTCAATATGGAATACTACCTGGAAGTTATGCGCTATTTGCGTTAACCAATCCGAAGAAAACGACTGGAATTCTGATAACATCACGAGTGGAAATAGCATTACGATAATGCTCCCGCTCACACCTCAATGCCTGTGTTTTTGGCAAAAAATAGAAACAAACCGATACGTTGCCTCATGCACCGTATTCACCTGACATGGCCCCCACGACTTCTCTCAATTCCCGGTGCTGAAAGGAACCATGAAAGGACGCCGTTTTGTCACCACCGACGACATAAAAACACAATCGTTGAAATAACTGAACACCATAACGAAAAGCGAGTTCCAGAAGTGCTTTCAAGGTCGGAAACAGCGCTGTCACAAGTGTATTTTATGTGACGGGGATTCCTCTGAAGGGAACAAAGTTGTTAATGGATAAATAAAGATTCATTAAGAGAAACAAATATTCCCATTACTTTTTGATCGAACCTTGTATTGGGAAGCAGTAGTTAGTACAATCAGTTCGTTGAGAAGGCCTTTGCACGCAGTCCTTGAGTTCGCACCATAAATAATTCGTATTGCACACTTTGGACTCGGAAAACTTCAGTTTGGCTTGACCAGTTACCCAAAAAAATGATCCCAGTTGACATTATGGAAAGCAAGTAAACGAGGTATGTTAGTTTTTTTTAAATTTTTATATCACCAATGGTGAAAGCGTCCGCACTGCAAATAATGATTTGCTTTCAAGCTTCAGCAGTTCTGCAGTAAGCTCCTCCCTATTTTATTGCCGGCCGTTGTGGCCGAGCGGTTCTAGGCGCTTCAGTCTGCAACCGTGCGACCGCTACGGTCGCAGGTTACAATCCTGCCTCGGGCATGGATGTGTGTGATGTCCTTAGGCTAGTTAGGTTTAAGTAGTTCTAAGTTCTAGGGGACTAATGACCTCAGATGTTGAGTCCTATAGAGCTCAGAGCCATTTGAACCTGTTTTATTTAGTATCAAGTCGTAATGCATTACGCCAGTTAATGCTGCACATAGGGCCTTCAAGTGTAACCCAACTCCCGAGGCGTACGAAGCTTATAGGAAACTCCGAAATAGAGCCAAGCAAAGCTTGAGGAATGCCAAAATCAGACATGCCCGCTCTGTCGTATGCGGCATATCAAAACCTGCTGCACTGTGGAAAAAGCTGCGCAGTTTCGGTATAGGGAAGCGAAGATCTGACGCTGTTTATCAAGCGTCTGCAGAAGAATTAAACGATGTCTTCTCAACAGCTGTAAACTGCCCCGCAGCGACAAATTACCAGCCCCAAGATATCAATCTCTCGAGAGACAAGTTTTTCCTAAAACATGTCACTACCGGCAGAGTACACAAGGCAATTATGAGAATCTCTTCCGAAGCAGTAGGAAATGATGGAGTGAGCATTGGCATGATTAAGAACGTCGTAAACACTATTACTCCAGTTATCACAGACATCTTCAACCTGTCTCTTGTCAGTAGTACATATCCTACTGAGTGGAAGCAAAGTTTAATTCAACCTATACCCAAGACTGACAACCCTAAGTCGCCAGGTGACTACAGGCCGATCAGCATACTTCCTGCAATATCTAAAGCCCTAGAATACATCGTCCATGAACAGCTGACGGACTACCTCAAAACTCATAACATCCACGACAAATATCAGTCAGGCTTTCGAAAGCACCATAATACAGCAACTGCATTAATCAAAGTAACTGATGACATTAAACATGCTATGGACAGACGTGAAGCTACCATCCTAACACTGCTTGACTTTAGCAAGGCTTTTGATACAGTTGACTTTGATATATTACTAATTAAAATGAAGCAGCTGAATTTCTCAAACAGCGCAATACACTGGTTCGACAGCTACCTCAAAAACAGAAGTCAACAAGTCATTTGTGGGTCGGAGAAGTCATCATGGAAAAACGTGCGCTCTGGAGTTCCCCAAGGCTCTGTCCTTGGTCCATTACTCTTCTCACCGTACATTAATGATATTTCTTCAGTGATTCACTCCTGCAACTACCATCTGTATGCCGACGACATCCAACTGTACATAAGTGCAAGCCCCAAGAACATTGCTGACGCAGCAGCGAGTATGAACGCAGATCTTTGCTCTGTTTCTCGATGGGCACAGAACCTAGGTCTGAAACTAAACCCCAAGAAATCCCAGGTCATACTTATATCTCATCCAAAGTTAATCAGTCGGTACTTTCGCGAAACAGTCCCTCAAATACTCCTCAATGGTACCCAACTACCACACCAAAAAACAGTAAAAGACCTTGGAATAATCTTAGATGAACACCTAAACTGGGAAGAACAAACAGTCACAGCTTGCCGGAAATCGCTCTCCTCCCTACATGCAATTCAAAAATTTAGAAAAATATTTCCAACCCATGTTAAACAAAAATTAGTCCAAACACTAGTCTTGCCTAATCTTTACTACTGTGATGTAGTTCAACACGGCACAAATAGCGAAAATTCGAGATGCCTCGAGCTAGTGATGAATGCTTGCGTTAGATACGTATGCAATATACGGTTGTATGATCATATCAGTCCTTCATACTCCCAGCTAGGTTGGATACGCCCACATAAGGCACGCGATCTCCACACGATGTGCTTACTTCATCGATTTCTTAGCCACTGGTGCCCCCAATACTTATCTTCTCACATTAAACACCTCTCATCATTCCACAACCGCAATACCAGATCGGATACGTCTAGCATCTTGGCTGTACCTTTACATAACACAAAATCTTTCTCCGTGTCATTCTCCATCTCAGCCATACGACTATGGAACGCGCTCCCCTGTGATCTGCTTCTTATCCAAAACCACTCAGCATTCAAGAGGGAACTCAAGACTTACATATTAGGGACGGTATAACCACCATTGTTGTGCCCCTCTCATCTTTTTCTTTCTCCTCTCCATCATAGCTTCGAATTTTACCATTCTATTTCTCTTCCTCTAACCTATCTACCTCTTCTATATCTCTTTCACTCCATTCCATCGTCTTATGTCTCTGCTTGATGAGAATAACTCACAAGCTGCAAGAATATAACGAGAAAATTCCCAACTAGCAATAGGACTGACATTCATAAAAGAAAAATATGTTTACTTTCATATACATAGTCATTATTATTATTATTATTATTATTATTATTATTCTTGATTGTTATAATTATTTTTTGATTGTTATAATTATCATTGTACTACTTTTATAATCTCTATTTTTTTTCTTTAACATTAATACTGTATAACATGTTATATGTCCTTAATGTTCTGTAGAAACTGAAATTTGTTGAATCTGAGTATGCCTGGTTAGGTGTAAGAGAGGGCCTGAAGGCCCTAATCTTGCCAGGTAAAATAAATGCATAAATAAATAAATAAATAAATAATTTGACACCGTCAGCCTTTTCTGTGTACTTATCATCATAATTTAGATATGTTCTGGGAGGAAGTTCTGAACCGCATTAGTGTGAATTTTCAAAACTTGGTGACGAAGAATTAGCTGGGACGCATTTACTAATGTCCAGGGACATTTTGTTAACAATTCTTTGAAAAATCATGCTTGATTTGCTGGTCATTGCAATATTTGTATCGTCTGCAATAAAAAAACTAAAATAAAATAAAATAAAAAAACCAAAAAACGGCATCTTTTACTGTTACTGTTGTAACTGCATTAATATGTTTAATATACATAAGAAGAAAGTAAAGACTCTAAGGTGGAACATTGTGGAACACCATATGTAATTAGTTCTCAGCTGGATGATGAAAGATAGCTTAATACAGGACGCTTTCCCACAGACACTCTTTGTGTTCAGTATCTTCTCACTGCGAACCTCGCTCATTAAAAACCAGCGGCGTAGTCGACCATTGTGGGAATGCAAAATCTGAAGATTTACTGGCGTCGTTGATGCAAGACATATCTCCATGTGTCCAACCAGACTACTCCACTTTTATGCGCTGTATTTGAACTGCTGATACGGTCGTCTTCCTCACGTATTGCGAACAAAGGTCTAAAATGTTCTCACTGAATTGACTCCATCCAAATAGTAAGGTATTTAGAGTACAAGGAGCGATTATCAGACGAAACGACTACATCAGTCGTATATATAGTGCAGACAAGAGGTAACGTCCACCAGGCCAGATAGCCACAACATTTTTGCTTTCAGGGTACTGCTGGTGATGATAAGGACTTTCTTACATAATCAATGGATTAAAAGCATTGAAAATGTGCTGTAATCTACATTTTTCTTTATCGCCACTCGGGACACATTTGGTTTTAATTAAAACTTTAACTACTTTATTGAAGAACGTCTTTTTCTCTAGGAGAACTATGATCACTGGCTATTGCAAAATCGTAGCCTTTTTCGTCTGTTTATTGATCTACTGACATCTCTTTCCATCCACCGAATAACATTTCATCAATCTTAGGATTGTTAAAACTGACGTGTTACTGTCAACGCATTTTGTACTTCACTAAAGAAACCAAGTACGTAGCTCACGAGGTGTTAATAACAGCCGGCCGGAGTGCCCGAGCGGTTAAAGGCGCTACAGTCTGGAACCGCACGACCGCTACGGTCGCAGGTTCGAATCCTGCCTCGAGCATGGATGTGTGTGATGTCCTTAGGTTAGTTAGGTTTAAGTAGTTCTAAGTTCTAGGGGACTTATGACCACAGCAGTTGAGTCCCATAGTGCTCAGAGCCATTTGAACCATTTGTTAATAACACGAATCAACGACAAAGAACGCGATAATGCAACAGACAGCAAAACATTACAGGATTGGTGATTTAAGGAGGGTAGGGGAGGTATAGAAGCATTCCGCTACAAATGAACTTGCAGAGGGAGAACGAAAACTTTCGCCCGGTTTGGGAGACAACACCTCGTGAGTTAAGGGGTAAATCGATGGCGGGTTCTCCACTTAAGACACATGCCTACATCGAAGTAATAATGGAGTTCAAAGAGGGGTCAGTTCGCTTGGTATTGTGTCATTCACTCGTGTTGTAATTAGTTTAGTCTCTCTACAGGAGTTATAACTCATCTCTTCACTAAACCCCCCCCCCCCCCCCCCTCAGCCACAAAAATCACAAGTTTCGATTCTTGAAAACTTACGATAAAACGTACAAACGAAAAATCATTTCTTAAAAAATGGTTTTCTGAAATTCAGGTTTTTAAAACATAATTTCTTAAAATCAGAACAACAAGACCACGAGATATAATATAAACAACAGGAGCATCATGTGGTTCGCCCATCGTCAAGTTCATTGGGGCCGGCGTAGAGGCGAATTATATTCGGTTGGTGCTTAAGTTCGTAGCGTTTTTCCATAGGTCTGTGCATATGTGTGTGTGTGTGTGTGTGTGTGTCTAAACATACCAGATACACATAACAGTGATTTTAGTCATCAATAATATGAATGACTTCCAAATAAAACTGGTGTATAGTGTTTTTTGCAGTCTAGCAGAATACGATCGGGAGTTATCGTGGTGGAGTAACATCACTTAACGCAGTCTTCCTGGTCGTTGTTCTCGAATTGCGTCAGCAAAACGTCTCAGCTGCTAAGAATAAATATCAGCAGTGATGGTTACACCTCGGGGAAGTAATTCGAGTACACCTAGGGGTGCCATCTGTCCAGATATATCTGAACACTCACCATTATGGACCTTCTCTTCCCGACATCTGACAAGACCCAATTTTGTCCCGATTTTGAAAAATACTGTTACGAGCTTGGCTCAAGTACCGAAGTAATGCCACCTGTTAAGGCAAAGCGTAAATGCAGCCTCAGTTAGTTTTATTTATGTCAACAAGTTTATGTTGGCAAGGTCTTCTCACAGATGGCTTTGCATGTTGTACATCCTGTATCAACGATGTAAGCACCTTCTAGATCTAGCGCCATCATTCGCGAAAATATGACTTCTCCAGCAGTACGGGGTTGGAACTATTTCAGTAGCGCCACCTTGAAGAATCGGCAGTTCATATTTGAATAGTTGTCTTATACGTAGTGGCGGCTGTTGTGTAAGAGCAGAAGAGCACGTGAACACCCTAAAACTTTTAACATTTGCGGATTTATTGGTTATTTTTCTTTGGATGCTGTTGAACGTAAATGTAGTTGTGGTAATCTGAAAGACGCGGCACTAAATCTACCGCGATATGCTACATTGCTTCTCCTCTAGACTCTGTTAAACTTGGCATCAGGGTCGCGATCACACCTTCAGTTGTGCACGTAAAAGGAGCTTCTGCGCATGCGCAACTGGCGTTACATTATTGCCTTACAGGCCAAATACACACGGATTTCTTAAACGCCCGTTGGACTCGCATTCGGGAGGACAAAGGTTCAAATGCGCGGCCGGCCATCCTGATTTAGGTTTTAAGTGATTTCCCTAGATGCCGGGATGGTTCTTTTGAGAGGGCACGGCCGACTTCCTTCCCTATCCTTGCCTAATCTGATGAGACCGATGACCTCGCTGTTTGGTCTCCTTCCCCCACCCAACCAACTGTAAACAACGTGTACGGTTCAGGACGTGCACACTTACCACTCAGCAAGTTTACGTCAGTGCCACCAGGTGGTAGCACACTGCAGCAGACTTTTATCTCCGTTCGCTTGGCAGCACACTCATCAGATATGCCAGTTCAAACACTGTATAGTAAAATTAGATCGGATAGGTATTTGTTGTAGTTATACTGATAGGAAAATCTGTTTTGTGGGATTTTGAATGAGATGCTGTATATTAAGTTTTGGGTTGAATCACACAGTAATCCATTTGAGGCGCTGAGAACCACAAGGCTGAGACGTGAGACTGCAGCATTTATTCCTGCTTCTGACATCTGTTGTTCTTATGGTGGACCAAGTCTGTCTGCGCTGTAGGCCCACACTGTATATATGAACATTCACGAAAAGCTGTCTCACTGGTTTCTCTGATGTTCACTTAAATGTAGGATCGACGACGATGTGCTCCAGGCCCTTACGGCCCTCAGCGCCACGTTTGTATTCTGGTCAAATGACCATGATGCTGGCAGACAGTACTATTTGAATTTAATCATTCCCACAAACGGCAGTTTGCGTTTGGAGTTGACTGTTTACAGTGCAGGAACTGACTTTCGTGTGTAGTGTCAACACGAACTCTGTGGAATCTATTTTAAATGCTAACAGAAAAGAAAATTACCAGGTAAAGTTAGCTGCAAAGGAACAAGGGCCTCCCACACCAGATTCGTTGACTGAGAAAATGACGGTATCAAATAAGTGTGAATACAGGCGAACATTTAACAGAGAAGTGTCTAATAAGTGTAAGTTGTTGTGTGTGTGCAACGTAAAAATGTCTGGTTTTCAGCCCGGAAGTTTAATTCGTTAAGTAATACATGTGACAGGGTTTTTGTATATTTGTCCGAAAAACTAAAAAAGCACGAAAACTCTCATTTACACAAAAATGCGAAACGGAGAGTAACGAAAGCTTAAACATTATTTCGTTCCTGCCCAAAGCTGTTCTTAATAATGTACAAAACAACAAAATTTCACATAAACAATTCTTTCCTTTTTCATACAAGTTATGCATATTATTATTATTATCATTATTTCTCTTATTATTATTATTATAGATGTTTAGGTATGTTGATAAGCATAAGTGTTATATAGCAGATGCTATTAATTTCACGCTGTCATATTTATTTGAATCTAAAAACCTTTGAACACTCAGAATGTATACTCACGAGCCACTACTGCTTATAACACGAGTCTTTCTAAACGGAATACGAACAAGGGCAAGTCAGTAATGTTTGAAGTGTTTACTGCGGGTATATAGGGCGTGAAGTGCATAGTGACTTGTACTTCGATGACTAAAGTGTTATTGTAGGCTATTTACCGTCTAATAAACTTATCGTGTTAACGCTTACGAAAATGACTAAGGATGGAAATAGAAAGTGTCACTTTTCGGATGATTCCACAAAAGAGTCGTCTTTTGCCAAGAAAGGACGTATGAACCAGGAAGCGTTGTGTGAGATTTGTGGCTGTTTCATCTCAGTAAGTCACAGAGGCAAGACAAATGTGGGGCATTACATTTCTACGAAGAATCATACAAATAGATTCGCGGTATCTTTGACATCAAAGCCTATTTCTACATTCATGATTAAATAACACACCCAGGAAGAAATGCTCGTCGTTGTTGCAGAACTAAAACAGCTTATAAAGTTGTCAAGCATTATCAATCCTTCAGTTCTCTTGACTGTGCCGTAAAACTGAATGCTGCAATTTATCTTGACTCCAAATTGCTGCAAAGCAGTCTACAGCCAGGACCAAAGCTACAGCGATTGTTAAAAATACTCCTGCACTGTACTCCGTGTCCGCATGCATAAAACAACTGCAAGAAATTTCATTTTACGGCATAGGCACCGACGCATAGAACCACAACGCTGAAAAAATGATTCCTTTAGTTGTTCAATACCTCACTGAAACTGACGGAATCCAACAGAAGCTGTTGAAGTTTGATTTGCTGAACAGCGAAACATCGGAGACAATGGCAACTTTTATCTAAACACATTAAGACAACTGCAAACTGCACAAGATAAATTATTCGCTTTTTATGGAGACAGCACCAATACCAACAACGGAGGGATTCATCGAAGCGACCAGCGGAAAGTGTTTCACCAAATTAAAAAGGACATAGGAAAAAATGTAGAAGGAATTGGATGCCCTGCCCATATCCTACACCCTACTACACTACATCAAGCGCTGCAGTCGACACTGAAATAATTGTCGGGAAAATATTTAATGATTTTTCAATACACACGATAAGGACAGAGAATCTGAAAAAGTTCTGCTTATAAGTTGATGTCAGTCATCTATCTCATCAGTCATCTATCTTTTCAGTAGTCCCATCAGAGAAATTTACTTCATGGTTCTGCAGTCAAACTTGGCTCTGGTTGAAAAAATATGTAAAAAGCGTGTAGAAGAAAAAGTCTCGATAGTTGAAATAAGAAATATATCAAGGGACACTCAGGGATATCTGAATGAAAGGAAGGCCACCAATTTTATTGGCATGCAAACCAAGATGCATTTGAACGAATTAAAGAATGAAAACCCTAACCAACAAATATCTAATTTGTTTTCGAAGTTTGAGGAGGAGGGCAGGCTTTCTATGCAATAGCATTTGATTACTTAGAGAATTTCTTATAATAAATATCGAGTATTTGATAGGGTGACGCAATCTGAAACCCCAGACTGGGAGATGACTGAAAACTCTATTATATATCTAACTAAAAATGGTGTGAAGATTTCAGGCGACAATTGTTTTCAGGCATACATGAATCTGAAGAGCATTTTACAGTTTAAGTGTGACTCGGAAGAATGGAAGTCTAAACGCTCCCTGGAAGAAAATTGTATTTGCTTTTTTAAGGAAACCGAAAATCCTATTATGCGAGTGTTTGTTTTCTATTCCTGCACAGTACGCCACTGTGGAAAGAGTATTTCCACGGATGTCTGCCCAATGGATTGATAAAAGAAATCGACTGCTGCCAGGGACTATGGAATCAATCTCACAGTGTCAGTTTAACTACAAGCTGAGTTGCATGGCGTTAAATAAATACGTAAAATAGAAAAAATACTTGCTGAAAAAGATGAAATCTTCCGAAAAATATGGGTACCAACTACTTCTCCCGCAAGTTCCACATAATTGTGGTCTAAATAAAATGTAATTATATTAATTAAATCTTTTACTTCATTTCTACACCCCCATCTCAGAGTGTCCCGACGAGGTCCCAGCTAGGTACGGCAACGCCATCACTGTTCCACCAGATGCGTAGCCTTCATCTTTTGTGGATGCATGCAGGTCTGTGTACGGATGCTGCTTTGTTTGGGCTCAACCATTCCTTTCTTTGTCAGCATATAGACACAATTTCTCGTCACCAACCACGATGAAGGACAGGAATGGTCGGTGTTCACGAGCTAGTTGATGAAGAGCAAGCAGAGATGTACATATGGCCACCCAATGATTTTTGTGATTTTGGCTTAGAGTATGCGGTACTCACACAACCGAGTATTGAACTTTTCCCACTGCATGCAAATGTCGTACGATGGTGGTATGATGACAGTCCACCATGTTTGTCAGTTCTCGAGTACACTGACGTAGATCATTGTGGATTAATGTGTAAACGATGTTCATCAAACGCCGAAGGTCTTCCTGAACACGGAGAGTGACTAGTGTCATAACGATCCTCCTTAAAACGTGAAAACCATTTTCTTGGAGTGCTCTGTCCAATGCCATTATCACCACACACGGCGCAAATGTTTCTGACCGCCTCCGCTGCTGTCACACCTCTATTGATCTCAAACAGAAGAATATGCCGGAAATTCTCCGATTCCTCCATTTGGCACTCCGCTTTCTAGCATCCACAGCTCCACTCACTATCTCCAAATAACAAAATAAGAATATGTAAACTGAAATAGCAACAGTGAACTACAAATAAAAAAAATGACAATCGGTAAATAAATCCACGGCAACCAGAATACCAAAATGCAAAAGGAAAACGCTACGAACTTACGCATCAAGCTAATAGTTACTTTGTACTATTTTGAATCTCCGGTGCTGATTTGTTCCAGTGTGTTAAAAAAAAAATTCCTAGGCGGTGCCGGAACGCCGTTCCATCCGAAATTAAGACCTGCGTTGTAGTACAATCCTGCAGTACTTACTTTGTACTGGTACGTGAAACTTGGCGGTTAGGCTTCAGCTTTATGGTTGACATCTATTTTCAAGCGTATAGCATTTCAGGTTTTTCAGCATGTCTGTGAGTCAAACGAACTTGTGACTGTTCGTTCAATATCCACTGGCAGTCCTATCTGGAACAGGCGCTATTCACTTAGCCATGTTGTAGCCGGTTGTAGCCACTTGGCGTGTCACCTCTGATGGCGCCGCTCACCGGCTGCAAGCAGGGTATCTTTGCGTAACTAGACAGTGTTTTGTTTTCCAATGTTGTATGGCTTTATCTCTGTGACAAGTGACTGTTCATATCGGTAAACATAAACGCTATACCATGTGTGTTGACTTGTGGAGTTTGCTTTGTGTTGTTTAGCTGTTCAATTTTGCATATTTGAAGAATTTTGCTCGTACCTGCTTTACATATTTGGTTTGTGGATATCAGTATGCCCCATTTCAGCAATCGAGTGTTTAAGAAAAGGCACAATGAGTGTAACAACAAATCTTTTGTTCTTTCGAAGGGAGATGCTGCTCAGGCTGCTTTCCCGACTACTCCAGATGAATGTTATAGAACTTCTTCCAGCAAGAAACTTTGTGACACCAAAGAAAAATTTGAAAACTATGAAAGTGACAGTAATGTGAATGAAATAATTAAATTTCTTGCTCTCTAATATTTTGAAACATAATGTATTATGCCAAGTTTGCAAATAAAGAGGACTGGAATTGAAAATAACTTCACACGTTGGTTTGGCATGTAAAATGTTACTGAAATGTAACAAATGTGCTGCAGAAGTTTCGCTTTCTAATTCCAAAAGTATTCCTCAGTGGTAATAGTGGAAAGAAGGTGTATGATATAAATGTTAGGCTAGTGTATGGCTTGCATTGCACTGGCAAGGGCAATGCTTCATTGACAATATTATGTGGAACTATGAACTTGCCAAAACCACCAACCAAGTTTAGATTTTATAATGAATTGGTGGGATCTTCTGCTGAAGATATTGCTCAAGCAATAATGAAGAAAGCTGTTGAAGAAGCTGTTACAGATAATGGGAATTGTAGAGATTTAACTTGCTTTAGATGGAACATAGCTATGTAGAGGTCATAAATCTCTAAATAGAGTTGTGACAGCTACCAGTGAAGACAGTTGCAAAGTAATTGATGTTGCTATTCTTTCAAAACATTGTAGATGTAAGGGAAATACCAAAGGCGAACATAGTGAAAGTTTTGAAGCAAATTTTCTCGGCATGAGTGGAGCAATGGAAGTAGAGGGAGTGAAAGCAATTTTTTCCAGATCACAGGAGTGGTATAGTGTATGATACACTATTTAGGAGATGGCGATTCTAAAGCTGTAGAAGAAATCAAACCTTATGGCAGTGAAATACACATTAAAAAACAGGAGTGCATTGGGCATGTGCAGAAGTGCATGGGGGCTTGCTTTCGCAAACTAAAGCAGACATTAGGATCCCAAAAGCTTAGTGATAGTAAAACCCTTGGAGGAAGAGGAAGATTGACAGATGAAGCAATTGACAGATTGCAAAGGTATTATGGGTGTGCAATCAGGCAAAATATAAGAAGCATTGAGCATATGAGGAGAGCAGTATGGGGATTATTTTTTCATACTGCATCAACAAATGAGCACCCACAACATGCACTGTGCCCCACAGGTAATGACTCATGGTGTAAGTACCAATCATAAAGGAAAATGCCCATAAAAACAGTTTTCCAAATGCTGTAATTGGTGTAATTAAGCTCATATTCAGAAATTTATCACAGCCAAGTTTATTGGAAAAGTGTTTACATAGGAAAACACAAAATCCAAATGAAAGTGTAAATAATTTAATTTGGATTAGGATTCTCAAAAGAGTGTTTGTGCAGATAAAAACATTGCATTTTGGAGTGTATGATGCAGTGGCAACATACAATGAAGGAAACATTATCACATTTGATGTGCTGAAACGTTTAGGTTTCCAACCAGGACACAACACCATTTCCACTCTGCCCCTAACTAATGAAGAAAGACTAAGAGGTGCAGGAAGAAGAGACAAAAGCCTACAACATGCAGCAAGAGGGAAGAAAAGACCAGTGGAAAGGAAACTAACTTTGTAAAAAGAAGAGGATGCTGATAATCCATCATTCATCATATTGGGCAGGAATGTATTAAAAAACTTTGGAAGCCATTTCCAGTAACTTCAAATTTTCATCTTTGGGGAACATTTTCTCAAAAACTGCTTACAGTATATCAGTGAAATTTATACACAATATCATTTACTTCTTTTCCTTCATTTTTATAACAAATTGTACAAGAATATTGCATAGTTCATGAGTTATAGAAGAAAAAGTGCAAAATTTTAGAGGAAAAGAAATAATCATCTGTTTAAAAAAATTGTAAAGCAAAAACCAATAAATATTTCTTAACATGGCGTCCAAATTTCAGAGCAATATGTTTAATGGTTTTAGAAAAAATGTTCCTTCTATTTGCTAAAATTAACATGGAGGAGATGGATCATTCCAGCTTTCCTTAACAAACATCTCTTCTTCAGAAACACTTGCCTTGCCATAGCTAGTCTCCACTTTATATCCTCTCTACTTCGACCATCATCAGTTATTTTGCTCCCAAATAGCAAAACTCATCTACTACTTTAAGTGTCTCATTTCGTAATCTAATTCCCTCAGCATCACCTGATTTAATTCGACTACATTGCATTATCCTCTTTTTGCTTTTGTTGATGTTAATCTTATATACTCCATTAGGGACACTGTCCATTCAGTTCAACTGCTCGTCTAGATCCTTTGCTGTCTCTGACAGATTTACAATGTCATCGGCAAACCTCAAGGCTTTTATTTCTTTTCCATGGGTTTTAATTCCAACCCCCAGTTTTTCTTTTGTTTCCTTTACTGCTTCCTCAATATACAGATTGAACAGCATGAGGTATAGGCTACAACCCTGTCTTATTCCCTTCTCAACCACTGCTTCACTTTCATGACCCTCGACTCTTATAACTGCCAATTGGTTTCTGTACAAATCGTAATTAGCCTTTTGCTCCCTGTGTTTTACTCCTGCCACCTTCAGAATTTTAAAGAGAATACTCCAGTCAACATTATTACCTTCATCCTCATAATCAACACCACCACCAACACCACCAGTTTGTCAGCTACCCATTGAGTAACGACTGATTCAAAATTTGGGCTTGAAAACAGTCTGCTATCTTCTTTCCTGTTCCTTGTTTAGACGTAGATTCCGACAATCTTTGAGAAGAAGAACCATCTACTGCAATATTTCTCTCTGTTACGCAACACAGGAGTACGCTATCTGACAGCTGAACACAACTGCAAGGTGTAACAATGTGTTTTCTGCAATCACAACAGTGCATAAGTGTGCCAATTATGTATTCTATGAAGTCCAATAAAATGTAACTGATTACAAATCAATCTAATTTAATAACACTACAACATAAACCAAAGGGATCATCTGACACATGTTATGTAAATATGTGGTACAAAGAAGAGAATATAAGTGTCACTTAAAACTAATGATACACATTTGTAATAGTACAGTATCTTTAATTTGTTATTGGAAGACAGCATATCGGAGGAGTGGGGCTCAAATTTAAGTCTTTCATTGCAACAATTAAAATTTAAAACACTGTCTGGGTCCATTGGACCCAGTGTATCCACAGTAGGATTAAAGTAAAAATGGAAATTTGTCCTGCTGACACCAGTTACTTACGACACAAACTTAATGAAATAATTTTTAGGAAAGGTTTAGGAAATTTTGTAACAACACTTAAACATTGCATTTGATTGCGATACAAAAAGCAAGTTACTAAGCTAAGCTCTATAGCTCAAATCTGTCATCCCACTTCTCAGGTGTTGGAAATAATAATATGAATATCCACCTAATAAATTATAGTGCCACATAGAACATTCGCATTGTTAGCAATAGGATTTTATACTACTCTACACACAGAAAGTGTTCCGATTTCTTGTGATGTGCTGAGAGAGGGAAACTGGTCCTTAACTATTTATGCAGTACACACCACAGTGGATTCAGAATTTGGACGCCATGGAAAACGTATTGTTTTATCCTCCAGCTCACTACACCGATCTTGGATATTTCCAGCCGTGCGTGTGGCGGTTGTGTCATCTTGGAAGATGAATCCCCATCTGCGCCACTGGATGAACAAAGTCACCTAAAATACACCTTCCTAATTACCTTTCCTTTCGTTGTTACGAACTGGATCACTGAGAAGTATGATATGATTGATATGATATCCCGATTCAGTACGGAACTACCACTGTGCTTCACAATTGGAAGGAGACTGTATGGTGGGACACTTCTCCTAGTGTTTTTGTAGACATACGTTCCTTGGTGTTGGGAACGTAATTGTCGATTGGTCAGACTGCATTACCTGCTGCCATTGTTCAGTAGTTGTGTTTTTGTCCTCCTTACACCTCTAAGGCCACTCGCTTGTTTTATTGGACGTTTGGAAATAGTGGATCTTACGTGTTGCTGTTATCCATTTATAGTATCTGTTGTACTGTTCTCATTGGCACACATAAGTTCAGCAGTCACTTCCGTGGCAGTAGTCTTATTAAAGGCAACAATCTTGTTCAGCGCCGCCTTGTCTGGTCTGTAATCTGGTTTAGTTTGTTTTGAAATATTGTATTGAACAACTCACCCCTTCCCCCGCCCCGATCTTTTGACTGTCGTTCTCTCGTCGTGACAACACACCTTCTAGATTCACGATTTACGACAGTTGGAAGCCGTGCGCGAGGGTCTGATCCTCAAACAGAACAGTAAGGCATGTTTGACTTTACCTATTCTCTCCGATTTTCCAGCCAAAGTTTTAATTTCCTGTCAGTTTTAAATGGCTGTTTTTTGTTACCAGGAATTTATTAGCAATGTGAAGTGTAAGAGGGAAATCTACAACGCAGACTGCATCAAAATTGGCCATAAAAACATTATAGTGATCTTGATTTCTCCTCGGTCTTTATTGTATATAGCATTTCAAACTTTCAGTCAAATTATATAATTTTGACGTAACTAAGCACAGTCGAAGTGACAGCAAAATAAGTAAAAAATTTAGCTTTTTCTAAAGATTGTGATTGCCATGGACATTAGGGACGATGAAACCATTCACAAATGGTGAAACTTTCCACTCGTATTTTACTGGCTACGATCATGAAAGTGCAAAGCAAGTTTCTTTCAATTAATGATTAATTAAACTAATACAGTTCCATAAATACGCCAACATATCCTCTCAAACTACATAAGCATAATAATGCAATAGTTCTATTCTTATTTACAGTCTATTATACCAATCGGTGCACGAAAGTTAGGAAATAAGAGCAACTAATCTGCATCTACATCAGTACTCTGCAATTCTTAGGAAATAAGAGCAACTAATCTACATCTACATGAATACTTTGCAATTCACACTTAAGTGCCTGGCAGAGGATCTATCGAACCACCTTCAGACTACTTCTCTACCGTTCCACTCATGAATAGCGAACGGGAAAAATTAACGCTTAAATCTTTCGTGCGAGCTCTGATTTCTAAGATTATCATTTATCCCAATGTAGATGGGCATCAACAAAGTATTTTCGTAGTCGGAGGAGAAAGCTGGAGATCGAAATTTTCTGAAAAGTTCTCGCCATAACGAAAATCACCTTTGTTTTAATGATTGCCAATTCAATTCGCATATCATATCTGTGACACTTTCTCCCTTATTTCGCTACAACACAAAACGAGCTGCCCTTTTTTAAACTTTTTCGATGTTCTCTGTCTTTCCTATCAGGTAAGAACCCTTTACGCACACCAGTACTTTGATGACGGTGCGTTCTGAAGATCCGTGGTTCGCAACAACAACATGGTGCGGACCACAGATCTTAAGAACGCACCGTCATCAACTTGACAGCGAGAGATATAAACGCGGGTGCAATGTCGGCACTTAAGAAAGGACTTAATTTCGCACCTTCACCGCGGGAAATTCCTGTCTGTGAAATAATAAGCGGTTTTGAACAGGCAGTCCACAAGCTCCCACATGAAACAGCGGGCGAAATACGGCGAGAAACCAGCCGTATAGTGACAAAAGCGAAGTTACCAGCATCCAACATGACCAGGGCTGAGCGCAACGGCCTTCGAGCACTACGTAATGATGAAAGCATTGTGGTACTTCCCGCTGACAAGGGCAATGCCGCCGTAATTATGGAGTTCGAGGACTATGATACGAAGATCTGTGCGCTACTGAACGAAGATACTTATCGGAAGCTCCCACGCGACCCGGCATCAAGAATAGTAAGAAAGACATCAGAACTTCTTAAGCGATCTTCAGTGGAAGACAGTGTGGCTAAGAATCTTCTCCCACAGGCGCCTAGACCACCTACTGCTTATGGTTTATCGAAGATACACAAGGACGGGACGCCATTTCGCCTTATCCTGTCCACAATAGGTTCTCCAACATACAAGCTGGCGAAGTACTTGGCCAAGCACCTCGCTCCAAATGTGGGACACTGCGAACAACATAACTCAGCAGAATTTATCAGCAGAATCAACCGTCAACGCCTTAGTGAGGGCGATATTATGGTCAGTTTTGATGTAGTGGCGCTGTTTACGAATGTGCCTATCAAAAATTCTTTGGATCTAATTTCCCAGTACTTTGTAAGTGACGTGGTCGAGCTATTTAGGCACACTCTTGCGGCCTCCTACTTCGTGTACAACGGCCAGTATTACGATCAGACAGACGGCGTAGCAATGGGTAGCCCGTTGGCTCCAGCTGTTGCAAACCTCTTCATGGAGAATTTTGAGGATATTGCCATATATACTGCGGCATTGAAGCCGAAGTGTTTCTTTCGATACGTTGACGACACGTTCGTCATTTGGCCACACGGACGCGAGAAATTAGACGAGTTTTTGGAACACCTCAATGGCATCAACAGTAATATCCAGTTCACCATGGAGGTGGAAAAAGGCAATGCATTGAACTTCCTCGACGTCCTTGTCCACCGTAAACGAAATGGGTGCCTTGGCCACAGCGTCTACAGAAAACCCACCCACACAGACCTGTACCTGCACGCCACCAGCCATCATCATCCAGCACAGAAGCGCACAGTATTTCAAACATTGGTGCATCGTGCAAGAGTAATATCAGACGACGACAACCTGCCCCACGAACTGAGCCACCTACGCAAGTTTTTCAGGAATAATGGCTACAGCACCCATCAAGTGAAAGAAGTGATTTCTGGGAAATATCAGAATAAGACCAGCGACGATGAGCAGGAAAAGAAACTTGCTTTGCTGCCATTCTGTGGCTTTGTGTCGGGCAAGATAAGCCGCCTGTTGAAAAGATACAAGATCAAATCAATCTTCAGACCTCCAAAGAAAATCCGTCAATTACTGAGACCTGTTAAAGACGCTGTAGGTCTCAGAACACCTGGAGTCTACGAAATATCTTGTGAGTGTGGCCAGAAGTACATCGGACACACAGTGCGTACTGTGGAACAATGCAGGAAAGAATATGAGAGGTATTATCGCCTTCGCTATCCAGAGAAATCTGCGTTAGCTGAGCATGCGTTAGAAAACGGTCACCACATAAAATTTGGCGATACCTATGTCGTGGCTCCCACTAACGGCTTCTGGGACAGTTTAATAAAGGAAGCTATTGAAATAAAAATTACCACAAACACCCTGAATAGAGACGGTGGCTTACAGCTCAGTGCTGCATGGGATCCAGCAATCGCGCAGTTGAAGAGGGCACATCGAACGCTAACTCAAAACATACCCATCTATGGCAATGTCACGGGCACCAGTGACGTCACAGCCGGCAGTTAGCGTATATAAGGGCGCACCAACAACCCACTGGCAGTGATAACACTTGACAATGGCCAAGGAGTGCTTGGCCGAAAGCTCGTGTAGTTTTAACCAATTGACGCGGTTGGAAACCCGAGAACATTTTATTCAATGTTATCGCCGCGAGACTCTGCATTCATACAATTCAACAGTTGTTCTTAAATCTGAGCCACGAACAGCAAGAATCTTCGATACATTCGCTTTTGAAGCGAAAGTAATTACTTTTCTAAAACCATTCGTGAATTTGAAAGTGGAGTGAAGTATAAGAAAGGGCGAATGCCATGGAAAGTGCCTATGATAGTAACAACAGAAATTCATGCTTCTCATGCATGAAATGGGTGTTTACCTTTTCTTGCTTTCAGTAGAGTAAGCTGCGAATACACATATTCAAAAGAATTTCTTTGTAAATAAGCTGTAGCTTATGTCACTCAATCAGTGTTGTTCAGCTGTTTCCACGACCATTAAATGGTACTTCATTTTCTTGATAACTTACTAACAGATGGAACACAAAAATATAACAACTATTTCGTTTAATAAATAGAAAATAACTAAAAACAAAAAATTAATTTAAGACGCATGTGAATGTCTGCTTTCTCACCGTTTGAAGAGCTAGTGTCGCTCCTGCTGTCAAACAGTAACAACTTTCGCAACCAGTGATTGTCGTGGCTGTATTTATTAGCTTGTGGTGCTACTCAATAATGGAGCCAAGGGAGTAGAGGAAAAGAGGGAGGTTGGTGTCATGACCTCCCCAAATAACATTTAACCACAAGCTTTTAATTTTATATATAGGGCACATATTAATATCAAAATTTTCCAGGTAACTTTTGGAGAATGAAGCAGCATTAAAACAAAGAATCTCGAAAATGGCAAGAAATTCTAAAAAAAAAATCATGAGCTTTGGTTAACACAGGATACTTCTCAGATGCTTTCCTGAGGATTGTCACATGAGGACTCACTTGCGACCTGACTAGCTGTAGAAAACACTACAGCTAGGGGAGAGGCGCCTATTCGCTGACGGTATCTGCTGCCAACACCAGCAGACTTCAAAAAGTTGAGTAAGGTAACACAGAGGAAAAAATGACAAAAATACTTCTCGAACATAGCTGGAACCACTGAAAGAAACAACATTCTCCCCATTTACATGTTCACATCGCTGTAGTCTGCAGAACAGAGTTCACAATCTTGTTGCTAAATGGAACATTATTATGATGAGTGTGCACTTCTACTTTATACCATGAGAACTATGAAGTTGTCAAAACTGATAAACTTTTTTGCTAGTATAATTCTTAAATCAGAGCATAACACTAGTACTTTGCAAAGTTTTGGATGAATGCTTTATAACTCACGCATTTTTCTAAATATCGATTTCTTGGTTGTTATGCTGAAGCAAGACACTAAGCATTAACATTAAAAATTACTATCATTGTTATTACTATTATTATGATTATATTAAAGTGTTTTATATGTTTTTCATTATTATTTAATCTTAACCATCTATGGCTCGTTAAAAGTGGGGTTGATGGCAAGAACCAACCTTGGATGTGTATCAGGTGTAACAGGTGTTAAGTGTTCTTATATGGCGAGGCGTGGGAGCATTTAATGTACCCAGAAACACTGTCGAACCTGATCAGTTTGGTGATACAAGTGGATGGGCGCTATGACCTTCAAATCTTTGAACACAGTACAGTTGCCATTCATCATTGTTGTGAGACTGTACCTCTTATCCATGTGCATCTTTTCAGGGGTATATTTGGAAATAACTTCTTTTTATGGGTGACAATCCGTGACCACATTGAACTGTGTAGGTGGAGGAGCTCTTGGAATAAAAGATATTTGGCGAATGAATCAGCATGTCCAATCCCCTGAGATAAATCCCATTGAGGACATGTGGGTTGTGCAGGGGAGACATATTGCAGAGTGTCCACAAGCATCAACGGTCATCTATTAGTTGTCAACCACGCTGGTGGAGGAATGGAGTTCTCTACCACCAGAACTTCTCACCAACCTTGTGCCAGCATACGTGCACATTATGACAGTGCACAAATGCACTGCCACCCATGATGAACACATACCCTGTTAAGAATGATGTCTTGCTTTCCGAAATGTCCAGGATAAATCGTGGTGACTTCAGTGTAATTATTTTCTTTGAATAAAAATGTAGCTTCTGTTCTTGCCACTAAATATTTCTTTTGGTTGCTTCTGTACAATACTGTAGCAGTTCTTTCTATGTATGGTCCAAGTTTCATAATGCTCTGCTACTTGGTAGTGACACATCATGTGAAAGGTCCTTTGGTCCTTACGTTTTGCACACTACTGTATTATTCATGAGTTTCCTGCTTTGAACTGGAATTTTTTGAGGCGATGATTTTATGTTATTTCAATGAAAACTAAAAAATATGAGTTTAAGAGGAGTTAAAGTGATAAATTATCAGGCTTGTGAAGGCAAAGAAAACAGAGAGAGATCACTATGAGATTGGGAATGTCAAAAACTTGTGTCCATTAAACAGTACAATCATACAATGAGTTCACATCCATATCTTACAAGATTCGTTCAGGCTGCCCGAGGAAGACAACACCCAGACAGGATCGTAAATTGCTTCAAAGTGGTAAATGTGACAGAAATGTTAGTGCTACTAACATATCGGGAGAATTTAAACCATCCTGTGGTGTTGTTCGCAATGTTGGGAACATGTTAAAAGAAACTGGTCTAAAATCCTTTTGTGCAGTATGTAAGCCATCAGTGAATGATATTAACAAGAAAACATGGTTGGATGAACTGCAGAACCATAGGAAAGACTCATGTTTTCTGATGAATCCTGCTTTGAAATCTTTTCTCGATGCAAGGTTCGAGTTAGAAGGATGATAACAGAGTTATTTCCTCCATCTTGTGTTGTTCCTGCTGTGTGGCAGCGTGGTGGAGCCGTCACGTTCGGGGAACGTAAAACATCTGAAGTGCTAGGTCGTTGCAGGTAGGTAGATGATACAATGAACAGTGACACATATTGTGAATTCGTGGAGGAGGTTATGGTGCCCTCTGCTGAGCGTTTACTAGGTGAAAATTTCATTGTGCAGCAAGACAGAGCACCATGTGACAGATCTCTAGTGGCAAAGGAATGATTTTGGAAGCAAGACAATTAGCTGCTTCCATGAGCACCATATAGGCTTGACCACAATTTAATTGGAAACTTGTAGAGTCCCATGGGTTACCATCTTGTAAAATGCAAACCCAAGAACTTGAACAAATTGAGATTGCGGTTCATAGGCTGTGGGATGAAGTTTCTAAGGAAAAGAGCGGAAATTGACTCAGTCTACATCTGACAGGACTTTGGCTTGGTACAAGGCCCAAGATAGACCCACAAAGCTCTAAAAATGTTGATTTAGTATTCAACACTTTTTAACATATGATAAATAACAGAGTCATTGTGAAATGAAAAAAATTGTTTTTATTCAGTGGTCTTAAATTTCTTCCAGTACTTTAAATTAATAAGGAAGTCCCAGAACTTTCTAGAAAATGTGAAAGGGAATAATTTTTTTTTCTTGCTTTAGCGAGACATGAACCAGCTACACACTGTATATACTGCCTCATACTTCGGCATCTCTATTCATTACACTACACTGAACTTCCATAACATGTGACCATTCTTGTCTCCTACCAACTCCTGAATGCTTTAATCGTCATTGTGTTATTAATTTACAAGTCATACCAAGAAGAACATGCTTTTGATGGCTCTTTAGTGTGCTGATACTTTCAGATCACACAAGTAACAATTCGAAAATTCTTTGACTACCGATATGGCGTTCCTGTAATTTTATTACAACAAATCATAGCAACAATGACACATTTTCGAGAGATATTCAATGTGCTGGTGCTTTAAAATGGCATATGTTCACAGGACACAAGTTGTCATATAGGGTACAGTCACATTAATGTGAACACCACCTATATTCGACATCAACGTTCATTTTTAATGCTGCCGCATATCGTCTGTGAGTAACTATTGCACGTTGACGTTGACCATGGGGGGAGGGGGGGGAGGGTCACATAAAAGTGACTGGACTGTGTATTTATAGCCCAGGTATCAGCTCTGTTCTGTTATTGGAAAACCTAAATCATTTTTTGGTTTCAGATATCTGGCTTTGCTTGTAGAAGAACAAACAATGGAAAAAATATCCAGGATATGGTGTAACATTTGAAATTTGTCACGAAGACAAAGCAAAATAATAAAATAAAGATAAGAAACAAAAGCACAAAATCAACTACTCTAGCATGAGTGAGTACAGCAAAATTAAATAACTTCCGAAGTTATCGGACGATGACACAATTGCCCCCTCCTACGTCAATGTCAAAACTTTTTTACTGAGAAACCTCAACGGTGACGTGAGATGATGTTTCGTTCCATCAAGGGTGAATCGGCCATTAGGCTGTTCAGGTGCAAAGAGTCTGTTATCCACCACATGGATTCCAACAGGATCAGACTCACTTCTTCGCGTTACAAGCTGCGTGTTAAACCACAGCTGTTTGTATTGGAGGCCAGAGGGCTGAAATGTGAAAACGTTACATAAAAACCTATCGCATGGTAGTTGCAGTGAATTGAAGAATTTGTTTGTATACTTTTGCATCTTCTGTTTAATCCCACTATATAATGTCATTTTGGTATGCTGTACTCTGATGAAATTGTAACGATACTCGTGACTACAGTCAAATATGAAACACTAGTGTAAGTGTAGGTGAGTCCCTTGCCTCTCACCATCAGGGTGCTTGCCTTAAGTGTGTCTCCTTGCGTCTCACAAATCTTCATGTTTTACTGACACAAATGTTCTAAATGGTGCCCATTTGCTACAGTATACATTGCAACTCTATTTCTGAAAGACATTCCTACATCACTAAGTGACTCTTCACTAATGTTTGCACATTCAGTGATAATTCTGTTATATTGTAATTTTTTCTGAAGATGTATCTCAGATCAAAGTGAATATTCGAATCAACAGCAAACTCATTTCAAATGTATTGTCACCAAATAAGTGTTTGCTTCAGTATTAATCCATTATTAGAGGAGTGTGTTCGTATTTCTCCTTACTTATGTCACAAAACTCTCCTTTTAACTTTGTTCAGTGTCATGAGATACGAAAATTATGGTAACACCATTATTGCAGCAGTGTGTGTATACACAGTGTGGGGCAGTTATAACTGTTTTGGGAAATATATAGGAAACAACACATTGTATTAAAAAGAGAACTGCAATAACAGTTGTTCATCTCAAAGGGAGACATCCAGTGAGACTACACTCGATCTCCCTACCCCACTCCCAGGAGGTGGGATGGGAGTCAACTTTGAACTCTTTAATAGGAACCCCACATTTTTATTGAGGATTCGAATTTTGCAGGAAAAACCACGTAACTTTTGTATCATACGATTTTGTCATTATGACACAACAGATTAGGATCCCAGGAGGAGAGAAGGATGGTATTTCTAAATTCTGTAATATGAAACCAGAGTTTTATAGCAAACCAAATTGATTCTCCAGACCATAACACATTACAGTGTCCACATTGTTGGTGTAATTATCTTCACAGATGGCGCCAAAACGGAAAGTAGTTGGAACAGGTCATTGGTTTGTTTATCAGTGCATTAACAAATACATTTATCGTTATCTAGGAACAATGATGTGGACCTAGTAGTGTTTTGTTCCTATTAGGCTGCCTTTTATTGTGAGTTCCCTTGCCTCTCACCATTGGGGTGCTTGTTTTAGATGATTCCCCCTCCTCTCACAATTAGGGTGCTTGTTTTAGGTGAACCCCCAATGCCTCTCACCATTGGGGTGCTTGTTTTAGGTGAGTCCCTTGCCTCTCACCATCAGGGTGCTTGCCTTAACTGTGTCTCCTTGCGTCTCACAAATCTTCATGTTTTACTGACACAAATGTTCTAAATGGTGCCCATTTGCTACAGTATACATTGCAACTCTATTTCTGAAAGACATTCCTACATCACTAAGTGACTCTTCACTAATGTTTGCACATTCAGTGATAATTCGCTGCCGCATATTTGCTGGGATTGTTGGTACCTCCATGTAACGTTTATCTTTTAGCGTTCCACACAGTAAAAAATTGGGAGGCAGCAAATGGGGTGTATGCACAAGCCACTCATCAGGACCTCCTCATCCAATTCATCGAACAGGATAGTGTCGATTCAAAACTTCTCGAGATATCCATGAATAATGCGCTAGATAGCCATTGTGTTGAAACCACATATCCATTCTTGTTTGAAGTGGGACATCTTCCAGTAGTATTGCCAAAATATTATCTAAAAAAATCATTATACATTCGAGCGTTCACATTATCGTCTATGAAGTATGGGCCAATTATCTGGGCATCTAACACACCATACCAAACATTGACTCTCCAGTGGCACTGAAGCTCGACTTATCTTAACCATCAGGGATTCTCCAACGTCCTATAATGCAATTATGACGATTAACATGACCACGATTCATAAACGTTACGTTATCACAGAAAAGTACCTGTGAATGAAAATCATAAATGACTGCTAGTTGTTAGTGTAGTCAAGTGCATAAGTTCAAGCCGCTATAAAAGTCGCCCCCGTACAGGGTTTGACGTAATGACAAGTGGTATGGGTGGTATTTGCAGAACACTTCATCACAAAATTCCTGCATCTTGCTCGATCTACAGCAAACTAATGTCAGGATATGCAGCAGTTACACCTAAAATATCCACTGAGGCATTTTCGTTCGTCACAGACCGTGCTCGGATTCTTTATGTGGGTTCAACCCTACCAGCTGCAGTAAACAGTTGGATAATACTAAGAAACGTCTTTGCAGAAGGAACATTCCTCTCGAGGAACAGGTTCACAAACCGTCGACGAGCTTCTCCTGCGTGCCCCTTTGATGCAAAGTATGAAGCAATGATATCTACCCTTTCTGCACTCGTCAACATCGTTGCACATGTAGGAAGAGATGATTGTGGCTCGAATGTTTGCAGTAAAGTGAATCGCGACCGCTTTGTGGCGCTGTTTCCTTGTCCATTGCTTGCAGTGCAGTCACAGTCGTGTTGGACACAATGGAACTACATCCTTGCACCTGGAGGTGATGCAGCTACAGGGAAAGTGTCAACACGGACTGCAACGCATGTTCACCATCCGTGCACCACAGAGAGTTATTTGAATGTTACAAAATATATCACAGACAATGGTTAACATATAGAACTCCCCTATAACTTTTGAACGGTTTGTAACATATTTTGATTTGTGTCGATTACAGCGCCATCCATCACGCAACGATAAAGTTGTTCCATGTAAAAGTTACTTTTTTCAGAGTATCCGAATCTGTAATAAAAATAAGGAGCTTCTATTGAAGGTTTAAAAGTTGACCTTCCTCCCATTCCCTCAGGATGGCGCAGGGGGTTCGAGTTTAGTGTCATTGGAAGTCCCCTTTCGAGACGAACAACTTTTATTACAACCCTTTTTTCATTCGGTGTCCCAGATATTTCCACAAGAGATTTTAACTGTCCCACTCTGTATATAGTCTCTTCTTTCTATAGCGAAGATTAGCAGAAATATGCTAGTACAAAATGCAGTTTTGTGCTGGAATATCAAACTTAGTCCACTGAGACCTGAATGCCCACAACACAGAACAGGTGGCTTACATTTGCTGTGCACTGTTTGAACATCCATATGATCATGCTGCATACATAAAAAGGAATGAAATATGGTTTTGGTCTGTTATTGTTTCAACTTTTTTAAGGCAAAAGGACATCTAACTCAGTTGATAAATCGATTTCATTGAAGCAGTATTCCCTCCCCCCCATGAACCATGGACCTTGCTGTTGGTGGGGAGGCTTGCGTGTCTCAGCGATACAGATAGTTGTGATTCCTGAAGAGGGGCAGCAGCCTTTTCAGTAGTTGCAGGGGCAACGGTCTGGATGATTGACTAATCTGGCCTTGTACCACTAATCAAAATGGCCTTGCTGTGCTGGTACTGCGAACGGCTGAAACCAAGGGGAAACTACAGCAGTAATTTTTCTCGAGGGCATGCAGCTTTACTGTATGGTTAAATAATGATGGCGTCCTCTTGGGTAAAATATTCTGGAGGTAAAATAGTACCACAGTCGGATCTCTTTCGTTATCAGGAGAAAGAAAACTGGCGTTCTACAGATCAGAGCATGGAATGTCAGATCCCATAATTGGGCAGCTAGGTTAGAAAATTTAAAAAGGGAAATGGATAGGTTAAATTTAGATATTGTGAGAATTAGTGAAGTTCGGTGGCAGGAGGAGTAAGACTTCTGGTCAGGTGAATACAGGGTTATAAATACAAAATCAAATAGGGATAATGCTGAAGTACGTTTAATAATGAATAGGAAAATAGGAATGCGGATAAGCTACTACAGACAGCACAGTGAACACATTATCGTGGCCAAGGCAGATACGAAGCCCACACCTACCACAATTGTACAAGCTTATATGCCAACTAGCTCCGCAGATGACGAAGAGATTGATGAAATGTATGATGAGATAAAAGAAACTATTCAGACAGTTAAAGTAGAGGAAAATTTAATAGTCATGGCGACTGGAATTCAGTGGTAGGTAAATGAAGAGAAGGATAAATAGTAGGTGAATATGGACTGGGAGTAAGGAATGAAAGAGGAAGCTGCCTCATAGAATTTTGCGCAGAGCATAACTCACTCATCGCTGACACTTCGTTCCAGAATCATGAACGAAGGTTGTATACCTGGAAGAGGCCTGGAGACACTGGAAGATAGATTATATATTGGCAATACAGAGATTTAGAAACCAGGTTTTAAATTGTAAGACATTTCCAGGGGCTGATGTGGACTCTGACCACAATCTATTGGTTATGAACTGTAGAATAAAAATGAAGAAATTGCAAAATGGCGTGAAATTGGGGAGATGGGACGTGGATAAACTGAAAGAACCAGAGGTTGTAGAGAGCTTCTGGGAGAGCATTAGGGAACGACTGACAAGAATGGGGGAAAGAAATACAGTGGAAGAAGAATGGGTAGCTTTGAGAGATGAAATAGTGAAGGTAGCAGAGGATCCAGTAGGTAAAAAGACGAGGGCTAATAGAAATCCTTGGGTAACAGAAGAGACATTGAATGTAATAGATGAAAGGAGAAAATACAAAAATGCAGTAAATGAAGCAGGTAAAAAGGAATACAAACGTCTCAAAAATTAGATCGACAGGAAGTGAAAAATGGCTAAGCAGGGATGGCTAGAGGACAAATGTAAGGATGTAGAGGCACATATCACTTAGGGTAAGATAGATACTGCCTACAGGAAAATTAAAGAGACCTTTGGAGAAAAGAGAACCACTTGTATGAATATCAAGAGCTCAGATGGAAACCCAGTACTAAGCAAAGAAGGGAAAGCAGAAAGGTGGAAGAAGTATATAGTGGGTCTATACAAGGGCGATGTACTTGAGGACAATATTATGGAAATGGAAGAAGATGTAGATGAAGATGAAATAGGAGATACGATACTGCGTAAAGAGTTTGACAGAGCAGTGAAAGACCTGAGATGAAACACGGCCCCGGGAGTAGATAACTTTCTGTTAGAACTACTGATAGCCTTGGTAGAGCAAGGCCTAACAAAACTCTACCATTTAGTGCGCAAGATGTATGAGAAAGGCGAAATACCCTCAGACTTCAAGAAGAATATAATAATTCCAATCCCAAAGAAATCAGGTGTTGACAGACGTGAAAATTACCAAACTATCAGTTTAATAAGCCACGGCTGCAAAATACTAACATGAATTCTTTACAGACGAATGGAAAAACTGGTAGAAGCCGACCTCAGGGAAGATCAGTTTGGATTCCGTAGAAATGTTGGAACATGTGAGGCAGTACTGACCCTACTACTTATCTTTGAAGAACGATTAAGGAAAGGCAAACCTACGTTTCTAGCATTTGTAAACTTAGAGAAAGCTTTTGACAATGTTGACTGGAATACTCTCTTTCAAATTCTGAAGGTGGCAGGGGTAAAATACAGGGAGCGAAAGGGTATTTACAATTTGTACAGAAACCAGATGGCAGTTATAAGAGTCGAAGGACATGAAAGGGAAGCAGTGATTGGGAAGGGAGTGACACAGGGTTGTAGCCTATCCCCAATGTTATTCAATCTGTATATTGAGCAAGCAGTAAAGGAAACAAAAGGAAAATTCGGTGTAGGTATTAAAATCCATGGAGAAGGAATAAAAACTTTGAGGTTCGCCGATGACATTGTAATTCTGTCAGAGACAGCAAAGGATCTGCAAGAGCAGTTGAACAGAATGGACAGTGTCTTGAAAGGAGGATATAAGATGAACATCAACAAAAGCAAAACGAGGATAATGGAATGTAGTCGAATTAAATCGAGTGTTGCTGCCGGAATTAGATTAGGAAATGAGACACTTAAAGTAGTGAAGGAGTTTTGCTATTTGGAGAGCAAAATAACTGATGATGGTCGAAGTAGAGAGGATATAAAATGTAGGCTGGCAACGGCAAGGAAAGCGTTTCTGAAAAAGAGAAATTTGTTAACATCGTGTATAGATTTAAATGTCAGGAAGTCGTTTCTGAAAGTATTTGTATGGAGTGTACCCATGTATGGAAGTGAAACATGGACGATAAATAGTTTAGACAAGAAGAGAATAGAAGCTTTCGAAATGTGGTGCTACAGAAGAATGCTGAAGATTAGATGGGTAGATCACATAACTAATGAGGAAGTATTGAACAGAACTTGAGAGAAGAGAAATTTGTTGCACAACTTGACTAGAAGAAGGGATCGGTTGGTAGGGCATATTCTGAGGTATCAAGGGATCACCAATTTAGTATTGGAGGGCATCATGGAGGGTAAAAATCGTAGAGGGAGTCCAAGGGATGAGTACACTAAACAGATTCAGAAGGATGTAGGTTGCAGTAGGTACTGGGAGATGCACAGGATAGAGTAGCATGGAGAGCTGCATCAAATCAGTCTCAGGACTGAAGAACACAACAACAACAACGAAGCAGTATTCCTAATTATGTCTCAGATGTCAAAGGTAATTAGTTCCACAATATTCCACAGACAAATCTTTGGAGTGCTTGCAACATGTTCTACAGTTTGATATTGTTTTATACAGTAAAATCAATGTTTCTATATAGTGACCACAGTATAAAAAAAACAATTTGTGTCATCTTCATGTAGGCCTTTTGTGTTGCTGGAGACCATGACGAGACTTTCTTTTTGTATCTGTCATCTAAACCATTCATGTTATGATAAATAAAAGTTAGAGATGACAACTCTGAGATCTATAAAATATGGGTAACTTTCAGTTTAAAAAATAATAGATTAGTCATGCTTCTTATACAAATCTCACACCAAAGTCTCCAGATCAATCTATCTCAGAAAGCTGCATAAAAGAATTTAAACGGATATGTATGATTTGTGATGAAAAAAATCAAATTCAATATATTGAGGAACAGTCATGTACAAAGTTGCAGAAATATAATGTTGCGGTTCCCGGAGACTATAATGCTAGTTTAAGGGGAGCTGGAACGCCCTATCCTGACAACGTTAAATTTAGTGACTTGGCTTCCCTGTATTTCAGGAACCACTGTAGCCATCGATATGAAACTTTACAAGACATTAAACTGTATGTTCTGAGTCTACTGAACTACAATAATTGCATTTCAGCCACTGCTTTCGCAAATACATTTTTTTAATTACACAATTAAATTTTGTATAATTTTTTGTGCGTTATCCTAAATAATTTTAATTATACATAACATTATGTTCTACTTTTAGTTCAACAGACTCAGGATATGTATCTTATTACTCCTTGAAAATTTGAATACTCTACTCAGAGTGGTTTCTGAGATTTAGGGAAAAGTGCAACAGAAAATGTAAATTTTCAGGAACGACTTCTAAAGTTTCAAAAGACTGTAACTCACTTAATATATGCTTAATCTTTTTATTTTTAGTCACTAATCCCCTTAATCTTCTTCCAAGTTTTTTCTTCTTTCTGGACTCCATAGTGGCCGACTATGCTGCATACTCTGCTTTATCAATGCGAACCTTGTCTGTCCATTTAAGTTCTATGATGCAGGTTGCTCTAGGATTAATTCCCATATACTGTAGCACTTTCAACCCACCAACATTGCCAACATTAAAAGCAATAACAGCATCACTGATCCCCTACTTTGCTGTCTTCATTCCAACAAAAACATTTGTAATTCAGGATTTGTCAGGTCTCTGTAAATAGGTTTTATGATATCCATGACTGCTGCTGGCATGGAATGTTTCTGGCAGTATGAACTGTTTGAGTACTGGTCATTGTGGTAATTGCACCACAAATCAGGTCCAGGAGGCCAAAAGTGGTGTACTGGTTCTTCATCAGTTGATAGTCTGTGGAAGAAGGTAGCCCATACTGCCTGCTTCATTTTCAAAAAATCCTCAGTATTATTTCTAATGACCATCCCATAATACTACTGTAGTTCATCAATCATCTTGTCTGTCAGCCTGCCTCTTGTGGTTTTATTGTCAGAACGTTTGTTGTCTCTCAAACTGTGTTTCAATTTCCTCAACCTGGCGCCCATCCTCTTCTGGACATGACCAACACATTCCAGTTCTGTGATAATCTTCTCACCATAAAGCTGAGTGGCTACTGCATTGCTTTATGCTTTTGAGTCTCCATCACCTAAGAACCTAGTGTAACACTCCCCTTTCGTTTACAGATCGACTAAAAATTTCAATAGCTGCAGAGGCCTCAATACCACCACTTGTTTCTTCATAATTTCTCTCACAGATATGACATAATTTAAACTTATAACGATGTTTGATTCAGATCAGGAAATCTATTACCTTTCCAATATCCACATTGGTCACCATTGCAACAGAATTCTTAGAACTGTAGCCATGCTTCTGCCAAGTGCCACCAAAAGCTACTGGTATGTCAGTCATACCATCATTTATTTCAACAGATTCGTTTGCAGCGTCCTTCATTAACTCACATGCAACAGAGTCCACAGCAGCTCCAATAAATCCTGCATACCTGTCGATTTTATAAGGTGGGAATGGCATGTTCACCATGGCACACACTGTTTCTGCTGCAGTGTGTCCTTTGCCAATAGCTCTCAATCCATAAAACCACATAACATTTACTTCAAAATAGTTGTCTTTACACTTATCATAGTTCCAAAATGAATGAGTATATATTTTACAACTGGCACAATTAATGAAACATCTCCTGGCTAGTCCATTTGATAACTTACTATCTTTATGTAAACTAACTGGCCCTCCACGTATTTTACAACACACAAATTCGCCTAATAGCCTTCTTAGGATGTGTAAATCTATCAAAATATAACCTAACCTACCATTTACATCACTTTCGTTTTGAGGAAGCTGTGTATCATAACGTTTTATTTTAATCTTCGAAGTACTAATGAGTGTTTCTCTAGATACTGACAAGTTTGCCTGTACTTCATTGTGTGTAACTTCATATGCCACATGCTGAAAACAGTGTTTCCCTTTATTCGAAAATCTATTACTATGAAACCTATGTTTCCTAAAAACACTTCTCTTTGGCGTCATATTTTACTTATTGAGAAATTTTTCAATCTATTCGTCACTTTTCCTCGGAAAAACGTTAGCACTTCGATATACAACGCGTGTTTATACTGTGAAACAGTACGATACGGTTTTTGACAGTGCTACAAACACGTAATTTAACCTTTATAACATAGCAATCCAAAGCCTTCTATATAAAAATTACTGATTTTATTACATCTTGAAGTAAAGCACGTAAAAATTTTAACATTTTTCAGCTGGTGTAGATTATATTTTAAAAAAATAAAAGAAAATACTTCCCATGTGAGTTTGTGGGTGATATATGTATTATTTTACTCAGAAAATTGTGAACTTTACAACGAGGTAAAAATCCGAAAATGTGAAAAAAAATTCCGTTCTAACTCCCCTTAATGCAATTTATATACGAATGAAAGTAGTTATACATTTCAAACAGCAGTAGATTGAAATCATTGCAAGTGTGGAAAATATTGTACATAGGCATCTAACAAGACTGTGTGATTCCTGACTTATAATGGTAAATTCCCGATTATAAATATCATAATATGCTGTTATAAAGGAGCTAAGAGTTACTAAAAACTTTATTACAAAAGTTTGCAACCATTGCAAAGGAACAAGAATACAATGTTTTTTGTGGGTTTAAACAGATTGATTTTATTCATGACATTAAACATCACAATGGAAACTTGACATTTCTTAGTCCAAGCAAATGGATATGAACACCAACAAAATACTAATGAAGAGTAAAAAATAAATGTATTTATTTACATACAATAATTATATGATATGAAGTACACACTTCATGTTCGGCTCACTTTTGTCACTACATTACACGATCACCAATCCCCCCCCCCCCTTACTACTAATGGTATCTTTTCTTAAAACAGACATTAAATTGAGATCACCTAATGAGAAGCCCTGTGCAGGCTGCCATAGAATTGTGAATGTGAGCATCCAACATCTGTTGTGGCTGGTCTATCAATAATGCATTGGTACCAGTGTAGGAGGTACTGAAGGTGGGTTTGAGTCAGTCAACAGAGATGGTGGTTTGCTTTCCCATAACATCCACCTCAGACATCTTCTACTCCCTGCTGATAATTGGATATAGTCCATCATATGGCGGCTGCAATGGCTTGCATTCCCCAACATGTCAAACAAAAACTTGATTACAATTCCACATACCATTGAAAAAAAAAGGTCAGTGAGTATGGAAATCTCTTAGGGCAGTTGGACATAGCTGCCAAATTTGTTGATGCAGCTTATGGACGAAGTCTGATGCCTCAACAAGGTCGTTCAGCATGTTAGTGAGGAACTCATTGGGCAGCTAGATCGGTTACTATAGACCAGTTCTGCAGCCATGGCTTTTAGATCTTCCTTGACAGACGTGTAGAGGCCCAGGAGGACGACTGGGAGTGAGTCTATCCATTGTTAAGAGTTATGACATCAAAGGGATACTTTTAATTGTCAGTGTATGTATTCAACTAATCCATTTGCTGCTGGAGGGTATGCTCTAGTCCTAATACTTTTCAAGCCCAATAGGACAGCGAATGCTTTGAATAGGTATGACTTAAATTGTCTCTCCTGGTTGGCTATAATACATAATGGTACTCCAAAATAGGCAATCCATCAATGGAATAATGTGGTTGTAACTGTTTCAGCTGTAATTTCGGCCATGGGGAACATTTCAGGCCAGTGGGTGAAACCATCAGTGACTGTTAGGCAGTATGTATCTCCTTCAGAAGGTGGGAGAGGGCTGACGATGTCCAGATGTACATGGTTGATGCATCAGTTTGGTAGGACACATGTGGCAATGCATGAATTGACATAGTGGCAGATTTTATTCCATTACAGTGCAACACACACTGTCCCAAGAATCTCTTGCAGTCTTTGTCCATGATTGGTCACACAATAGCTCGTTTCACTAGGTTCATCACACAATGTATCCCGAGATGACAGAAATTGTGTAATGATATTGTTGTCTGTTGATGAAAGTCACTGGTCACAAACAGTGATGGTTTCGCCATACCAACATCATTTGCTGGTGATGCACTTGATGGCAGTACTTGGACACCATGGAGCTGCAGACCTGATGGCTGTGTCAGCAAATCTTGCAGCTTGGCGTCAGACTGCTGAGCCAAAGCGAGTGCTTCAAAATCTATCCTGACTATGATCACTTCTATCCAAGAGAGAGTACAAAGCGGGACATGATCTGTATGATCTGTCCTATGAAGTCAAGGTGGCGCAGTTGGGGTGTTCATGTTTTGTTTGGTCGCTGACAGAAAGCATACATCAGTGGTTTATTGTCCATGACTGTTATCGCTCAAGAATGTGGTGGAACTGCTTGATAGTGGCGTATGGTGCATACAATTCATGATCATAGGTTGTCCAGCTCTATTGTGGTGGCGATAACTTCTGTCTGAAAAACGACAAGAACTGCCAGTGCTCATCTCCTTGTTGTTGCAGTATGGCACCAATCCCAGTGGCAGACACATCGACCATTAGAGCGAAAGGCGCCTGCAGAACTGGGTGCGCTACCAGAGTGGCCTCTGTGACGGTAGTCTTCACTTTGGTAAATGCCAAGTCGGCCTAGCTAGTCCATTGCAGTTTATCATTAGGTTTTGATGAACGTTGTAGCAGTCAGTAGAGTGGTTAAGAGAGCACAGTGAACCCAAAATGGCGATACAAGTTGGTTGTACCGAGAAATCGTGGCAATTTTCGAACAGCCAAAGCCTGTGGAAAGTTGGTTTTGGCCTTTAGTTTTTCCTGTGGTGGCCATATTCGTTGAGCGTTGATGGTGTAACCCAGGAACTGAACCTCTGCTGCTCCAGATATGCACTGTGATGGATTGATAAGTGATCCATGTGAATAGAGGTGAGTAAAAACTTTGGTGTTCCATCTCTGAACATTACATTACCAAGACATTACCAACGCAAAAATCAAGGTTGTGCAAGACTTTGTCCATGAAGCATTGAAAGGTGTGTGCAGTGTTGTATAGTCTGAAAGGCATTATGGTACATTCAAGGAGTCCAAGGGTGCATATCGTCTGGAGCAACAGTGTGAAGAAGATGCATTTGCCATGAATGCTGAACGCAAAGTCTTTGATTTGCAGTACTGGATAACGATTAGGAATAGTCCTAGCGTTGAACTGTCTATAATCCCCGCATGGGTTCCATCTGTTATTTTTCTTTGAGATTACATGGAGTGGAGATACACAACTACTGCTCGACAGATGACAGATTCCTTGGGTGAGGGTAAAGAACTCCTACTTTGCTACTTTCAACTTCTCTGGTATTAAATGACGAGTTCAAACGTGAACTGGCGGTCCTTGTTTGGTCAATATATGATGTACCATCGAATGCTAAATCGGTGCTAGTGTAGGATTGCTGAGTGACGTTTTGGTACTACTTCAATAGTTCTATAAGCTATGAATCATCTGCAATCATCCACACTGTGGTATCATCTACACAGTGTACACATCCGTAACTAAGTTGGTAGTAATGTCAAGAAGGTGACTATGACAGAGGGCACCACAGAATGTCTGCCCTGGTAATAGGGTGTTCCACATCTGCCACGATAAATTGCCACTCGAACTTACGATGGAGACCTAGATTCAATACTAATATGACACAACCAAACGTCAGAGTGGTAAAACCGATGGCAGCGAAAAAACAGTACTCATCACTTTTGCAGTGAGGTAGCCAGGCAGATGGGTATACTGACACATCAGCACCTGTGCCCACTAAGAACTGCAGCTTCATATAATGTTCTGTTCTGTAATGGTCAGTTGATAGCTGTCATATGGGGAACCAGTCTCCATCATCACTGACTCCTGGATGCATCTGGGATGCATCTGGGGACTGCATTTCAGTGCCTCTGGACTGAACATTCTGCAGGAACAACATACTCCTGCATTGAAAGATGAGTGGCTCCCCTTCCTTGATGAGCTAAGTGCTGACATGAGCGCTGTGCCTGTAAAGCTACGACTTCTAGAGTAAGTTTGCCTATCTGTGCTTGCAGTGCAGCAAATTATCTTCTTGAGAATGTGAACAAACAGCTGCAACACATGTGAATGGGTACATTTCTGCAATGTGATCTGCAGATTGTGCAAGCGTGTCGAGATCGACAGCACATATCGTCAGTATCCTCTGTGTATCAGGTGGAAAGTGCAACAACCAGATAATGCATAATATGTCCACCTTAATGAAGTTAGAGTTATGTTTACGCTGATTCCTCGCTGCTGATACCTTGCAGCTGGCACATGGCACATCACTGGTAGCCAGTAGCATTGTTGTATTTACTCTGAAGTCCACCAGGAGTGATTACCCTGCAGCTGTTCACATTTCGCACAGAGTATTAGAAGCGTCACACATGGCACTGCTGGAGTGACCTTGAAGCAATAAATCATAGCTCAAGTTTTAGGATATACAACAATAAACACAGCGTGAAACAAACAGCTTGATATCATCGCCCAGTGAGGATTGTATTGAGCAGCAGCGCGAGCAGCGATGGTGCAGGTGAAATGAACTGGTGGGACACATTGGATTTGACTCATCATTGCCGGCCCATGATGGTGACCAGCAAGCAGTGAGGTGGCAGCATAAGCGCCCACATCCATATGCAGTGCAATAATTGCAAAGGAATGAGATTACATAGCTCCTCAGTATGGAGTAATATCGCTAACTTTTTGTCCCAGACTGCGACAGGTGGGTGAACAAAGCGTTCTTGAAGTTGTGGGTCGAACCGTGCTGAGTGTTGATGCAATAATGTCCTGCACCTCTGTAACCATGTCCTCATTTAATGCAGTGACAATGTAGCTGTACTTTGTGTCATCACTAGTTACATGAGCAAGCGTGAATTAACTCTCCAGTTGTTCAAACCATAAAACTGAATTCTGTTGCCAGGATGGTGGCAGCTTAACCATAACTTGATGCCGGTGGTTGGAGGCAGGTCTGCAGTCGATGATGGGTCTCGTATTGTTAGTTATAGGGGGAAATATACAGAAGATGCATGGCACTTTGAGGTGGATGTTGTATACTTAGAGTGTGACAAGGTATGGTATGAGGCATTGGCTAATGACACATATCATATAATGGTCGCCAGAATGTTGCAGGTTTAGATTAGATTAATTATTCATTCCATAGAGCCATAAAAGAGGGAATCCTCCTGGGTGTGGAACATATCAGATAAACACATTACAAAAATGTAATTAGAAAAACTTGAGTTTCATTAATCTTAATGATCCTCAGTCAATAAACAGTAAAATTATGTACATGAATTAAATTTAAACTTCTAATATTTACAGGTTTAATACTTACATCTGCTTTCATTAAAACCATAATTCAGACATTTGCTAGTTTCTTGGCTATTACAACCAAGTCTTGTCAAAAATTAAAGTAAATTATTCATTTCAGTGATCCTCAGTTAAGAACAGTCAGATCATCTACAAGATTTAAAATTAAACTTCCACTATTTACAGACTTAAGAATTACATCCGCTTTCCATACATCCATCATTCACACAGTAGGTAGTTACTTGGCTGTTACAACCAAGTATTGTCAAAAATTAAAGTATAATAAATTTTCATTAAAATGGTCTACTGCACTTGTTGAGAAACTTATTGATGGAATAGAAGCAGTTGGCCACCAAAAATTCTTTTAAACTATGTTTAAATTGTGCCTTGTCTGAAACTAAACTCGTAATGGTTGCTGGTAACTTATTGAAAATATGTGTTGCTGAATACTGGACTCCTTTCTGGGCAAGAGTAAGTGATTTTAAATCTTTATGTATATTGTTCTTATTCCTAGTATTGATACTGTGTACTAAGCAGTTTGCTGGAAAAAGAGATGTATTATTTACAACAAACTTCATTGAGGAATAAATATACTGAGGAGTTGTGGTTAGTATGCCCAATTCTTTGAATAGGTTTCGACATGATGTTCTTGGATTTACACTACTCATTACTCTTATTATACACTTCTGTACTCTAAAAAAATTTTCTCTGTTTGTGGAGTTACCCCAAAATATGATACCATATGACATAATGGAGTGAAAATAAGCAAAATATGCCAGTTTTTTTATATTTATATCTCTGATGTCTGACATAATTTCCATTGCAAACACAGACTTGTTTAGGCGCTTTAGCAGTTCGTTAGTGTGTTGCTCCCTACTGAATTTATTATCAAGTTGTAATCCCAAGAATTTTACACTCTCAACTTCTTCTATTTCCATGTCATCATATTTTATACACCCACCAGAAGGAAATCTCTTGGAAGTTCTGAACTGCATATAGTGGGTCTTTTCAAAGTTTCATGACAGTGAATTGGCTATGATCCGCTTATTAATGTCAGTAAAAATTTGATTAGCTGCCCTTTCTAAATTTGTATTTGATTTAATATTTATTGCAATGTTTGTGTCATCTGCAAGTAAGACAAACTTGGCATCTGGTAATGTAACAGATGTCAGGTCATTAATATACACAAGAAACAGTAGTGGACCTAGTATACAACCTTGGGGAACACCACCACCAGTCAGATGATGTCTGATTGCCAACTGCTGAAGTGTTTCATAATGACAATCTTTGTTTTCTATCAGTAAGATATAAGTGAAACCACTTTGCAACACAACCAGTGACGCCATAATATTTTAATTTACTTAAAAGAATGCTGTGATTCACACAGTCAAACGCCTTTGACAGGTCACAGAATATGCCAGTTGCTTCTCATTTGTTTTTGAATGAATTAAGGACATTCTCGCAGTAAGTGTAAATAGCTTTCTCAATATCAGAACCCTTAAGAAACCCAAACTGTGACTTTGACAGTATGTTATTTTCACTAAGGTGCTTAAGCAGATGCTTGAAAGTAACCTTTTGAAAGATTTTTGAAAAAGCTGGCAAAAGTGAGATCGGTCGGTAATTTGACGGTATTTCTTTGTCCCCTTTCTTGTGGAAAGGTATAACTTCAGCACATTTAAGCCAGTCTGGAAATGTTCCTGTGACAAATAACTTGAGATATAACTAAGCTCACATGAACACTCTTTTATAAACTTTGTTGATATGTTATCATAACCACTAGAATGCTTTGATTTCAAGGACTTTATGATGGGTTCTGTTTCTTTGGGAGAAGTAAATGTCAATTCCATTTTACTGAGATTGATTGTGTGCACTGGTCTCAGATATCCCATTGTATTATTCACTGAACCTGACAACCCCATGCTATCAGTAACAGAGACAAGATACTTGTTTATATGGTTTGCAACACAACATGCGTTTGTTACCATGGTTTCATTTATTTTTAGAGCTATTTGTTCCTCCTAATTTCTGGTCCTACCTGTCTCTGACTTAACTATATCCAATATTGTTTTTATTTTATTGCTGGATGTATTTATCTTCTTCTCATAATGCAGGTGTTTAGATTTCTGGATAACCTTCTTCAATATTTTGCAGTAGTTTTTGTAATGCGCTATAATGTTAGTATCAAAGGGATCCCTAGGTATCAGATAGAGTTTCATTTTTGTCTCACATGATATCTCTATCCCTTGTGTGATCCATGGTTTCTTATTAGACTTCTGCTTAATTTGAGTTACCTTCAGGGGAAAACAATTTTCAAATAAGGTGCTAACTTTATTAATGAATGTCTTGTATTTTCCATTTGTGTCTTGGATGTTGTAAACATGCATCCAATTAAATTCTTTGAGCAATCTCCTAAATTTCTCAGTTTTTGACTGTTTTATTGGCCTTCTGTACTCAGTTCTGATAGATGTTTTTCACTGACAATTTTCAAAATTTAATGTTAAGTGTTGCATGTCATGGTCAGATAGCCCATTTACAACTGGTTTTGTAATGTGGCTTAGTTGCCGAGCATTGTCTGTGAATATATTATCAATGGCAGTCTTAGAACATTTGCATATACTAGTTGGGAAATTTACAGTAGAAATTAAATTGAATGACAATGTAACTGATTTCAGTAACTGTTCACTGACAGTGTTTTTCAGTACATCTATATTAAAATCACCAGCAACCACTAGTTCTTTGTTTTTTAATTTTAGATGAGATAGTAAATCTTCAAGACCGTTTATATACAGGTTGAAATTTCCTGAAGTTGTTCTATACATGGCTACTATTATAAAGGACCTATTATGAAATTATATCTCTGTTACACATGCATCTAAGTGCTGCTCTAAGCAAAATTTATTAATGTCAATATTCTTAAATTTAAAACTGTTTTTAACAAATGTGGCAACTCCTCCTTTTCCATCTTTTGTCTACAGAAGTAGGAGGCTAACTTAAAATCAGTAAGGTTTAACGTATCTATACCAGTGGTCACATGATGTTCAGAGAGGCGGATTATATCAACTGGGTTCAATGACTCTAATTCATCAATGCACATAAGTAGTTCATTAATTTTACTTCTAAGCCCTCGAATACTTTGATGCACTAAAGGTAGTTGGCATTTCACATTTATCGAGATGAAATTGGGTGGAAATAAAATTTCTGCTCATTGCTGTAAATTTTTAACCAACTGCTGTGTTCGCTGATCCAATGTGTCAGGATTATGCTGTTTGATTTCTTTATCAAATGGAAGGTTTGTTTCAATCTTTACTTCTCTCAGAACTTGACTTCGTTCTGTCCTACCTATCCTAAAAAAAAAGGTGCTACTCCAACACCTATGACCACTGGTATATTACCACTCATGGCAGTGCCTCCCCCCTTACATTTCCTGCTATTAGCCCAGCCAGTTTACCCTTTCCTTTCCTGTTGAGGTGCAGGCCATGTATAGTATAATCCCACCTACTGAGAGAATCAACAGGAACCAAACCAATATGTGACTCAGCACCCGACCCAAGCAGCCGTTTAAACAGATTTACTTTATTCACAACATTAAACATGGTAACTATAACGTGACATTTTTCGTTTCAACCAATTATATACAAAAACAACAGAATACTAATGAAAGACAAGGAATAAATGCATGTCAGAGATTATATGATATGGAGTACACATTTTGTGTTTGGCTCACACTTGTCTTACCTTGTATAATCGCTTCAGCGCAGTGGCATCTTGAAGTCTGTATATTACTGAGAAAAATTAGGTTTTAGAAGTTTCTGTATTATTTGTTGGAATCACATCTAAAAAAAGAAACTGATTACAAATTTAGAGTAGCTGTTACACTGTCTGCACTCAGCAAAATGTTAAGTGATATCTCAGCCTAGCTGGCACACTGATGTCACAAGCTAACACATGGAGTACGTGATGAATCTGGACTCTCAAGCTCTCTACAAAGCCCACATGAAAGTGATCATAAGCGAATGTGCAACAGTGAACGAGAATTTCTCTGATGTAAACAGTAGGCAACCATGCACAAATGGCATTTGGCTGTGAGTGGGTCACATTCACAGGTGTTTGTTTGTGATCCAGTGGTTGTTGGTTTTAGAAGGAACAATCAAAGCATGTTCATGTCCTCTCCACTTCAGCACTAGCAATACAGAAAGCTTTTGTTTGCTATCTTGTCTACTTTTGTTGTTATTGACATGAGTTGCATGAGCTCAGAATTCTGCATCAAAATCTGTAATTCATGAGTAATAAAAGAAACTAGAAGTAGAACTACTGGCAAATGAAATATGCCCACACATATTGTGTATAAGCGAACATGACTTAAAAGAAAATGAAATTTGCAGTCTTACCATAAAAAATTATGTTCTTGTAAACTATTTCTGCAGATCAGAATATAAAGGTGAAGGAGTAGCAGTATTTGTCCAAACAGCAGAGAATTATGATAGTAGTATGAATGATACATACAAAACCTTACCAAAATGCAAATAAAAAGATTTTGAAATTACAGGTATGGTCTACAGTGAGTTAAGAGTATTCTGTGTGTACCAATCACCATGTGGCAAAATACATCCTTTCTTCAAAAAAATGTCCATTCTACTAGAAAAAAAATGATAATAAAGATCGTGTAATATGTGGTGATTTTGACTTTGATATGGGAAGAGAGACACAGAGAAAGCAAAAATTTGAGGAGCTGCTACAACAATACAACATGAAGACAACTGTTATGGAACGAACAAGAGTGACTTTGGAAACTGAGTCAATTATTGACAATATTATCACTAATATAGATAGCAAAGCATATACAACAAAGGTTCTACAAACAGGAATTTCTGATCATTTTTGACAGCTTTGTGAAGTATATGGAAATCTGAACTCACAAAAGGAAGACAAAAGTGTAGAAAGAGATGTTAGGCTTACCAGCCAACAAAATATCAACATCTTCAAAGTGATGTTAAGAAAAGAACAGTGGACAGACACATTTCAAGCCCAGGGAACAGATTGAAAACACAATGCTTTCAAAAACACCATAACACATTACTTCAATTTAGCATTTCCAAAAACCAAGAGGAAAAGAAAAATCTCGAAAATAAGCAGTGGATCGTGAAGGAAATATTAGAACAGAGACCTACCGTAAGAGAAATGAAACAGAGAGAAAATATTGAAACCTACAGGCAGCAGCAGAAGAAATACGGGCAGCTGATAAGACAAGAAAAAGTAAAATCAATTAATGAGACTATTTCAAAATCAACAAATAAAATGAGAGCAGCTTGGAATATAATTAACTCTGAGAGGGGCAAGAAAAAATACTCACAGAAAACAAGAAGGTACAACAAAATCATCACAGATGAAACAAAAATTGCCAACGTCCTGAATAATAACTACACAGATGCAATAGAAAAACTAAAGCATGGATATAATAGCCAAGGAACTTACCAAACTATTGTGACAGATAAGCCAAGCCACTCAATGTTCCTGAAACCAGTGTCTGAAAAGGAACTGACAAATGTTATGAAAAAGATAAAAGCAAAAACGTTTGCTGGACATGATGAAGTGTCAAACTACCTAATCAAGCAGGTGGTAGCAGAAATAATTACGCCACTACTGGATTTTTCCAACTGCTCTTTCCAAGATGGAGTATTTCCAGATAAACTCAAATTGCTTAAAGTAGTACCTGTGTACAATAAGGGAAAGCACGACGATCCTAACAACTACAGGCCAGTATCTTTAGTATCAGGCTTCTCCAAAATATTAGAAATTCTCAATGCTAAACAGACTAACCGCTTATTTGGAAAAACATAACGTAATAACTCCAGCACAGGGCGGATATCAGAAAGGGAAATCAACGGGAACAGCAATTGAATCATTAACCGAATCAATCGTACAGGCCTTGGACAACAAGATGGTAGCGTTTGGAGTTATTCTTGACCTATCCAAGGCGTTTGACACAGTTGATCATACAGTCCTAGTGAAGAAACTAGAGAATACTGGTATTTGTGGACATACAGCAAACTGGATAACATCGTATCTAAGTAACAGTAGGCAATATGTAGCCATTAATAACTTATACAGATCAGAAGTTAGAAGTATTAAGTATGGTGTTCCTCAAGCATCTGTAATGGGACCTGTTCTCTTCAATTTATTTGTGAATAATAAACAAACATGTGAAAATGAAATCAAAATACTTTATACAGATGATATGACTGTGCTAAATGTTTCCAACAATTTGGAGGCACTTGAGCAAAATACATTCATATCAGTCAGTAGCAGAGCACAATGGCTCTCTGAAAATGAGTTAATTATTAATCTGAAAAAAAATCTGTGTACACGGTCTTCAAAAATAAAAGAAGAAGAACATATGGATGTTTTCTTAGACGAAAAAGGACTGGAAGAAGTAGCTTCAGTTAAGTTTTTGGGCATTACAATAGACAGTGAGCTAAATTGGAAACAGCAGATAAATACTGTTTCCAGTAAGCTAAGCTCAGTGATATTTATAATGAAACAACTGGCTCAGTATACTCACTGTGATCTCTTGTGCACTGTCTATCAAGGACTTTTTGAACCTCACATTCAATATGGAATCACAGTATGGGGGAACTCAACTATCACAGGAATGAAGAGAATATTCTACAGATGCAAGCCATTTGAATTATATTGACAAAGAAGCAAAAGGAATCGTACAAAAGTGGTTTCAAAGAACTAAATATTCTAATATTTCCATCAGGGTGAGGCAGTGAAACGGCACGATTTCGATAGTGGTTGTCGGGCGCGGAGGGGGGTTGCGGGAGTGGGGGAAGTGACCTTGGGCGTCTAGAGTGGTGGAAGTTTCAGTAGCCATGGAGCGTTGGTCGAGTGCGCAACGTGCATATGCCGTAAAGGCATATTACAAAAATGCGGATAGTGTGGTTGGTGATCAACGCGCCTTTCGTCGTGAATTCAACCTGCCGCCACGGGCTCCCGTGCCATCAAGGAAAGCCATTCTCCTTTGGGTTAAAACCTTTGAAGCTACTGCTAGCACAACAAAGAAAAGAGGCGGCAGCACAAAAACAATCCGGACACCCGAGAACATTAATCGTGTGCGCAAAGCGTTGGGACGAAGTCCGCGAAAATCCGCGAGACGGCACAGCGCAGAACTTGGTCTCAGCAATCGATCAGTAAGACGGATTTTGAAGAGTGACCTTCACTATCATCCATACAAAATTCAGGTAGTGCAAGCCCTTAAACCTAATGACTACAATAACTGTATACGCTTTTGCCAGTCAATGCTTAACGTTATTGAACGAAATGAAGAAAGAGTGCATAACTTATGGATGAGTGATGAAGCCCACTTTCATCTTAGTGGGTACGTAAATAAGCAAAACTTCGGATATTGGTCCTCAGATAACCCGCACGAACTTCATGAAAAACCTCTCCATTCTCAAAAAGTAACAGTCTGGTGCGCAATGTCATCTCGTGGAATCGTGGGGCCCTATTTTTTTGAAGATGAAGATGGCAACACAGTGACGGTAAACTCTGGACATTATGCTGACATGTTGACCATTTTTGGTCTGCCTGGAATTGATGGACATGATCCAGATGCTGAAACACTCTTCCAGCAAGATAGTGCAACAAGCCATACTGCTAATGTCTCAATGGAATTGCTCAGACTTGCATTTCCACGACGTCTAATCAGCAGGAATGGCGATTTCCCCTGGCCTGCCCGTTCACCAGATCTGACGGCACCAGACTTTTTTCTTTGGGGCTACCTCAAGTGCAAAGTCTTCCAGGAAAATCCACCAAGAACAAAAGAAGACCTGAAGGAGCGAATTCGACAGGAAATTAACGACATTCCAGTACAGATGCTACGAAACGTCATGGGACAATTTCATCTCAGGCTTAGACAATGTGTGCAAAACCAAGGACGACACCTCACTGACACCATAATTAAAAAATGATTGTTTTTAAGTTAAATCTTTAATTTCCACTCTTGTACTTGAGATCCATGTTCAACTATTATGATTTTACTTGTAAATAAATCTTTGGTGGTTTTACAAAATCGTGCCGTTTCACTGCCTCACCCTGTATATATTCAAAACTGGAGACTGCTGAAACAAAACAACAAAAACAGAAAACAACGGTGGTGCGTTCCACATAGACTTAAGAATTTTGAGAAAGGACCCAAATACTCTGGCATCAAGTTAATAAAAGCAATTCCAAGGGAATTACAAGACCTCAAAACTGAGAAAACGTTCTCGACAACTCTAAAAAAGTTTCTGATACAAGAATTTTATATCGTAGCTGACTACATTAGCAAACAGTGATCAGAAGTTTATCCTGTGAGTGATATATATATATACACTCCTGGAAATTGAAATAAGAACACCGTGAATTCATTGTCCCAGGAAGGGGAAACTTTATTGACACATTCCTGGGGTCAGATACATCACATGATCACCCTGACACAACCACAGGCACATAGACACAGGCAACAGAGCATGCACAATGTCGGCACTAGTACAGTGTATATCCACCTTTCGCAGCAATGCAGGCTGCTATTCTCCCATGGAGACGATCGTAGAGATGCTGGATGTAGTCCTGTGGAACGGCTTGCCATGCCATTTCCACCTGGCGCCTCAGTTGGACCAGCGTTCGTGCTGGACGTGCAGACCGCGTGAGACGACGCTTCATCCAGTCCCAAACATGCTCAATGGGGGACAGATCCGGAGATCTTGCTGGCCAGGGTAGTTGACTTACACCTTCTAGAGCACGTTGGGTGGCACGGGATACATGCGGACGTGCATTGTCCTGTTGGAACAGCAAGTTCCCTTGCCGGTCTAGGAATGGTAGAACGATGGGTTCGATGACGGTTTGGATGTACCGTGCACTATTCAGTGTCCCCTCGACGATCACCAGTGGTGTACGGCCAGTGTAGGAGATCGCTCCCCACACCATGATGCCGGGTGTTGGCCCTGTGTGCCTCGGTCGTATGCAGTCCTGATTGTGGCGCTCACCTGCACGGCGCCAAACACGCATACCACCATCATTGGCACCAAGGCAGAAGCGACTCTCATCGCTGAAGACGACACGTCTCCATTCGTCCCTCCATTCACGCCTGTCGCGACACCACTGGAGGCGGGCTGCACGATTTTGGGGCGTGAGCGGAAGACGGCCTAACGGTGTGCGGGACCGTAGCCCAGCTTCATGGAGACGGTTGCGAATGGTCCTCGCCGATACCCCAGGAGCAACAGTGTCCCTAATTTGCTGGGAAGTGGCGGTGCGGTCCCCTACGGCACTGCGTAGGATCCTACGGTCTTGGCGTGCATCCGTGCGTCGCTGCGGTCCGGTCCCAGGTCGACGGGCACGTGCACCTTCCGCCGACCACTGGCGACAACATCGTTGTACTGTGGAGACCTCACGCCTCACGTGTTGAGCAATTCGGCGGTACATCCACCCGGCCTCCCGCATGCCCACTATACGCCCTCGCTCAAAGTCCGTCAACTGCACATACGGTTCACGTCCACGCTGTCGCGGCATGCTACCAGTGTTAAAGACTGCGATGGAGCTCCGTATGCCACGGCAAACTGGCTGAGACTGACGGCGGCGGTGCACAAATGCTGCGCAGCTAGCGCCATTCGACGGCCAACACCGCGGTTCCTGGTGTGTCCGCTGTGCCGTGCGTGTGATCATTGCTTGTACAGCCCTCTCGCAGTGTCCGGAGCAAGTATGGTGGGTCTGACACACCGGTGTCAATGTGTTCTTTTTTCCATTTCCAGGAGTGTATATATATATATATATATATATATATATATATATATATATATATATATATATATATATATATATATATACTGTGAAAGCTCCTATGTGTATTTAATGAGTAAGCTATTTTATATACTTTTATATTTCATATTATCTAGATTGTAAGCCTTATGACCTGTCCTGTGTTACAAGTACATATCTGTACAAAAGATAATTTATGGGACCAATAAAAATCACAATCACAAGCTGAAGAGAATCTATTGCTGCTGACAGATGAACACAGATAATAATATGACTGAAGAGATACACAGTGCAAATGCCAAAGGCAAAGAAGTATGATCAGTAAATAATTGCTGAACCACTCTAAGGTCCAATTGGGGACGTGAGAAAGACGATAAATTCATTACGTTCTAGTATCATGCGGAAACGGATTGAATAAGCATAAGCTTCATAAATATTTTTATAAAAAAGGAAATGCACAATAAACTTCTGTGAAAGTAAATAAGAGCGAAATTGTATCTATTATGTTGGTAAAAATTAAAAATATGCGAAAGACCTAATCTTTTTTGCTTACATTCGTAGTATCTGTAATGATGTATCACTGTTAGTGACTTTTGATGATAAATAAATATGGTTTATCTGACATTATGCTGTTTGCCCTCTAACAAATTATATAGCGTATTTTATCAAGTAGCCTATGTGACAAGTCATATATGGCCTATATTTCACATTTCAGTAATAGTATCTTATTGACATTACCCTCCTTAAATGTACTTTAATAAAATCGTTTTCACATATGTCACCGCAGACATCAGAAACTGCCTGATGTCTTGAAAGCTACTGAAATGCGAAACAATCGCTGCTATAGTTCAATTCTTTTATCTTGGCGGCTCGCGCATGCCTGCCCAGACGCGGGAGATAGCTGCGTTGCCAGTTGCACACGACGCATGCGCCAATAGAAGCAGCGCCATAGTATAGCATTCGTTCGCAAGATTACGTGTAGGTGGGAGCGTGCAGTTCATGAAGTAAAGCCACCACGGCCGCATTAACCCTTTCGCTACTACAAAGACGTGCTCCCTGCATTCCGCGCTGTGCGCGATTTTGTCACTGCACTGCTCGCCTGTGCAGACACATCATGTTCCGACTGCTTTGACACTCTTATCAATAGATTCCACAAAAACTATTTGGCCCAAAAATTGGATTCTTACACATCTTCTTGACTGACACCTTCCCCCCATAAATGACTTAATTTTGTTTCGATGTTCAACGCAGTTATTATGCAGCATTAAATATAGTAAACCATTGCACGAAATTTTGAAGAGTTTGCAGAGGTAAAAGTCCATAGAGTATACTTTCCGTATGGTCGATTTTAGTTGACACAATGTTGAGAATGAAATGTGGACAAGATACTTAAATTTCATATTCTCCTTGTAATAGTGTATTCTTTGCCTTATCCTACATTTGAGTGCAAACTCTGTACAGAATGTAATTGATGATGATGAGCGTTTGGCGTCAGTGGCCGGGAGGCCCCTCGCGGGGCAGGTCCGGCCGCCATATCGCAGGTCTTATTACATTCGGCGCCACATTGGGCGACCTGCACGCCGGATGGGGATGAAATGATGATGAACACAACACAACACCCAGTCCCTGAGCGGAGAAAATCTCCGACCCAGCCGGGAATCGAACCCGGGCCCAGAGGACGGCAATCCGTCACGCCGACCACTCAGCTACTGGGGCGGACAGAATGTAATTTAACAGGACCAAATAAACATTAACTCACTGACGAATGCTTACTCAAGCCTCCGTATTCTTGGTACACACGCTCATTCCTGAATGCTTGCATACGCATGTGTAAGCGAAATTTGATGAAGCAAGCTCCTTGTACACACCTGATGCTAGCGCAGATTTATCGTACACTACATCATGTATGTTTGGTCACACAGTCTTGCATACATTTTGTATTTTTTTTTTTTTTTTTTTTTTTTGCATGGAGACACCAACTGGCGTCTTTTGCAAACGTCATAGCATTTTTTTACAAGTTTAGTACAATATATACATATACATACATACAAGAAATGTTTCAGTTTCACTTTGAATAAGTTCACTTTGTGGCACCTTATAGAGCTCGGTAATCTGTTGTACCATATTTGACCACTAACGCATGGACTATGGTCTGTTGTTTTTAATTTTGTTCTTTGTCTGTAGTAGCAGTCTTTATTTCTTGTATTATAGGCATGCATATCAGAGCACTTTGTTTCTTTGTTTTGATGTGTCACAAAAAATATAATTAATTTGTAAAGATACAGTGAGTAGACTGTGAGGTATTTATGATGAACAAAGATTTCCCTGCATGAACCTCTGTACCCTAATCCATGGATAATTCTGATTGCTCTTTTCTGTAGGGTTAATATTCTGTTCATATGTATGTCGGCAGTACAACCCCATATCTCTATCCCATAATTAATCTGTGGAAAAATGGCTCCATAATAAATTGTTTTTAATGTCTGATGTGGAACTGCTTTTGATAACTGGCTGATTAGATGTAATGAACTGCTGATTTTATTGCATAAAAATTTGATATGGTTTACCCATCTTAGATTTTCATCTAGGTGAATACCTAGAAATCTGCAGCCTTCTGTGTCCACTACTTCAATTCCACCTATGTTACTGATAGAGGTTTGGTGTGGGTTTGTAAGTTTAAATGGCAATAACTGAGATTTACTGATATTAACTTGCAAACCTTGATCTTGGAAATAAGTAGTTATTTGCTGTAGTCCCTCAGTGGCTACCAACGTTAACTCATCATTTTGTTTACCAAGAAATAACAGTGAGGTATCGTCTGCATAGGTTACCAATTGGGAGTTGAAAGGTTGCTCTATATCATTTATGTACACTAGGAAAAGGAAAGGGCCCAAAATTGAGCCCTGGGGTACACCTTGTGTGACTGTCTCATATTTGGACTGGAAATTAATGATCTGATTATTGATTTTGTAAGTCAGCATTGTACACTGCATGCGGTTAAATAAATATGTAGCCAGCAATTGCATGGATGCAGCATTTACATTGTATGACTCAAGTTTACTTAAAAGTAACTCATGGTTTACCGAGTCAAAGGCTTTAGTAAGGTCTAGAAATATGCCAGCTGTTTACATTCCTTGATCAAGGGCACCATACGTTTTGTGAAGAAATTCCGTAATTGCTGTGATAGTACTATGATCTTTTTGGAATCCGTGTTGTGTCTCTGTTAGGAACTTATTTTTCAAGAAATAGTCACTAAATTGTGTCAGCAGCACAACTTCAAATACTTTGCTGAAGACAGGTATTAATGATATGGGCCTGAAATTTGAAACCTCTTCCTTGGATCCTTTTTTATGCACTGGTTTAACTGTGCTCCATTTCAATACATTTGGATATGTATGTTCTCTGATACTGCAGTTTACCAGGTGGGTGATTATTTTAACTAATTCCTTATTACATTTTTTAATCAGGATACTACTCAAACCATTCCATCCAGATGAGAACTTATTCTTTAGGTTATTTATTATCCTGCCTATTTCTTTTTCACTTACTTGTTTGAATTCAAAAGGTGGCTTTTCAAAGGGGCAGAGCTTTACCTCACTACTCACAACTGTGTTATTAATTGGACTAACAGCTGCAGATATAAAGTATTTATTGAAAACATTGCAGACTTTATTAGGATCTTTAATTGTGTTTCCTTCATGTCTTATAATTAAAATTTCAGTTTCTGGCTTCGGTGTGGCTTTGCGAAATTGATTTACAATTCTCCATGAGGTCTTGGCTATATTGTCTAATTGAGCTATTTCACTTCTGTATATCTGTTTTCTTAGATTTGAAAGCTCTTTCTTAAAGATTTTCTTGGCTTCGTTGCACTTGGCCTTAAAAACCTGCAGGTTTGTTGACTTGTGTAACACATCCAGGTCCTGGATGTTTTGCCTGAGTTTTATCATATTTGCTGGAAGTATCAGTCTGTTGGTTTTTGCACTTTGGTTATGGGTGAACACTCTTTGTATTTTCTTAACAGGGCAGCATCTGTCGAAGTGTCTTAGCATAGTATCGTAGAATTTGGCCCATTTGTTTTCAGATCCTTCACTCTGGTAAACCAGATCCCAGTCCTCTATAGCTAATTTATTTCTTAAGGCAAGGATGTTACCCTCTTTTAGGATTCTTTTATTTTCGATAACTTTTGTCATTTTTGGGATGCTTGTGTTTACATACTCTACAAGCTGGCATTTGTGGTCAGAGTAGTGAAAATCCATATTCCAGCACCTAATACTGTCTTTAATATGTTTACATAGTATAATGTAATCAATTCTGCTAGATATGGACTTTGTTACCCTGGTATCACTATTTACTACATTTATGAGATTATATGAGTTAAGAATATCTATTAACCTCATATTACACAAACGTCCCACTACTCTACTAAATATGTCTATGAAGCTAACTACATCAGCCTTTGGTGGATGGTAAATCCCAATAACTTTATGTTTTCTCATAACCTCTCTACACTCTTTGGTGTGGACTTCAATGCCTGTCACTTCAATCAAGCCTTCTTTGTTGTACTGGTCTAGATAGTTTATTTTCTTGTACTCGAGATTCTCACTAATGTAAACTGCCACACCACCACCCTTATGTTGCTGTCTACAATAACTATTTGCTAAGGAGTAGCCCTCTAGTTTACAGTAAATAATTTCATCAGATTTTAATCCATGCTCAGTTAACACTACTATATGAGGTGACTGTTCACTTACAAAAACCTGTAATATATTAAGCTTATTTCTAAGGTACTGGATGTTTAGGTGCATGAGCCTTAGTGGTATTTTTAACTGGTCACTCTGATTATCTTCCTTTAAAATGCACTGAGTTGGTTCACTTACATAAGTTCTGGATCCAGGCACTAAAAGTGTTCCTGTTCTTTGGCAATCTTGCATTTCTTGATCTACTACCCAACCTGGCTTCTGTCTGTCTAGTTGTCAAGGTAGCTGTTGAGGTGCCTTCTTGCTCCGTACAATCCGAGGAGGTGCCGAGCTGACTGGTGTTGCAGCAACTGGAGTTGTATGCTCCACCACATTTGATTGAATAAGTGATGCTGAAGAGTCTGCAGTTGATGCAACAGCTTCTGTTGTTTTAACTAGCTGGTTTGGCCAGTTGTTTTTACCCAGTCCTGGGAATTTGTTAGTTGCTTTGAACTCTGGGTTTTATTGGTCTTGAGGATCTTCTAGGAGCACAATGTGTTCCTGGACTTTTGAATATCCTGTTCCTGCAAACTGATCTTCCTACTCCATTGTTCGTTACTGTCCTCTTGACAACATTGTGGTTGATTTCTGGTACTGTAATTTTTTCTTGCTGTGGTATTATTTGCTCAGTTCCATCTGGATCCTTCCACTCAAGTGATACTGCAGGCTTTAGTTGATTTTTTGGAGAGATGGCTGCAAGTAGAGTTCTGGCCATTTCTTCCTTGCCATTAGCATTTAGGTGTAGTCCGTGGGAAGTGTACCAGTCTCTGTTCTCAGGGACTGTTACAAACTGAGTGTTTTGGAAAGATTTCACTATTTTGGCTATTTTCCTATTTGTTCGCCTGGTTTCATCGTTCACACAAGACCAGCTTTCAAGATCATATCTACGGGGTATCCCTACTATGATTACATTTGTGTGCTGAAGCTTAATTAATGCTGATGTTATAGCATTTAATGCCTTGTCTGCTTCGTTTTTGGCTACATCATTTGTGCCACCCCAGATTATAACTGTGTCATTCATTGTGAGATCTTGTAAGTTGTTACACCTTTCAAGTATTGAAGTTAATGGTGCACCTGGTATAACATTTCCTTGGATTACGAAATTATTATGACTTTGATGCATTAAGTTAGCTGCAACTGATCGCCCATGGCTGTCTGCAAACACTGTTATTCTTTTTTTGTGTTTAGGTGAACTTTTTGTGTTAGTGCTGTGTCTGTTGTACGAATGTATCTTGCTACTTATGCTGTTTTCTTGAACTATGAAGTTTTTATTTACCCCAGTGCTTTGTTGTTCACAATTTTCATCTTTTTGTAGCACATCAAACCTGTTTCTCTCGTTAGAACACACAAATGATCTAGATTCACTTTCACTTGTCTTATTTTTTGAGTTCACATTTCGTCCTGTCGTGTCTTTATTACCAGTTTTTCTTTGCACTCTATTTACTGACGATGTCATACAGCCAGAAAGATTTCGTTTACTACTAGCAGAAGTTTTGTTTGAAACGAAAATTGCCGGTATGTTTTCATTACACTCGTTTTTTAAATCGTCGTAATTCCGCTGCTTTGTCAGTTCCTCTAACTTGTCAAGCATGCTGTACATGTATGATCATATTTATGTAAATTACAGGACCACAATAAACAAATTTACACCGAAGGTAGCACATGACAACAGACTTCTGGCTTTATTTACATCATTGCCTAGCAACTCGGAGTTTACCAGGTCTCATTTTGTAGTTGCGCTGACACATATTCAGCTACTATGTGAACATTAAAAGGTGTATAAATATCATTTATTGTGCTGAAGCTTCGTAACAATATGAGTATCCATAGCGAACAAAATAGTTTACCAGTTTCGGAAAACTCGCGTGTTGATTCCGGAACAGCTAGCCCCGAAAGTGAGGAGCTCAAAGATCAGTCCGATTCGAGCTCACCACAGCAGTCCACGGAGAGCATTTCTATTTCAGAAGAGACAACTGTCAGCACAACTCACATTGTACTTTCTCCACTTGAAGCGATTGGAATTATATCTGTTCTAGAAACATGTATTGATCAAATTAATATACTGAGTTACACCAACGACAAGCCACCCATTGAACCGAATATGGACTACAAAACGCTGGAAGAGAGGTAATCTGTTCCGTAGAATCGTTTTAAACCTTGAAAGAAGAAAGAAAAAGTATACCAGTACATACATGAGTCAACAGCCATATCATCGAATATACACGAATACCTTCGTTTCTTGTTGTCTACATTGCCAAGTAATATAAAACATTAATTCGTCCGCGGATAGGCAAGGTGTCACAAGTGAAATTTTTGTGTGAAACTCAGTATGGGGCTGCGCGTCGATAGTTAAGTGTTCCATTAGCTTAGACCTTGATTTTTTCCATTACTACTGGTTTTAACTCATACTATCGTATCTACCATTATGTCGGATAAGAATCGTAACTGCCCAATAAAAATGTCGTATGTATCTTCATGGTGGCGCAGAATATGGCAATCGACAGAACTATTGCATCGTAACCACTACAAATGCACCAAACGCACTGTAAGCGCACTGCCGTCCGAGTTGAGGTGGCAAACCTGTTACTGTATTTCCACCAAATCTAAATTTGCCCATTCTTCCGATTGCCTAACAATCTGAGTCAACATGTCTTATGCTTAAAGATGCCCCAAATGTATGACGTGAAAGTCAAGACATAAAATAAATGACTCTAAATTATACCATTGTTCAGCATACATATTCTTGCAGATTTCATTCACTCTACAATTGATCGATTTAACTCTAAGTAGATGATTTATGCATCTTCTCAATGGTAAATGCCCCTCCCCCCATCCTCTCTCTCTCTCTCTCTCTCTCTCTCTCTCTCTCTCTCACACACACACACACACACACACACACACACACACACACACACACACAAGACATGAACCTAGACCATATAAGACCAGCTGCCTCTCTTACACTGATCTTGATGACAGGGCTTCATCTGAAGCAGAATCTAAAGGCACACCAATGAACCCAGTACCTCTGCCTGTAGAAGAAGCTACATCTGTTAATGAATAAACTGCTGTAGTTCAAACCGTGAAAGGCAAATTATTGCCCAAAGGAAGGAAGAAATTTGAATGTTCAGGGACATTTTTGTGTATTTAAAAGATTAGCCCAACCTCAATGAACAAACAATCTCTAAATCATTGTATTGTGAAATACAGTTATGTAAATGGTCAGTCAAGTGAATTTATTTTTGGAGGTTTTAAATATATTAGAGTGAAGTAAAGTTACTCTACAAGAAACAGATGAAGAGGACGATGTTTCAGAAATGCAGGATAAGGTATAAATTTCGTTTCTAGGGTTAAAATAATATAATTCTTATATGTTTCACTTGGTATATTGAATTGTTTTTAATTATTATATTGGTGTGACAGGTTTTGTTTTGTAATTCTTTGTCATTATCATGTGTGTAGGTGGTGGTGGTGGTTAGTGTTTAACGTTCCGCAGCTGCTCATGCTAACCATGGGACCACAGCGCTCTTGAGCTCGCACTCTCCTTGATGTTGCCTATCTTGCACATGGACTACTCAGTTCGTATATTTTGCTTATTTTTTTCATAGTTCTACACAACTTCTTCCTGTTTTCTCGATTGATCTGTGTTCAGTTTTTCAAGGCCTATCCACTCTGCCAACTTATAACTAAATCTGAGGGGGGTGCGATGGGGAGGTTCCCTTGTCAGAACCCTGGGTCAAGGGATTTACCAGGTGGAATGAGAAGGACAAGACTCTTCTGAGTGACTTTTTCAAACTCTCCCCATTTCCTAAACCACACCAGTCCTTTTCCTCCACTCTCTTCCTTCCCCTTCAACTCTTGTGCCAGAGGAAGGGGCCACTGGCTCCAAAACCTTGCAATTTTCAATATCTTTATATGCATGTTCTCCTATCACTATTTGATAAGTAGATTTTTTTATCCATCCAATTACATAACACTGAAAATTTATATCATAATAATAAAAACTCTCTGAAACTCCCTCTGCGTCTCTTTCTGTGGATAATCTGAAATGAGAGGCAGTTAACGAGTTTTCCTGTAGAGTTGCTTTTTGGTAAAATTCAACAATACAGACTGGTAAATAAAACACACTAGATATTATCTGCATAGGTATGTACTACATGATTTCATACCTTCTGACAGGAATATTTGTTTAATTTTTGCAGCAAGTCACAACATTGCAATTTAGGTTGCACAGAGAGGAAGTGTAACCCTCTAAATCCTCAAAGCTGTTGGACCAGAGACTCAGACATTTAATAGTATCCATGTTATTGCTGCTGTAATTAGACTCCACTACAGAAATATGAAAGAAGTGAAATGGAATGTATACATTTGGCTATCCTGTTGATCTCCTTCAAAGAGACAGTCCTCGAATGTTAACATTTTCATTTCTCAGTATTGTAACAAATTTATTGCTTACCATGGATTCCACCTTGTGTACTAGACAAGTTTTGCATTTAGTCTTGTTCACAAAAATGTGTCTTAATTTTTGGAATATTTTCTAAATAGTATTTTAAGCAAAAGGAGTAACTTCATTCTTAACACTAATTTTTCCTTAAGAACAGTTCATAGAAAATTCTTTCTGATCATCATTGACTGTAAAAACAAGAGAAAAATGAAGCATCTGATCTTTAAAAGTTAATACACAAATATTATATACACTTCTGTTTTTTGCTTACAATGAAACAATTTCATTACAGGCTTGGTGTACCCGATGAGAAGGACAGCGTCATTGATGTAGAAACTGATCTGTTAAGAGAAGTGGCTATAGCCTCAATGAAACTGAAGAAATTGCAAAGGGATCGGTATGTAAGTGCTTCATGGGGATGTAATTGGTATCTGTATAATGGTTAGTCCTACAAAATTGAGAAGTGTGGTTTACCCACAACAGATGGAATTTGATGTGTAATAAATATTATGTTGACGTGTTAAGCAAAATGCTCCATTCTCAACTTGAAGGTCAGTTTGAGCACTTTGTTGTTGTACTGGGCATAGTTTTATTGGAGGTAGGATGCCCTTGCCTTCCTTGACATTTGAATTGACTAACTCATCCACTTTACAGGGAGACCTACAGTTTAACAATGAATCCAAAACATGGTACTATTTGACATTTTCCACATTATCAAATCATTGCCAAATTTGAAAATAGAAATAAGTGACAGAACAAGTCCTACATCAAATGTTTACAACGGTTTACAACACAACAGTTGATGTAGGACTTGTTCTGTCACTTATTTCAATTTTCGTATTATCAAATCATTGCCAGATCTGAAAATAGAAATAAGTGACAGAACAAGTCCTACATCAACTGTTGTGTTGTAAACATTATTTTTGTTGAACCACAAACCTCTCTCGCGTGTTGTCAGGAACATTTGCTCTAGAGTTTTGGCAGATATTTGAAATTTTATTCTTGGAATGTGTAATCACTTGAAGCAAATACTGCTGATCACATGCTTAATGCAAAACCAATGTTGGAGACAAATGCAACCAATGTTGCAGACAAATGCTTGTTTGTTTCTTGTTCCAAACAAAATATTTTTTTAAGTGGAATTTTATGTGGTCATTCAATCTTAATTCCAAATTAATCTAGCACAATATTTGGTATAACAAAATGTATTAGCTGGGCTAACAAAACATGAAAAATAACCAGTACTCTAGTAATGGTGCTTTATGATGGTAGCAGACTAACGGTGTGGCAGAGGCCAGCATATGAGACTGGACAAGTGGAGCACAGAAGACATGGTGAACAACAGTTTACTAATGTTTTTATATCTTTGGTCTTACTGAGTGCATAAGAGACAGATTGAGAACAAGCTATGTAGCCACAGTGGTGCACAGCTCAGGACCTGGACAGTATCATTTTTAAGACATTTTAGCGGAACAGCCTGGTGCGTTATTTTACTTAACACTAACACAATAATATTTGATGTATTTTACTGTGCTTTGGGATTAGAAACAAACAATGGGCTTCAGTATCCTCTAGAACACATGACCTCTGTAGACATTTATTCACCATGGCTTCCTTTCCATTTTTTGGTCTGACTTGTGTGCCAGCTACTATCATGACACAGTAATGCTCAATTGCTGGTGAAGCACTGTAAAGGCATAATGTTATATATCACTAGACTAAGTTTGGGTCACCCTCTCAAATGGACACACAAAATTCTACTCATTTATTTATTTTTGCAAGAACCAAACCAGTATTTTCCACGGACACTGATTGTCACATGAAATGTGATGAGAAGTATTTTTGGCTGACTGTGTCTACACATTTCAAAATCAAAATTGCAAATCTCTTCCAAAACACTGGAAAATATGTGGCTGATGACTCATAGGAGATACGCAGTACAAAAAGCTTAATGAGCTGATGGACTGTGGTCTAGCAGAAGATATCATCGTGATGTTTCACCTAGTATTGTGTTAGGCACCATCAGGGCTGTGATATACCTCTGATGTTCAGTTTTTATTTGACACACGTACCAAGCAACAACTGACTATTGAAGGAACACCAGACCTCTTCATCCACCCAGAAGGATTTGCAAATTCTCTGAGAATCTGGTTAATGCCATCTATTGATATTGATAATACGTATAGAGCTTTTCCACTTTCACATGTGTGTGTCCTGAAGGTCAGCCATTCTGTCTCCCGGGTATGTTGTGCTTGTTGTGGTCTTCATTCTGAACACTGGTTTTCTGCAGCTCTCATTGGTTGTCTATTGTCATGCAAGCCTCCTCATCTCTGCTTACCACAACCTACGAGGTGCCATCCCTGTTCTTTGAGGGTGTTTGTCACCGCCAGTGATGCTTCTTGAATCCTCTCTAGAGTGTCAAACCGATGGCCTTTCAACTTGAGTTTCAGTTTTGGGAATAGTGCGACGTCGCAAGGTGCCAAATCTGGCGAGTATGGTGGGTGGTGTACAACTACCATGTTGTTTTTTGCCAAAAAGGTTCTGATGAGAAAGGATGTGAGACAGGGCACATTGTCATGATGCAGCAACCAGTTCCCTTGACGTGCACGTATTCACGGAGCTGTCGCTAAACGTTACAGTAATACGCGGAATTCACTGTTTGGTTGGGTGGGACGAATTCTTTGTGCACAATTCCCTTGGTATCAAAGAAAATGATGATCATGCTCTTGACTTTGCTCTTCACCTGTCTCGCTTTTTTGGGTCTTGGAGAGCCCAGGCTCTTCCACTGGGACGATTGTTGCTTTGTCTCTGGGTCATAACCATAAATCCAGTTCTCATCACTGATGATAACCCATGACAAGAAGGTTGGATCATCAGATGTGGTCTGACGAAGGTCTGTGCTTACTTCAACACGCTGTGCCTTCTGATCAGCAGTCAAGACCCTTGGCACAAATTTTGCGGCGACACGATGCTTGCCCAATTCATCAGTCAACATTCATTGACATGTCCCATAACCAATACACACTTCATCCGCAAGGTATTGAATGGCTCAATGTCGATCCGCATGAACCAATTGTTGAAGTTTGGCAACAATGAATGGCGTTGTGCAGCTAATGGGCTTTTCAGTGTGAGCATCATCATCGACATCTGTACGGCCAGCCCTGAACCAAGCATGCCACTCAAACACACACATACGGCTCATGCTGTGTCCCCCAACACTTGTTGAATCATTGCAAGGGTCTCCATAGCACTTTTCCCGAGATTCACACAGAATTTGATACACACGTGCTGTTCTGTTCACAGATCCATTGTAAAATCACCACAGACCAAACACAGAATATTATAGAAATCACTGTGAACACGCAACAAGTCCTTCCAGCTGAATGCTACTGTGCACACTGACTCCTACTTTCCAGATGACAGCACCAGTCCTGAAAATTTTGGATTCCACCTCGTGCATTCATTGGAACCTTCTTACTGTAGACGAGCCTTGGTTTTACTCTACAGTCTTTACCCTCCACTCTCCCTTCCATTATCAAACTGATAATTTTTGGATGCCACAGGATGTGTCCTATCAATTAATCCATTCTTTTAGTCAAGTAATCCCATAAATCTCTGTATTCAGGTGAGTACCTCCTCATTAGTTACACATATCACTTACTGTCTAGAAATAATCATTGTGGGGTAAGAATCACCAACCCATCAAAGGGATGGAGCTGAAAAAGCAGTGTAACCCACAATGCACGAATACACAGACTTTATTCATCCAGTTTTTGAGAATGAGAGCATTTAGTGACTTGCAACAAACTTTGCATATAATTTTAAATGTTTAAGAAACTTTTTTTTTGCTGACAACCACCACAAAATGATGAAAGAATAAAAGCAAAAGGAAAAATATTGTCATTTACTTACATTTTTTTTGTTCTTGCAATAAAACTGCCACATCAGGCATCATTTTTTAATTTATTACTTTTTTACTATTTACTCTATTTGCAATTTATTTTGCTGACAGTATTTGCATATGCCACGTGGAAAATACCTACAAAATTATGTTGTTGTATGACACAAAGTTTAGGAGACATGGTGTCATAAACATTGAGCTGCATGAAAATGAACCTGCTGGGTGAAATTCACTAGAGATATAGGTGAAATATGTGCACAATATATTAAATATATGTGACATGTGCTCATGTAGCCAAAGCCATGGTTAAAAGTTTCCTCCTAAGTGCCAGGATTGATTTCAAGCAAACTTGGTACACATATTACTTAAGGTCTTGTAAGAAATGCCATGGAGGTAAGAACCAGCAACCTCCTGCTGGGGTGTGGGTGATAATGGAGAGACAGAAGTGAGGAGGAAGAGATGGACAGACAGAGAGGGGAAAGAAGGACATGGACACAGTTATATGGGAGGAGTAGATGGATAAGGAGAGGGGAGGGAGAAATGGACAGAGAAATGGAAGAAGAGGAGATGGTCAGAGAGAGGAGGAGATGGACATAGAGAGGGGGAAGCAGTGGCAGAGAGAGGAGGAGGAGGAGGAGGAGGAGGATAGAGAGAGGGGTTGAGGAGGATATAGAGTGGGTGAGGGGGAAATAGGGGTGCAAGAGAAGATAGATACTGAGGGGAGGAGAAGACCGAGGAGAAAGAGCAAATGGACAGAGAGAGTGGGAGAGAGCAGATTGACAGAGAGGGGCAGAAGGAGATGGACAGAAAATGGAGGGGTGGACGGAGAGAAGGGGTGTAGGAGATGACCAGAGAGGAGTGCAGAGGAGATGGACAGAGATGGGGAAGAAGAAGGTGGACTAATAGAACTGGAATAAACACATACCCGAGCAATACTGGATACTCAGATACGAGGGTAAGTCAATTATTATCTGCAATTTAGCTATATTTTTGTTTATTTTGGTAGTGCTGTCGTTTTATGTTGATAATGCATGCTTTGTTTATTTGTTGTTGTATCTTTGCAATTTTCAAGCTGCTATGTTAGTTTCGTTGTCACTGCTGTGCTGTTAATAATGTCTGCTCCAGTGTCTATTTGCACCAAAGAAGAGCAACATTCAGTGATCTGTTTTTGTGGTCAGAAGGCATATCAGGGGCCAAAATTCATCAAAGACTTTTGGTACAGTACGGAAACAGTGTTTTGCCACAATGGGTTGTCTATGAATGGATTAAAAAACTCCGAAATAGTCGCCGCACAAGTGCTACGCACGATGAAGGAGCCAGACGTCTGTTTACCACCACAAATGAAGAAACCATTGAGCGTTCATGTGAAATGATTATCTTAGACAGACATGAAGTGGCACATTGTCTGCAATTTAGTCACGGCTCTGCCTACGAAATCATCCCCAACAGACATGGGTTTCATAAAGTTTGTGCAAGATGGGTTCCAAAACAACTCACACGGTTGCATAAACAAATGCACTTGGACATCTGCAAAAAGCATTTGGATCGTTATGATAACAGAGGGGACAAGTTATTAGACAGGATCATTACTGGTGATGAAACATGGATCCATCATTATGAGCTGGAGAGTAAACGGCAGAGTATGGAATGGAAACATCCAAATTCGCTGTGCAAGAAAAAGTTCATGACCCAACTGTCTGCAGGAAAACTGATGCTTACGGTTTTTTGGGATGCACAAGGTCCAGTAATGGAACATTATGGGAATAGGGCTACAACAATAAACAGTGTATGTTACAGTGAGATGATTACTGCCAGGCTAAAGCCTGCAATTCGAAGCAAACACCAAGGATTGCTGTCAAAAGGTGTTGTGTTGTTGCACAACAATGCCTATCCACATACTGCTGCCCACACTACTGAAACACTCCGAAACTCAAATTTGAAGTACTAGATCATCGTCCATATAGTCCCGATCTTGCCCCTTCTGACTATCACTTGTTTGGTCCACTCAAACAGGCATTAAGGGGCAGTGGATTTGCCTCAGATGAATCAGTGAAAGAAGCGGTGCATTCCTGGCTTGCAGTTCAACTGAGAACCTTCTTTTATTAGGGCATCAGGAAGCTTGTACAATAATGGACCAAGTGCATTGAAATGCAAGGAGACTATGTCGAAAAATGATGTTCTTGTAAGTTTCCTATCGGAGTACAATAAAATTTTATAACGACTTTGCAGATAATAATTGGCTTACCCTCATAGTACTTTCAGAAAAGACTACCAAACATTTAAGTTTATACAGTATTAGGTGTTAACAAATCTCTCTTTTTCAGAAATGCCAGTTTGCATTTATACCCTCTCTATTTCAGCTAACATCACTTTCGCCACTGTCCACGTAACAAAACTCATCTACTGTTTTTAGTGTCTTATTTACTAATTTAATTCCTGCAGCATCAAATGTTTTAATTCAGCTACACTCCATTACCCTTGTTTTACTTTTGTTGTTGCTGTTCATCTTATAACTTCTTTTTAATCCACTGTGCTTTCTGTTGAACTGCTCTGTCAAGTCCTTTGCTATCGTTGTCACAATGACAGTCTTATCAGCAAGCTTCAAAAGTTTTATTTCTTCACCTTGAACTTCAATATCCTTCCAAATTTTTCCTTGGTTTCCTTTACTTTTTTCTCAATGTATAGACTAAATAAAATTGGACATAGACTACAACTCTGTCTTATTCTCTTCCCAACTACTGCTTTCCTTTCATGTATTTTGATTCTTATAACTGCAGTCTGGTTTCTGTATAACTGTTGATAATTTTTTGCCAACTGTATTTCATCCCTACTACCTTCACAATTTAGAGGAGTCTTCAAACTATCTTCTAAGGGTCATTATTGCCTCACGTGTTCCTACATTTCTCCAGAACCCAAACTCTGATCTTCCCAGATGTTTGCTTCCACCACATTCTCTATTTTTTTCTAAATAATTTGTCTCAGCAGCATGCAAACATAACTTATTAAACTGGTGATTCAATAATATTAACAACTGTCAGTGTCTGCCTTCTCTGTAATTGGAATTAATCTACTCTCCTTGAAGTCTGAGGGTATTTTGCTTGTCTCACATGTCTTGAATAACAGAGCATCTTAATAATTCTGTGGGAATTTCGTCTACTCCAGGGGCCTTATTTTGTCGTAGGTCTTTTAGTGCTTTATCTAATTCTTGCAGTATACACTGAGGTGACAAAAATAATGATTACCTCCTAATATAATGTCAGACCTCTTTTTGCCCACTGTAGTGCAACATCTCAATGTTGCATGGACTCAACAAGTTGTTCGAAGTCCCTGCAGAAATATTGAGCCATGCTGCCTCCTTAGCCTGTCATAATTGCCAAAGTGTTGGCCTCTTAATTATGCCCCATTAATGTTCAATGGGATTTGAGTTGGGTGATCTGGGTGGTCAAATCATTCACTGAAGTTGTGCAGAATGTTCTTCAAACCAATGGCCAACAATTGAGGGAACATGATTTCTTGAGAACCTGATGTCCATGAATAGGTGCAAATGGTCTGCAAGTAGCCAGACATAACCATTACCAGTTAATGATCAGTTCAATTGGACCAGAGGACCCAGTCCATTCCATCAAACACAGCCCACATCATTATGGAACCACCATCAGTTTGCACAGTGCCTTGTTGACAGCTTAGGGGCAACAGCCCTGCCGCAGTGGATACACCGGTTCCTGTCAGATCACCGAAGTTAAGCGCTGTCAGGTGTGGCCAGCACTCGGATGGGTGGCCATCCGGGCCGCCATATGCTGTTGCCATTTTTCGGGGTGCACTCAGTGGTGATGACAATTGAGGAGCAACTTGACCGAATATTAGCGGCTCGGGTCACAGAAAACAATCATAATGACCGGGACAGCGGTGTGCTGACCACGCACCCCTACTATCTGCATCCTCAGCTGAGGATGACACGGTGGTTGGATGGTCCCGATGGGCCACTTGTGGCCTGAAGACAGAGTGCTGCTGCTTGTTGACAGCTTGGTTCCATGGCTTTATAGAGTCTACATCGATACCATCAGTTCTTACCAACTGAAATCAGGACTCTTCTGACCAGGCCATGGTTTTCCAGTCATCTAGGGTCCAACTGATATGGTCACAATTCCAGGAGAGGCACTACAGGTGACATCATGCTGTTGACAAAGGCACTAGAGTTGGCCATCTGGTGCCATAGCCCATTAAAGCCGGGACCGATGACCTCTGCAGTTTGGTCCCTTTAATCCTTAAACCAACCAACCACCCCATTAAAGCCAATTTTTTTTGCACTGTCCTAATTGATACATTTGTTGTACATCCCACATTGATATATGTGGTTATTTCACCCAGTGTTGCTTGTCTGTTTGCACTAACAACTTTACGTAAATGCTGCAGCTCTGTGGTGATAGGTAATGCCTGAAATTTGGTATTCTTAACACACTCTTGACACTGTCAACCTTGGAATAATGAATTTTCTTACCAGTTCCAAAATGGAATGTTCCATGCGTCTAGCTCCAACTACCATTCCTCGTTCAAAGTCTGTTAATTCCTGTCATGCAGCCAGTCAGGTTGGAAACCTTTTCACTTGAATCACCTGCGTACAAATGACAGCTCTGCCAATGCACTGCCCTTTTATGCCTTGTGTATGTTATACTACTACTATCTGTGTATGTGCTTATCACTATCCCATGCTTTTTGTCACCTCAGTGCGATGTCTGACATTTTAAACACTATCCTACAGCACAACCACCCTTACTTGTGGCTTTCTTTCCAGATAATTTTCATTTCCTGTCTCTCTAAATTATGAGCTAGCAATGAATTCAGCTAGATATAATATACAAATTCAGTTCCTTTACTAAATTAGTTACAAAGATCTAACTGGTGTGATCTATATGCAATATAACATGTGAAACTTTAATGTTGATTTCATGTGGTCAGTTCTTTCAATTTCAGTGCTAAATACAATAAAGAAATCAGTTGTTCTCAAAGGGGAAAAATGTTGGTTTAAATCTGTTTATTTGTCAAAGTTTAAATTCTAATTTAGTTTTTTATTACTTCAGTGCATTTTTAGAAAAGACATTGCAGGCAACAGTGGAAGAAATAAAGGCCACTGGATCATTCCACGTGTTAAGCAGAACTGTTCTCCAAGAGATATTGGTCCAAATGGAAGAGAAAGACCTTATAGAACAAGAAGAGCGAAATTCGGAGGAAGTAAAATATCTGCAGGCAAAAATTGTTGAAGAAGCAAAAGAAATTCATGACAAGCTTTATCAGAGGGATGAAATTATTGCAAAACTAAAGGTTTTCATAAAATTCACACATAATCTGAATAACAAAGCACTTTCTTTGTGATTTATTTGAACATCATTCTCATGCAGATGTTTAAATTTGATTAGGATCAAATGCAAGATGTGATGTTTGACAGCGAAATGCAGCTCAGATATGTTGATCACTGGGAAAGGGCAAGGCAAAGTCAGAATCTTCTCAAATATAATCTACAAGAGAGACATCTTACTGAAGCTATCGAGGAACTTGAGGGACAAAGCAGTACTGAGGTCAAAGTTGGTGAGGCTGTTGAACGATACATAAATGAATCACAAAATGTAAGTAAATTTTGAACATTATTTCATTTCTGTAAAATAAAACACTATACAAAGAACAGATTGTAAGCATTAAAATGTAATGTGCCATACACATGGAAAAATGTTCTGTAGCCTTATTTAAGTGACAGAATGCACTGAAAAATAATAAACATAGTGTAACACAGTAATCATAGATGAAAAATGGAGTATGAAATGACCACTGGTTATACTCCTAATGTGATATAGAAAGAATGGTAATGATATTGTTGTATTATAATCTACCAGATTTTTCTTCTTTTTCTCATTGAGGAGGGGGATGGGTGGAGGTGGAGAAAGGCAAAGGGAAATCAGAAGAAATGTAATAGGAAGTGCTAAAAACTGAAGCTCATGAGATGTGCATTTTCATGCTTAAAAAGGAAACAATTTCCAGAATAAGATATTGGAAAATCTCAGAAGCATTCTGAGTCATATGAATTTTTGTGAGACTACTTATGCTGATTTCAACCGACACCAGCAGTCCACAATATTGTGGTAGCTCAAAGACAAAAATCAAGTTCTTTGGTTACACACCCTTTCCATATGTATATGTTTTAGTTGTCTGGCTCCAAACTAAGTCATCAGGAAACAAAACAATGTTCTGTTCAGTGTGTGCAGATTCATGATATTTTGTCATTTAGTGTTCTCAAGTGCACTTGTTTAGTGTTGCTAATGGTGCACCTGTTTTCAATATTACGCAGCTAAAGAAGGGTGTATATTCGTGAGGTTACAGCCTGTATCCTGTTTCACAAAATGCTTTGCACTATAAAACTAATCACAAGTGCTAAAATCTACTTCTTCCTGTTTTATTTAATGTTTCTCCTTTCAGTTTGCTTAAAAAAAATTCAGATGGAAGGAGACATCCACTTACATTAGCTGAATTCATAAGTATAGGCATACATTTACAAAATAATGACAGTAGGCACATTTCAGGAATTTTCTCTTATTGTCTTTGTATGCCATTCAGTCAGCAGGTGAAGTACAGTGGACTTGTCTTTTCCACCCTGTATTATAAAAATTTCATTATGTCAATGTGAATATCTCACAGACAGGCTAGAAGCAGTTGCACTGAGACAGGTAATTATAATAGTCAAATTATACAAAAGAAAGGATTCAAGGATTAGCTAGAGGCATACTAAACTGGTTGCATAATGAAGCATAATTTGTAAGAAAAAAAAACATAAAACTAAACAACTGTATGCATTCAGCTATTTGATAAATGAAGCAGGGCTTTTTTTCTGTTTATGTTTCAGAAACTTCTGCAAGAAATAGACGATTGGCAACATAGATACATCACTGAACTTGAAGAGAGGCAGCTCCATATCTCAAAACTGACAGAACAGCGTGAGCAGCACTTCCAGGAACTGGAGGACCTTGCGGTTCTGGTAAGATTTTTAACAAATTAAAAACACCCAAGACCAAGGCAGAACTTCTAATTGCTGAACACACTTCAGTATCTTTGTGCCCCATTCAGTCAGCAGGTGAATGAGAGAGTTATGAATTAATGTTGAGCCATGACTCTGTAGCTCCCAACTGAGGTACAGTGTGTATATCATCTCCATCCTAAATTATAAATGTTTTATTATGTTAATTTTTTTAATGCATGGCTTGGCCAGTGTTGCTTTCTCTAGAATGTCCATTACTCCAGTTCTAGGTGTACTTTACTGTACAGTAAAGTGGTTATCCTGGTTAAAAATCACCTTTCTGGGGGTATGAAAACAAAATGAATGGGTGTAAATGGTCTCCAGTTTACCATATGAACCATCATCAGCTGCCAGTGTGTCAATGGATCCAGCCTTGTCCAGTTAAAACGTCGTATAGAGAATCAGTGGTCCAAAATAAACAAGTTTCATGGTGCTGGTGTTTGTACTACATTCAAGATGAAAATTAGCATGAAACAACTAATTTTGTACTTCATCCTATTACTTCACTGACGTGAAGGCCAGTGCACATGCAACAATCTGTCTGCATGAATTGTATGTGCATGCAATAAGTTGCCTTCAGTTTACAGACATAACTCCAATATGCTGCTGACCACTATCTATTAGTCTAGGAAAGAACTTTTAGTGGCAGGCACTCACCCTCTTTTGAAGAATATTTCAATTCAGGGCACAGGAAATTCTGGTGAGATCTGTGTTTGCAACTAGCCTTAAAGATTGTTAATAAAGATTCAGTGGCAGAAATAATGATCTAAATAGTCAAGGTAGTGGCTCCTTAAGGTACAGCAGTTTTCACAGTTTTATTTTGTGAGTTACTTTGCAAACCCAATGATTGACAAATTATTTGCAAATGAGCATGGAGACATACAACACATCAAAATATTTTTATGTGGAGAGTAAATTCATCACATGAATGGCTGATAGCACAACACTATGATTCCTGGCAACAGGAAGAAATTACAAAGATTTAGAATTTTTGACATCAATGTCCAAGAAAACATTGAGTGAAACGGTAAAGGATACATGCAACCTATGTAATTGTCGTGAACAAAGATTTCATTAAGAAAAGCAAAGTATCTCAATTATGTAAAATTTAAATTGTGACAAGTTACAGGGACATGTATTTTATACTCCATGTGTTCTAACAAATTGCAGGAATGGCCACATCATCTTTGATTTTGGTTCTAAGCATACGGATATTTTTAATTTAGGAGGAAACCTGGAGGTCCGCAAATTTTAAGTGAAGAATGTGAAAAATTAATAGTAGAAGATATTTAAATCTTTGCGCACTTGGGGTGCCCCCCCCCCCCCCTCCCCAAAATGGTGATTTTAGTGATATGGTAAAAATTTTCTTGATTAGTGTGGACATCATGTGAACAAGATCAAGGCTTAAAAAGACCTGTGAGAGATGGGATTGAGAATCTCTTCCATCAACATCCCAGTTTCACAATTTCATTTATCTGAAAATGTGAAGAAATCAAGGGCTGCTGCAGATGAAGAATATCTAATTGCCTGCTTTAAAGATCTGGAAGCTAATTTAAAGGTATTCCTCCAGAGAAGATACTAAATTATGATGAGACAAATTTGACAGGTGATCCAGGGTCTTTCAGGATCATTGTGAGAAGAGGGTTTTGATGTAGAGAAAGAGTTATTGATCTCAGCAAACAATCAAGCAGTAAATGTTTGCTGTATCTGGAAGTGGAGAGATGTTTCCACCTTTAGTTGTCTGTTAGGGTGGTGTCACAAGTCTCTACTCAACTTGGCCAGAAGGTGATGTTGAGGGCTCACACTACACAGTAAGCAAAATTGGCTGCTTTAATATACCATTATTCAACGAATAGTTTGTGAAAAGAGGTCTTCCATACTTGAGATGATTTGATGGAAGAAAAGCTGTTATGGGGGACAATCTTCCAAACCATCTCTCCCAGGAACTGGTGAAGCTGTGTCATGATCACTGTATTGCTTTTATAATGCTGCCTCCAAATTCTACGTATCTTACTCAGCCCTTGGACGTTGCAGTATTCACACTCATTTAAAGCAACAAGGCAGGCTGTTCTGATGAACTGGAAAAATTGTACAAGGGCTACCTGCCAAATGTCCAGTTTCCAAGAAAACTGAAGGAAGCATTGGAGAAAGTTGAAAGAATGCTGAGGAATGTCACCTCTGGCTCTAGCACATGTGGTATAATACCATTAGAACATGAAAAAATGCTGTAGAAATTGCCAAGGAAAGTTCAGCACTAAGGGTCGGAGAATATATGGGCTGATGTTTTATCTCAAGAGCTTGTCATAGCTAGCTCCAGTGGTTCACTAAGAAGTAGAGGCAGAAAGCTGACTGTTCAACCAGGTATGAACATTTCTCCAGCCAATTTTGGACGTCTTGCTACAACTTCTCACACTCACACCAGTATATCCGAACATCAGTCTTCCACTAATGTCTGATTGGCTGAACATTGATGGATGAGGAAGGAGGCACTGAAGAAAAAATACAGGCTCTTGCAGATGAGAACAGCAGTTGTGAAATAAAATGTCAATTTCCGCTTAGAACTAGGGAATAAGCTACGGACTTCATTATGGTGAAGCTCCTCACAGATGAAGACCATAAGACAAAACTTTATCAAACAATGGAAAATCCAGGCTGGAATGTAACAATATTATGAGAAGAAAAGTTGCTACTCACCATACAGCGGAGATGCTGTCGCAGATAGGCACAACAAAAAGACTGCCACAAACAAAGCTTTTGGCCAGTAAGGCCTTCGTCTAAAATAGATGATGCGCATGTGTGCCGCCCCCCCCCCCCCCACGCGTGTGTGTGTAATCGCCACAGAAAAGGATAAGATGATTGCAGCAAATTTTCTAAGACAAAAGGAAGGGAAAAAATTATGTTCCATTTTCCTAAAGCTTCTGGCAACCAAGATGATGTGTACAATGATATTGTATGGAGAACTAATGTCTGTAAAGATGTCAGGAGAGGAAGAGCTCTCTTCCCGTCATTGTTCAAGCACATTGATATAATGGAAGTTTGATAAGCAGATGTTTGCGTGGTATTCTTTTTTTCATGTTAGAGTGCATTAAAATTGAGTTCTTTTCAGAAATTGTCCTGTTGTTAACATAAACCAGTAAAACTTTGTATGTGATAGCCTGAAACAGACAGTTCTCTACTTACTGTTGTCTGTAGTGTTATTTCCCTCCGGGGCCAGGCACAGGGGGAGGGGGGGGGGGGGAGGGGCAAAATCTCCATAAATGTTTTTAAACTCACAGAACTGGTATTAACAAAATATACTTAAAATATGAGTTCAAAGACATTATAACACATTGTTGAATGATTCTCTATATAAAGTTTCATGAAGCTGTTGTTGAACTGTTAAATATGCAGAAAATCGACTCAGACAATCTAACTAAATAATTTTCAGAATGGAATCTTTGAACATTCTTCAACTTCTATACCTTCTGCTCCTGTAGCAACTGTGAATGTAAAATTAAACTAATAATACCTTCTACTACGGTGAGTAAGCTGTCTTTTTTTTTTTTTTCCCAATTTGGCTGTTACTGGTGTAGGAAGAAAATATAAGAATTATATATCAAAACAATTCTGTTGCACTTTATTATATTTTTTATAGTAAAGGAGGTGGCCCTTGGGAAGTATTTGTTTTGCCACATGCAACCCGTAGTCTGCTCAGTCAAAATGTCTTATGCTTTTGGAGGAAGAGATGGAGCTGTTCCAATATTCTGGGCAAACAAAAAACATAACTTTGCTCCATGTTATTCTCCTCACTGTAGAAGAAATAAAAGAGAATAGGGAACAATGTCGTTCGGGAATAGAGAATTTCAAGTAGGTCCAAAATGCACACCCCCCTGTCCTCACCTTATAGGTACACATTTTCCTTGGTCATATTATCATTGGCAGACTCTCTCTTTGCTTGTCAACAAAATATCTCTTTGGAATGAATGTTGCACAACTTTCATTCTGTCAGTGTGTCACCTGCAGTTTCTCTAATTGACCAGTTTGAAGTAGCAGGAATCAAGGTCACTCTCTCAACCTTTTGTTCTGCAATAATATGAATTTTCATGAACAACGTAAGGATGTCACTTTTGACAAATATTAATTTCAGTATGCAATCTGTCCTCATAAATTTTCTGCCAAGAAAATGCAATATTGAACGTACTAACTTCCTCTTCATAAACTATAAACATACGAACCAGTTTTTCATGGAGTCATTAGAATGAACTAATCCAGAATAGCATAAAAAACATATTTAACTGTTTCCATCAGCTGCAACTTGCAGCATATTTAGTATCTTCATCCTTTCTTTCTTGTTAATTATAACATATAATGTGACATATAAGCAGTTGCGAAAAAGAAAAGCATAAATGGAGATAACAAAAATGAATGTAGCATTGAAACAATAGTAGATAAATGAGGAATTAGTTTGATACAAGTCATTGTAAAGATGGTGTTTAGGATTAATTAAGAAAATATGAAATAAGTGGGGTAGGAATGGCAAATATTATCTTCCAACATTGGGCTCTGACAACACTTGTGAATGGTACCTGAGTGTGTACCCCACTGACTTGTGTGATATGCAAATTGTCATTGTGCTGCAGCTCAAAGAATTTTCCATTATCAAGTATTACTGAATGTGCATAAACAGATATCTCATAACATTAAATAAGTTTTTTGTAATAGCCGTAACGCTGTAAAAACTGAGCAATGTTCCAATACCAGCAGTGATACGACTCCTTTTACTAGAGATTTTCCTCTTGCTTATGAATGAAATGCTTCCTTAAGCATTTTGGTCAATTCTGATAAAGTATAGATATGATTTAGATGTTATGTGTACCTCTGATGGATTCAAACCATCATTTTTTTTTTTAATTGACAAGTCATATGGCAAAAAAGACAACCTTGCTGGACACTTGTGCAAAGCTTACATGCAAATCAGTTCTTTGTTTCTACTTCTTTGTTCAGATGACAAAAAGTTTTGTCCTTGTATACTTACAAAAAATTCTTACAGCACTACTAGTTAAAGTATCTGTCAACAGACCACATTAATTGCACTATACATGCCAGTCTCTTGTCCATTATTCTGAGAATGGTCTCCTACGTAAATTGATCTTAACATTTGATGTCTAGTTCACCAAATGTTATCAACCTCCTCGCATTTTATTCACAAAAATGAGAAGGAAATAGCAACTATATTTTCTTCAAAATCTTTTCTTTTTATTAAGTATGTACTGTATCTGTTGCTGAAAAACTGTGCAACTATGGATAGTGTGCACATGTAACAGCAGTTTTAAAATTCTGCACTGTAATTCTGAGCTTTGTATTTAAAATAACTTTTCTGTCATTTCAGTATCAGAAACACCAAGAAGAAATAAGAGACTACCTAGAATTTGTAGCTGAAAGAGAACGAAAGGCAGCTGAAGAAATTTTTATAAATATGACAGCTACAAGAATACAAGCCTGGTGGAGGGGCACAATGGTTCGCAGGGGTCTAGGTCCATATAGAAAGAAAAAGGGCAAAGGAAAGGAGAAGGATGCTAAAGGAAAGAAGGGGAAAAAGTAATAATTGTGCCTCACTAATCAGAAGCCTCACAAATGACTTACATAGTAAAAATCTCTACAAGTTTATAAATGTGACTATTCAGATTCCACTCAGTGTAGTTATAGATATGTTTCCACTTCTATTTCAGTAATACAGAGAATGAAACTGTCAGTACAGAGAGGGAGATGCCAAAATAAGATGCTATGCTGTTTTGAAAATTACATGCAAAATTAACCCTGTTCTTTCCTTTGAATTTTCGGAAAATAACCAGTGCCAACCGTTGTGTCAAGACTACAAAACATTCATATAGTTTTTAAGAATACACATTTATAATGATAACAATTTTTTGCAAACTGAAATGATAGTGAAGAGTCCTATAACAAATGGTAGTGCTAGATTCTTATTTTGTTTGGATCACACACAATAACTGTGTAATCATATTATTGAACAGGAAAAATTATCTTTCAACAAAACTTTAACAATAATCAAATAAAAATGGATAACTATACTTATATCTGACTGAAGGAATCTAAAGATTATGATACACTCAACTCAAAGGTTGGTTTGAACATAACAGTGCTATACTGGGCATGGTATGGCGTATCCTTCCTCTGACTTTTCCATTGAATCATCCAGTCAACAAATTGATTAAAAAGAAAAGCATTAAGCATCTGTTGCGAACCACTTAGAACGTATTTAAGTTGAACATGAATTATTTCGGTAACGACAGTCAGTAACTGTTCAAATATTCATAAAAATTATAGCAATTAAAAAGTCAAGAATGATGAGGTGTTTCCAAAAGCTGCATAGCTATGAAGGTGATTTATTCGCAACTACTGGTTTCATGTCAGTATAGATGCATCTTCAGTTTTATAATGATTATGTTTTCATAAATCAAACAATGGAAAATCCAGGATGGAATGTAACAATACGAGAGAAGGAAAGTTGGTACTCACCATGTAGCGGAGATGCTGAGTCGCAATAGACACAATAAAATGATTCATACAATCATAGCTTTCGGCCGTTAAGGCCTTTGTCAGCAGTAGACACACATACACACAAGCGCACACTGTGTGTCTACTGCTGACAAAGGCCTTAATGGCCGAAAGCTATGATTGCGAGTCTTTTTATTGTGTATATCGTGACTCAGCATCTCCGCCATATGGTGAGTAGCAACTTTCCTTCTCTCGTATTGTTATGTTTTCATAAGGTAGATGGACAATTACAGAGTCCCAGTTTTCAGAAAGTTACCCACGTTAAGAGTCAAACCTCAACCATGGGTCATCTTAATAAAATTGAGTACACACAAAGATGCTTGTCAAAATCTATTAAGCATGAATGCTGAATGAACCAGGCTGCATAACACCCCGTAGGATTTATTATAACATCTGATGGACACGGGCTGTATAAAAACCAGTGAAGTGAAACTTAAAATCCCATATAATGTGCATATTTCCGCTGTATTGTTAGCAGACTGATGTGGTGTAAGCAGCCCGTGGAGACCAGCAATACACTGGAAGGTGGAAGACCACTGTGCCGTTACTAGTGTCCACTTTTGTCACATTTGGCTCTGTTGCTTCTTTCTTATTTTTGCCGTTGTTCATTGATTCTTGATGGTAGATTTTTGTAAACTGAATGATTCACTGTTCACAGTAGCAACACTGTGATACAGAGTTCTTCCCAAAAGCTGAGACTCCATAGTTGGCCATCTACATTATGGAAATATAACCATTAAAAACCTGAAGATGTGCCTATACTTATGTGAAACCAGTAGTTATGAATAAAGCACCTTCACACAGCTATGCAGCTTATGGAAACATCTCATCATTCTTGACTTTTTGATTGGTATAATTCTTATGATAATTTGAATGGTTAATGTTATTTATAAGGTTTCAGAGCTGCGGTCACCATCCCCAGAAAGTTGTTTGTGTCACTGGAATTTGATTTCATGCTTGCCTTATGTTGTGTCATGTGTTGACAGCTAGTGTTTTCCTTTGGCTTGGAAATCTTACTTTTGAAATAATTATATCTGTGAAAGTTATCTTCAGAAAGACTTTTCAGTTGAGAAGCTTTGTGAAATGTGGTTTATTAGTCTCATAACAAACATAATCTAAATCATTTGATTCAGGTACAGGCGACACATCAAAATTGTGGTAATATTTCATCGTACACATAGAACAGCTGTTAATAACAGCATCTTATAATAATAATAATAATAATAATAATAATAATAATCTGTTATATACCAAATATTAAAAAATCTAGCAATAAATTGCCCCTTGCTCAAATTATAATTTCATCCTCTATGAATTCCTTTACCAAATAGTAGAATCTGTCCCACATGATTTTGCCATAGCCTTATTTTTAGAATCTCTGGCTACATATTAAATATGTTATTGCCCATTATTTTGTTATACATTGTCGTTTCCAAATACTTTGGAGTCTGTGCATAACATCAGCTGGTATGAGAGTAGAATATGCTTTTTATTTCTTGCGTTGTATGTATGGTTAAAATTATTCTCCTCAATTTTTGTCTGCTGTGTAGGAACATTGTAATTTTGTAAATTTATATAGAGGGGGCAGTTAGGATTTGCAGTTTCCAAAATAATGGGTGACATTATTCTTCTTGCTGTGCAGTACACATGTATCAGATAATTTTCCTCTGCAGATTCAGTATACAAAATACACTATTTGAACTTCCCCAGAAAATTATACCGTACCTAATGACAGATTCAAAATAACTACAATATGCTATATTTCATGTACTAATGTCAGAATTTACTAGTATGCATTGAAAATGCAAAAATGCTTAGTTTATTTGGTAGAAAATGAGGAAGTGTATTCCACAAGTTGATTGTTATTTTGTATTTTAAGTTTCATACATTTGGTTTAGAAATGTATCACATGGACTTTTGCAGTATTCAGTTTCAACCAATTTAACTGAAAAGAGTATCATGTGGGCTCACGATAGAGCTCAGACTTTTTTCTGTGTCGCCATTTTCAATGGAAACAGTATCACCTACAACCAGAGCTAATGGCGAATTTATATTCACGGATAAGTCATTTATGTAGAATAGGAATAGGATTGGCCCTAAAATGGAACCTTGAGGCACACCTTGTAATACTAGACTACATTTAGAATAATAATTCACTGCATTTGAGGTGATAGTTACCTTTGTTTTCTGAAAATACAATTTAAGCCATTTCAGAGCATTGCACTTTATTCCGTAGTAATCTAATATGTAGATAAACAAGGCATGGTTTATAGACTCAAAGGCTTTTGTAAGATCACACAAGATACCTGCAACTTTACTCCTCTGATCCAATGCTTTGCATATGTCTTCAATAAAGTTATTCACTGCATCCAGAGTGTTTGTTCCATGTTGCAATGCAAACTGATTACTTATACTAATATTTTTTACAATAAAATTTTGGATCTGGTTCGCAGCTACTTTCCCTACGACTTTCCAGTGGATTGGAAGAACAGAAACAGGGTATGTTAAAGTATAATCTTAACTAAGGTTTTTTTAAAAAAGCTCTGAACTGGACATGGCATATACTCAAAAAGTTTCATTTTTGCAAGATTAAATGGACACTGGATCTAAAAACATTTAAGCAAAGATGTAAATTACCATTATGCAAAAAGAGTTTTATAATCCTTTCTCAGAAATTTCCATTACTACAATGGAAATCCATGCTCTAATGGCATGCTTCCATCTCTCATGGTCAAAGCGTGTGCCACAGAACAAAATCAACTATCAGAAGATGGTAGTCACTTGACACAACAACAAGACTGTAGACTTCCCCCAAATTGAAAATATTCAGCAGAAGCCAAGAGTAAGAGATGCAGAGAAGTCGGCCATCAAAATGAAAACGGAAGTTAAAACAGTACACAATAAAATTTAGACATTCATCAATTGCTCACTCCTTTTCAATTGTATTGCCATTGGTAGTAGATATAAACTGCAGCGACTTGGAACATATTTCAATACGGTAATGGTAATACAGATACAACAGTATGATCAGATTAAATGTGGATTTGTGTGGTCCCACAAATACACAAACTATCACAATACTATAGTATCCCTCCAATCTTTCTTCTATACCGCAGTTCCTAATAGTGTGTCTGTAGTTATCATGTACCTTGCATCACATATTTAATTTAGCTTTAATGGCATCAAAACAAATGAGGAATCTAGTTTCAAATACCACTTTAAAAAATTGGAACTTTCTAACAATACAGGAAATCCTGGAAACATTCATGGTGAACATATGCTTCTATACTGTGTTGGATTTACAGTGTATATCAAGAACAGTAGTAACTGTAATAAGATTATATATATAAGAACCGGACCTGTCTATTTTATTTCTTGTTATAAGTCACACATCTAAAACAGGCATTATGTTTTATCACCAAATGTGATCCAAAAGAAGTCACATACAACATTTTCTACTTATTCTGCTATTAGACGTTCCTTAATAATTAGTGCAACTTAACTGTATAATTGTTTTAGAAACTCTGCCTTGCTGATAATTAAAGATACCACAGTATCAAATGCCACAAATGGTAAATATTGACAGAAATAAAAGACCAGTGAAAAATAAAACTTTATATTATTTACAATACAGTTGACTTAACAAAATGGGATACTATATTACAGAATTCATTCTACATGGACACTGCTAGCCTAAAGTCCAGATCTGTTCAACATTTTTCATAGCATCTTCGGGACTCTGTTTATAAAACATGAAATATCCCTGTATCTGGGCAGGGCTCACTGGTTTCTTGGTCTTCATCACTGCATCTGCAAACTGTGCAGCTCTTTCACCAACAGCCTGATCAGAATAGAATCTCCTAAACATTTGTTCAACCTGCTGATAACTGCAGTATCCAATGTATTCTTTAAGGTCCACACGCCCAGGTCGAATTAGTGCAGGATCTAACCTGTGAAGAAGCAGGGTTGAATCCTGGTTGTAAGAAGGTACACAAAAATCAGTTGAATATTTACACATGCTCAAATATTGACAAGAGTTTGCTATTTTGTAACTGATCATAACAGAACAAAAAAGGCCGTGACAGCATGCCTTACCTTTCCAGATAATTTGTCGTCATGAAAAGAATGCGAGCTTCTGTTGAAGCAACCCCATCCAAGCAATTAAGAAGTCCACTAAATGTTACACGATTTAGGCCTTCAAATGCTGTTTTTACTGCAAAGATACCAGGAAAGAAACATCTATTATTCTTTTAAAATTATGATCCTTCAGTAGTGTACAATGTAGCCTTTTAATTTTTATTTGTTTCATTGATAAAGTGTGTGTGTGAAACTAAGTACAGCTGGACTTAGCAAATGCAAACATGGTTGTTAATTTACCAGTGGTTAAAGTTGTCTGAGCAGTACCGTTTATAGCAAGCAAAGAAACCATACTTTGGTGTGTTAGATTTGAAAAAAGTATTCACTAACTTAATAGCATGATTGTAGTATGCTAAAAACAGGCATAACTTGTTTCCTGCTATTTTATAGAAGTTTCATGCTCTTTTGTATACATTATGATTGAATGCTCACTGGCTGAGCAGGATCAACATATTAAAAATACTGGACTCATTACACCATGTGGTATCAGAATAGCCACTCTACACACTGCTTTCACCTAGTGACAGGTGAGCTGATGACTGATGAATGGCCCTTGTGGCCAAACAAGCATTCAAGCTCCAGTTGTTTCCAGCAGAACTGGCCTCTTCTGTAACAATGTCTGTGCAGCCTTGGAATGGCTTTACAAGTTTGGTGTACAAGTAAAGCAGTATTTAATGAATGTGTGTGTGCCTCAAATTAACATGCAGAGGGAGATACCCAGGATAATTAATTTTAGACTCAGTAGACTGCAATGAACAGGCTATGTTTCCAAGATATTTTTTTAATTTTTTTTATGAATGCCATGATTTTAACGTATACACTGGACCTGAAAGTAGTATAACTGCTTGTTCTATCATTTTCCCTAATCATGTTTTCAGAATCTGTATCCCCAGTGAGTTCAATGTATTTTAAGTTGAACTCTATGTGATTATGAGAGTTATAGATCAGTTGAAATATGACCAGGTGTTAAAATTCCTCATCAGCTGTGATTTAAGTTACATTCTTACTTTCTGACATGAACAAATGAGGAATCACCATAGTCATCAAAAACTGCAATATGTTTCAGACCAGTAATGTTATTAAATTTTGCTCAGACGAGCATCTGGAAGCATATGCAGTAGAAGTAGAATTTCATACTAAATCTTTATAAGATGTCTACATACATGCTCCACCAGTCACTGTACGGAGTGTAGCAGAAGGTACCCTGTTCCCCTACTAATTATTTTCTTTCTTGTTCCACCCACAAAAAAAGCAAGGGAAAAATGACTATCTGTATGCCTCCGTATGTGAGGCCCCTCCTTTCTTTCATCTTCGTGGTCCTTATGTGGAATGTATGTTGGCAACAGTAGAAAAGTTCTGCAGTCAGCTTCAAATGCCAGTGGCTTGCAATGGCTTACATAGGTTGTAATAACACTGGATTTTGTTTAATGTAAAACAGTTATCTGTAATATGCTTTTGTCCAATGGAAGACGATATTATCGAGTCACATCACCACAGTGGCATCTGGTGGGCTTACGTAACAGAATGTTTACCCTGATTCTCAGTCGGTTGTCAGCTATGTGGGCACTCTTAGTCAGTGCATTAGTATCATGCTAGCACATAGTATTTCTTTTCTGTTTGACATGCTGATTTCCAGGGAATTTCGTAACACTGACACACATATATATGTGATGTAGTGCCATTTACAGTACAGATGAAAGAGATGATCAAATGTTATAAGGCACAAGGTATGTTGTTGTTCCACATATTGTGGTAACTGGAAATACTTGTGTACAGTGCTATATCATGCTAGTTAACTGTTTTTTCCTGTCAACTTCGGTTCTACCTTACTGCAGATTCAACGGTGGCAACATAGTCTTGCGGAAACCAGTTATATGAACCTAACGGTTGGTTTACAGGCGGGAGAAGGGCCCAAACTACGAGGTCATTGTTCCCTTGTTCCTAATAAAACAATGCCACAAGTGCGAAAATAAAACGGACAAAACATAACACAAAACAGAAAGAAAAGCCACAAGAACAAAGGGAAGGCAACGAATACTAAAAGGGACAAAAGAGGACAAGAAAACAAGAGAGGCACTAGAAACAGAAGAGAGTAAAACATGAAAGCAGATTACAGTGGCTGGCCAACCACGAGAATATAAAGGGAAAGCACTAGGGTGGAGGACACAGAGGGACAAAGGACATGCATTAAAACCAACATAGAAAAACCCACTCTCACAGATAAAATGTGAAACTAAAGCTGCTGTGGAGGCTTTGTCGCCCAACACCGAAGGCAGGGTGCTGGAAAAGTTAAAAGTCTGCCACAGAACAGCTAAAAGTAGGGCAGTCTAAGTCCAGCAAGAGGTGGACGACTGTCATTTGGGAGCCACAGCGACACTGAGGTGGGTCCTCATGACAGAGTGGGTAACCACATGTTAGCCACGGCCAATGTGGAGCCGGCAGAGGACAACTGATTCCCTGCGAAAGGCCTGCATGCATAGAAGACTTCCACACATTCATAGTCTCCTTAATGACATGCAGTTTGTTGTGCATGCTGTTATGCCATTTTGTCTCCCAATGCCGGAAAACCCCGCGATGTAAGACAGAACGCAGGTCAGCTTCGGAGATGCCTGTTTGGCCAGCCTGTTGGGAAGTCCATTGCTGGGGATTCCGACGTGTCATGAGGTCCACACAAACACCACGGAACGGCGGGACTGTTCCAGGGCATAGATGGACTCCTGAATGGATGCTACAAGAGGGTGGTAAGGGTCGATAGCTTGTAGGATGCTCAACGAGTCAGTACACAGGAGAAGTGATTCGCCAGGGCAGGAGCGGATGTACTCAAAGAGCACGAGATACGGCTGCCAGCTCTACAATGAAAACACTGCAGCCACCTGGCAAGAATGCTGTTCAATATGTCCTCCATGAACATATGTGAAGCCTACATGACCATCAGTCATTGAGCCAAACTGCTTCAGAGCCCCAGAACATGTCAAAAATCGAGAGGAAGTGACAGCGGAGAGCGGCGGGGTTAACGGAGTCCTTAGGGCTATGCAAAAGATCCAGACGGAGCTGCGGCCGAGGCGTTTACCAAGGAGGCGCACATGAACGGACCGCAAGCAGAGGTGGTAGAGGGAAGGACTCCAGTTTGGAGAGAAGGGACCGCACGCGAACCGCAATCGTTAGCCCCGATCTGGGCCTCCGATGCGGGAGATGCAACTGCCGGGAAAAGGAGACCTAATTTGGATGCTCAGTGGAACTATGAATGTGTGCTGCGTAACTGGTGAGCAGTTGCACACGTCTGATCTGCAGTGGAGGGACACCAGCCTCCAGCAGTACGCTGGTCACTGGATTCGTCCTAAAAGCTCCTGTCACTAATCGAACCCCACAGTGGTGCACAGGGTCAAGTAAATGCAATGCTGAAGGCGCTGCTGAACCATAAACCACACTCTCATAGTCAATTCGGGATTAGACAAGGGCTCTGAAGAGCTGCAGCAGCGTACAGCGATCTGCACCCCAATTAGCGTTGCTCAGGCAACAGAGGGCATTGAGGTACTTCCAGCACTTCTGCTTAAGCGATGAAGATGAGGGAGCAAAGTCAATCGAGCATCAAAAACCAGTCCTAGGAATTGATATGTCTCCGCTAAAGTGAGTGGATCGTCATTAAAGTAAAGCGCAGGTTCCAGATGAACGGTACGACACCAACACAAGTGCATGACACACGACTCAGCGGCTGAAAACTGGAAGCCGTGGTCTAGAGTCCATGACTGCGCCTTGCAGATGGCTCCCTGGAGGCGCCGTTCAGCAACAACAGTACTGGAGCAGCACTACGAAATGCAGAAGTTGTCTGCATACAGAGAAGGTGAGACGGAGGGCCCAATAGATGCTGCTAGACCGTTAATGGCCACTAAAAATAGAGACACTCAATACAGAGCCCTGCGGGACTCCATTCTCCTGGATATGGATGGAACTATGGGAGTCACAAACTTGAAAATGGAAAGTACGGAGCGACAGGAAGTTTTGGATAAAAATCGAGAGTGGTCCCCGGAGACACCACTCACACAATGTGGCAAGGATATGATGCCGCCAAGTTGTGTTGTATGCTTTACGCAAGTAAAAAAAGACGGCAATCAGGTGTTGCCATCTGAAAAAGGCTGTTCTGATGGCAGACTCGATGGACACAAGATTATCAGTGGTAGAGCGACCCTGGCGGAAGCTGCCCTGACATGGAGCCAGCAAGGCACGTGACCCCAGGACCCAACCCAACCACCAACATACCATGCGTTCAAGCAGCTTACAAAGAATGTTGGTGAGGCTGATGGGCCAATAGCTATCCACATCAAGTGGGTTTTTACCGAGTTTGAGCACCGGAATGATGGTGCTCTCCCGCCATTGCGATGAGAAGACGTCATCCCAGCAGACGGTTGAAGATGACGAGAAGATGTCGCTTGTAGTCAGATGAGAGATGTTTATCATCTGGCTGTGGATGCAGTCAGGCCCAGGAGCTTTGTCGGGGCAATGTGCAAGGGCACTGAGGAGCTCCCACTCTGTAAATGGGGCATTATAGGATTCACTGTAGTGTGTAGTGAATGAGAGGATGTTCTCTTCCAGCCGCTGTTTGAGTGTGCGAAAGGCTGTGGGGTAATTCTCCGATGCAGAGGCTCGAGCAAGTTGCTCGGCAATCATGTTTGCGTCAGTACGTAACTCACCATTTATGATAACACGGGGGACAGCTCCGCCACACACCGTCAGGTGGCTTGCGGAGTATGGATGTAGATGTAGATGTAGACAGCTGTTGGGGCCTGGTACCCGAAAAGACGTTTGATCTTTGTCCAGACTTGGGAAGGTGACGTGTGGCACCCAATGGTGGAGACATATCTCTCCCAACACTCCTTCTTCTGTTGTTTGATAAGGTAGCGAACACAGGCACAGAGCCGTTCAAAGGCTATGAGGTGCTCCAGGGAAGGGTGCCACTGTAGAGCTCACCGACACTCCTTAATTGCTGCAGCGACTTCCGGCGACGACCACTGGCCACCTGCTCAACCATCACATTGATGTTACCATGGTGGGGGAGATTCAGCAGTGACAGCAGAGGTGAAAGTTCCCCAGTCTGCCTTGGTTCAAAGCCCATCTGGGCAGGCTTCCATGTGCCTGACGCTGGGGCAGTGACACAGGTCGTCATGTACTCTCCAGTGGATAGATGGGAGAAGTCCTGGGCTGCAAACTGATAAATCAATGGCCGAGTAACTACTATGAGCCACACTGAAATGTGTGGCGGCCTCAGTATTTAAGAGGCAGAGGTCGAATTGTGACAGTAAAGTTTCGACATCTCTGTCTCAGCCAATAAGCATGGTACCACCCCACATGGGGTTATGGGCATTAAAATCTCCCAGAAGCAGGAAAGGTTTAGGGAGTTCATCAAGCAGTGCAGCTAATACATTCAGAGGTACTAGCTGTGTCGTCCTTATTCTGACATCCACAGCTTCAAGAGGGGTTTGAAGGGGCACATGTTCACTACAGACCGAGTTTAGGACATAAACGCAAACTCCACCTGACACTCGATTATAGTTGCTACGGTTCCTGTAATATCCCTTATAGCCACGGCAATGCAGATAGCAGATGTAAAGCTAAACAGTTGCCATAGCTCAACCAGATGGTGGAAAAACTGCCGCAAATCCACTGGAGGATGACATCGTGAGACTGGGAAGGCATGGAACATTCAATGAGGCAGTTTACACCTCAGAGTCACCTGCTGCCACCGATTTATTGCCTGAGCATCTATATCCATATCTCTGAGGGTCTGGCGAGATCTAGGTCCTCAGCGGACACCAAAATTTCCATCCCATCCCCAGCCTCAGAGCTTTTAGGTAGCGATGGTGTGGGTACCACCGCAATTACTTGGTTTTCTTTTTGGATTTCTCTCACTGCTCCTTGGGTTTCCCTGGCTGGGAGGACTTCACTGGCTCAGTCTCTGGGACTGAGGATGAGTGTGAAGCCCTACGACCAGCTGCTTTTGGGCTCTTCAGCAATTGGAGGGTGTCATCTTTCCCACTAGAAGAAACCTGGGAAGGGAGTGATGCAAGGGACCCCTTCCTAGCAAGAGAAGCCAAAGAATACTTGCGCTTGTCTGGCTTAGAAGTGGGGATGGACGTCCCCAATGGTTGGGAGGGGGTGGGTGTGCAGGAGCAACAGGGAGGGAAATGCGCCCCCCTCCCCCCCCCCCATCAACGGGTGAACTGGGTTGGCAGAGCTGATGGTGCCAGAATTGTTGTAGCAGTGGCGTAAGACGATGTCATACGCCAAGGATGCAGGCGTTCAAATTTTCTCTTAGCCTCAGTGTAGGTCAGTCGGTCCAGGATCTTGTACTCCATGATTTTCCTTTCTTTCTGGAGAACCCTGCAGTCAGGTGAGCAAGACGAATGGTGCTCTCCGCAGTTTACACAGATGGGAGGCGGGGCACATGGAGTACTGGGATGAGATAAGCGTCCGCAATCTCAGCATGTGACGCTGGAAGTACACCGGGGAGACATATGGCCGAACTTCCAGCACTTAAAGCACCGCATCGGGGGAGGGATATAGGGCTTTACATCACACCGGTAGACTATCACCTTGACCTTCTCGGGCAATTTATCACCCTCAAAGGCCAAGATGAAGGCACCAGTGGCAACCTGATTATCCTTCAGACCCCGGTGGACATGCCAAATGAAATGTACACCTCATCGCACAAAATTGGTGCACAGCTCATTGCCAGACTGCAAAAGGTCTCTGTGAAATATGATACCCTGGACCATACTTAAGCTCTTATGGGGCGTGATGGTTACAGAAACATCCCCCAGCCTGTCACAATCGAGTAACTCCCGTGCCTGGGCAGAGGATGCTGTTTTGATCAAGGCTGACCCAGATCTGAATTTGGACAAGCCCTCCATCTCCCCGAACGTGTCCTCTAAATGCTCAACAAAAAAATGAGGCTTCATTGTCATGAAAGATTCCCCATCACTTCTTAAACATACAAGGTACCGGGGCGAATAAGATCCGTTGCCATCCTTAGCCTGATGTTTCTCCCATGGTGTGGCCAGGGAGGAGAACGATTTGGGGTTGTACTTCTGTGCGTTGAATTGAGCTCGTGATCACTTAGAGACTGCTGGTGTTTCATCACCAGCAAGAGATGATGGACTACACTTCATCACGTGTCATCCGCCCTGATGCCACCCACTCCGACCAGGGGTCCTCCCCACGGGCGCCACCCAGTCGCAGCAAAGGCCACCTGGCAGGAGTCCCAATGCCCCAGGGGGATGGGCATGTACCCCTTGACATACATGGCGAGTTAACGGTGCAGGCATCAGCAGAACGATCCCTATGTGGTCAGGGGGCTACAGCCAACAGGGTACATGGCAGCCCCACCACAACAGACTGGCTACCACACTGGATATCAGGCGCAAAGAAGTCCATGGTCATCGTCGACGCAGAAATCGACACTGCATAGCGCATGGTGGAAAACGCACCTAGGAAAGTGTTCTTGCCCAAGAGATGGAGAATGGGCAGGACTGCAATGACGAGAAAGGGGGCTAAAGATCTCAATGCACGATGGACACGATGCACCTTGTAAGGCGCCCTTCCCTAATTGGCTCACTCGTTGGGAAAATTTTGAAGAATGGAGGTCAAACCCTACAGGGGACCATCACATAAAGGCCGAAACGTGTGAAACTCCTTTGAGTCGCTCCCTATGACAGGCAGGAATACCTCGGGCCTATTCTAACCCCCTGACCCGCTTTACTAGTGATCTTGGTGTTTGAAAGTTTCCTCAGAATCCACACTATTGCAGATCACCCCAATGCTGATAGAATATCACGAATATTGTAATTTTTGTATATCGCCTAACACAGAAACTATTATTCCTAGAGAAAAAAATGAATATGACCTTTTTTTGTAAGAAATGTAACATAGTTTAATTTTGTACTGGCAAACATTTTAGCTTGAAGCTGCAGTTTGAGTTATTCAATAAAATCACAAAAAGGGACCTCTCCCCCCAATGCTCACTGTCCACTGGTCAGGATTATTAGTATGTTGTTCCTGACATTTCCTCTTACCAGTGTACAAAAATTTGCGACTAGATGAAGTTTTTCCCCTTATTTTCCTTCGTTGACTGTTCTAGTGTCTAGTGACACAACTGATGATGGAAACTGTTTCACTCTGCTTCTGAACATACAGAAATATGATGCTTGCATGAAGCTCACATTTGGCATAAGACAATCTTAGTGCTATTAAGTGCTTCTGACATTGTGCAATAACAACTGCACTATATTCAAGCCTTACACTTCTTCCTAGAGGGTGTCCCAGAGGGAACGGTCAGTATTCGGGGATACGACAGGTATGATCATTTGAAGCAAAAAAGTCTAGTGAACTTGGGCTCTAAAATGCTTACTTAAGAGCTATGAACACTACATCTTTGCTACTGTGAAACATCTCTTCTACTGAAAAAGTGCCCACAGCTCTCAAGGTACGCAGTTTAGAGTCCATGTTGGCTAGACTTTTTTGTGTGAATTATTGTTCCTTTGTATCGCTGAATATTTACCATTCCTCCTTTGACACCTGTATGCACATACTTTCTAGTCCAACTAGACATGCCATAAAAAGTACCATTCAACTCTCTTTTACCGACTTCCTTCAAACTTTAACAAAATTAACCGTGATCCATGGACCTTGCCATTGGTGGGGAGGTTTGCGTGCCTCAGTGATACCAATAGCCAAACCATAGGTGCAACAAAACCAAAGGGGTATCTATTGAGAGGCCAGACAAACATGCGGTTGCTGAAGAGGTGCAGCAGCCTCTTCAGTAGTTGTAGGGGCAACAGTCTGGATGATTCGACTGAACTGGCCTTGTAACATCAACCAAAACAACATCACTGCGCTGGTACTGCGAATGGCCAAAAGCAACGAAAAGCTACAGCCATAATTTTTCCCGAGGACATGGAGCTTCACTGTATGGTTAAATGAAGATGGCGTAAAATATTCCGGAGGTAAAATAGTCCCCCAATCAGATCTCCGGGTGGGGACCACTCAGGACGACATTGTTAGCAGCAGAAACAAAACTGGCATTCTACGGACTGGAGCATGGAATGTTAGATCCCTTAATTGGGCAGGTAGGTTAGAAAATATAAAAACAGAAATGGATAGGTTAAAGCTAGATATATAGGGAATTAGTGAAGTTTGGTGGAAGGAAGAGCAGGACTTCTGGTCAGGTGAATACAGGACTATAAACTCAAAATCTTAGATAGGGGTAATGCAAGAGTAGGTTTAATAATGAATAAAAATAGGAATGCAGATAAGCTCCTACAAACAGTATAGCACTCCGTCGTCATGCCATGAGTGGCCTACCCGGACCATCCGACCACTGTGTCATCCTCAGTGGAGGACGCAGATAGGAGGGGCTTGGGGTCAGCATAACGCTCTGCCGGCCATTATGATGGTATTCTTGACCGAAGCCGCTACTATTTGGTCGAGTAGCTCCTCAATTGGCATCACGAGGCTGAGTGCACCACAAAAATGGCAACTGCGCATGGCGGCCTGGATTGTCACCCATTCAAGTGCCGACCACGCCCGACAGCGCTTAACTTCGGTGATCTCACGGGAATCGGTGTATCCACTGCGGCAAGGCCATTGCCCACAAACAGTATAGTGAACGTATTATTATAGCCAAGATATACACTAAGGCCACACCTACCACAATAGCCCCAGTTTATATGCCAACTAGCTCTGCAAATGCTAAAGGGACTGAAGAAATGTTGACGAGATAAAAGAAACTATTCAGACAGTTAAGGGAGACGAAAATTTAATAGTCATGGGGGACTGGAATTCAGTAGTAGGAAAAGGAAGAGAAAGAAAATTAGTAGGTGAATATGGACTGGGAGTAAGGAATGCAAGAGGAAGCTGCCTCATAGAATTTTGCACAGAGCATAACTCACTTGTCACTAACACTTGGTTCCAGAATCATGAAAGAAGGTTGTATACGTGGAAGAGGCCTGGAGACACCGGAAAATAGATTATATATTTCAGATAGATTATATATTGGCAAGACAGAGATTTAGGAATCAGGTTTTAAATTGTAAGACATTTCCAGGGGCAGATGTGGACTCTGGTCACAATTTATTGGTCATGAACTGTAGATTAAAACTGAAGAAACTGCAAAAAGGTATGAATTTAAGGAGATGGGACCTGGATAAACTGAAAGAATGAGAAGTTGTAGAGAGTTTCAGAGAGAGCATTAGGGTACATTTGGCAAGAACAGTGGAAACGCATACAGTAGAAGAAGAGTGGGTAACTTTGAGATATGAAATAGTGAAGGCAGCAGAGGATCAAATAGGTAAAAAGATGAGAGCTGGTAGAAATCCTTGGGTAACGCAAGAGATACTGAATTTAACTGATGAAAGGAGAAATTATAAATGCAGGAAATGATTCAGGCGAAAAGAAATACGAACGTCTCAAAAACGAGATCAACAGGAAGTGCAAAATGGCTAAGCGGGAATGAATAGAGGGCAAATGTAAGGATGTACAGACATATATCACTAGGGGTGAGATAGATACTGCCTACAGGAAAATTAGAGATACCTTTGGAAAAAAGAGAACCACTTGTATCAATATCAAGAGCTGGTGGAAAACTAGTTCTAAGCAAAGAAGGAAAAGAGCAGAAAGGTGGAGTGGAAGGAGTATATAGAGGGTCTATACAAGGGCGATGTACTTGAGGGCAAATTATGGAAATGGAAGAGGACGTAGATGAAGATGAGATGGGAGATAAGATACTGCAAGAAGAATTCGACAGAGCACTGAAAGACCTAAGTCAAAACAAGGCCTCTGGAGCAGACAATGTTCTGTTAGAATTGTTGATAGCCTTGGGAGAGCCAGTCCTGACAAAACTCTTCCATCTGGTGAGAAGATGTGTGAGACAGGCGAAATACTCTCAGACTTCAAGAAGAATATAATAATTTCAATTCCAAAGAAAGCAGGCGCTGACAGGTGTGAAAATTACTGATCTATCAGTTTAGCAAGTTACAGCTGCAAATACTAACACAAATCCTTTATGGTAGAATGGAGAAACTGGTAGAAGCCGACCTTGGGGAAGATAAGTTTGGATTCTGTAGAAACGCAGGAACACATGAGGCAATACTGACCATACGACTTGTCTTCTAAGACAAGTTAAGGAAAGACAAACCTCTGTTTATAGCATTTGTAGACTTAGAGAAAGCTTTTGACAATGTTGACTGGAATATTCTCTTTCAAAGTCTGAAGGTGGCAGGGATAAAATACAGGGAGCGAAAGGCTATTTACAATTTGTACAGAAACCAGATGTCAGTTATAAGATTCCAGGGGCACGAAAGAGAAGCAGTGGTTGCGAAAGGAGTGAGTGAGGCCTGTAGCCTATCCCTGATGTTATTCATTCTGGATACTGAACTAGCAGTAACGGAAACCAAAGAAAAATTTGGAATGAGAATTAAAATCCAGGTAGAAGAAATAAAAGCATTGAGGTTTGCCGATGACACTGTAATTCTATTAGAGACAGCAAAGAACTTAGGAACAGTTGAACATAATGGACGGTAACTTGAAGGGAGGATATAAGATTAACATGAACAAAAGCAAAACGAGAACAATGGAATGTAGTTGAATTAAATCTGGTGATGCTGAGGGAGTTAGATAGGAAATGAGAAAGTAGTAGATGAGTTTTGCTGTTTGTGCAGCAAAATAACCGATGATGGTCGAAGTAGGGAAAATATAAAATGTAGACTGGCAATGGCAAGGAAAGTGTTTCCGAAGAAGAGAAATTTGTTAATATCCAGTATAGATTAAAGTGTCAGGAAGTCTTTTCTGAAAGTATTTGTATTGAGTGTAGCCATGTATGGAGGTGAAATGTGGACGATAAACAATTTAGACAAGAAGAGAATAGAAGCTTTTGAAATGTGGTGCTACAGAAGAATGCTGAAAAATAGATTGGTAGATCACATAACTAATGAGGAGGTACTGAACAGAATTGGGGAGAAGAGGAATTTGTGGCACACCTGGACTAGAAGAAGGAATCAGCTGTTAGGACACATTCTGAGGCATCAAGGGATAACCAATTTAGTATTGGAGGGAACAGTGGAGGGTAAAAATTGTAGAGGGTGGCCAAGAGATGAATACACTAAACAGATTCAGAGGGAATAGGTTGCACTAATTACTCGGAGAGGAGGTGGTTTGCACAGGATAGAGTAGCACTGAGAGCTGCATCAAACCAGTCTTTAGACTGAAGACCACAACAAAAAAAACTACATAGGTGGCTTCTGAACCATACGATTACTAGTAACATTATCAAAAATCACAATATGGATTCCTATAATGTTGATAATTTTGTGTTTATTTGAACCTTTCATGGCAGCTTTCCCGAAGAAAAATTTTCTTGGCATTCAATGGAGTGTAATTTCAAATGAAATTCTCAAGCTTTCCACAGATGTGCCTGCCACCATCCTCAGAAGTAAATCTACCCACTGCCATGTTGGCAGGACAAGAGCACCAGTAAACTTCTACAAGAGGGCCAAAGTGGTGTGTGCATGGGAAGGCACATTGGGCCAAGGAACTGAGCACGAAGCACAAATTGTTTGCAACACATATACAAAGAACATTACTGACACTTCAAAGTCAGTCAGTCAGTCTCTCTCTCTCTCTCTCTCTCTCTCTCTCTCTCTCTCTCTCTCTCTCTCTCTCTCTCTCTCTGGAGTAAATCACTTCTTAATTGCACACCACTTGAATAAAAAAGAAACTATATTTTGGTCTTGAAATATTTCATTATGATATGATGAGTTTCATCAGGATCAGTTAACTTAGTGGGCAGTGTATGAGCAATTTGCTACTCACACTTTTAGGTATTGTACCATAAGGCCTGTGTTATGTGGATCTTACGCTGAAGGTGACCATCACTAATTGAACACATTTGGTAAATATATGAATTTTTAATGTAAGTCTTGTTTCTTTTGTGCTGGACTTTGTAATAAACTAGTTAATGTCAGGTTGTAGCAGACTATCCTACTATGTTGGTTATCCAAAATTTATTGTATGAGAACTTGTCTAGTGCAAAAGGGTTAAAGCTGTATTATTACAACAACAGACAACACAATTGGTTAAATACTGAATTATACAGGTGATAAAGGATGAACACAAAAGTTATGTCACAAAATAACTCACCTTGTGAAGATTCTTCACGGCTGATAAATGCTGCATCCACATCCTCCAGTAATATTATACTCTGTTGAGGAGCAAGGCTCAATAAATGGTTGAGTCGGTCATCAGTGAGTCCTCTATCACTTAGGTTAAGTACACAGATGCTGTGCTCCAACTCACCAGCAAGTGCTGTAATGAATGAGGATTTCCCACAGCCGGGTGGGCCATAAAGAAGGTATCCTCTACGGTAAGGAATTCCTAAAAAATAAAACTTACTGTTTATATAGCAGGTGGATCTCTCTCCTCTTTCCTTTTAAAACTTTCCAACCTATCCATCTCTCCATCCCCAACAGAAGAACTATTAGTTCCTAAAATAGGTAGTGTGTCACTTTTACTGTTGTATGTATCGATTGGCAGTACTACACATTCTGTCACCTGAAAGTTATAACTTGGTAGTAGTTTTGTTTCATAATGTATTTATTTATAAAACTAGAAAGTTTGAAAATCCTAGAATGTAGGAAAACCGGAAGTAGTAATTTACTTAAAGGGAACTTTAACAAAAGCAAAGCACCTACTTGAGCACTGCCACAAGTGGAACAGCTGAAGCAGTTGAGATGAATCACCAAACTTCAGGAACTCATAGTTCCTCTCAGATATAGCTACTTTTTTCTTAAACCAATTATAGTTTTCTCTTCTTTTGCTAAAGAAACTCAATGTTTTCCCCAATTTGTGCCTGCTCTGTTTTCATTGCCCCATTTGTGGCCAATGCAAGTAACTGGTACCCTCACTTATATGTACTTAATAATAATTGTTTTGGTATTGTGGTATCGGTCTACCAGTAAGTTGCTGACATCAGCCTTCAACAATAATAAGAAACGTGTGAGTACACCTGCATAGATAGGTGTGTAAGGAAGACTTTCTATTGTCACTCCATGTCAGTTGCTTTACAATGTGATATTTCAAAAAATTGTGTCAGCATATATTTTCATGAGTACTGTGTGTATATGGGTCAATACTGGATCAGTATACTTGGAGACCCTCCAGGTTGTGTAACCTAATGCAACTATATCCTAAATTGACAAATGTATCCACTTTCTCTCATAACACACACTGCTACAATAGGTGCTGAATGGTAATCTGCAAGTGCTTTTGTTCTGAATGTAGTAATAATAAAACAATGGCACCAACTGAATTCTCATATGATGTACATTTCATCAACCAATGGCATATATTTATAGACTGTTTTCCACAGAAAAGAAAAAGGCACAAAGTGAATATATGTAAAGATGGGAGAGAATGTAAGGTGTGCTGAGCATCACAGAGGAAGATCTACTGGTAGACTCCATCAAAATGAGTGTTGCAGTTCCAATCACAACTTGTGCTCAGTCTTCTCTAGTACTTGTCTAAAATTAACGACTTTATACTTTGTGTTTATAATATAATTTTAGTTCCCGGCATGTATCTCAGGATAATTAATAACTGAGTATGGCAATGTCACTCATAGATTCCTCATATGTATAATTTTTGTCAGTGTATTCTGCATCGGTGAATTCACACTATCAATTTTCAGTTGTTTCTTGTCAAATGGCTGCACTATCACTAAAAGGATAGTTTCTTGCTTGGTACTTGCAACTACCCCTGGCTATCAATACCTGGAGTTACAGCAATTATTATGCACATGATTGAGATAAGTGTTATCGCCACGGTGTTCACTGAAGAATACCACATCACGGTTTTGTTGAAATGGGAAGCTAATATTCATTTTTCGGAGCTCTCTCTCTCTTTTTCCCTGCAAAGTGTTTACAGATCTTTCCAACACTAGTTTGAGTTTCAAAAATATTCTGTACATTTAGTTTCAGCTCATAGGTAACACAGAACTCTGTGTGAATGTTTTACCGATTGCTACGGAGATTAAACAGATGCCGCCAACTGAAACAATCATTCGAAAAATATGGGCAAAGATTACGTGATGTATGGAATGTTGGATACACTGTTAAGACTAACATTTAAATAGTACAACCATCTGATACAAAACAACTGAAAAGCTTGATATTGCGAATTCACCGGCGAGAAACACTGACAAAAACTATACGTATGAAGAATCTTTGAGTGACATTGTCACATTCAGTTATTAATTATCCTGAAATAAATGCCAGGAACTAAAATTATACTGTAAACACAAAGCATAAGTTTGTTAATTTTAGTGAAGCTTGCACTTACAATGCAGAGCAGTCCAATTTTAAAAAAGAACTGTGTGTTGAAAGGATGCTTTCACTCAAAGGGGGGAAAATAGAGGCAACCACTTTAATTCGTGCCTGCACCCACACATTCACACACAACAGACCCCGTAATCAGTATGGATAGTCTATTGTTACCTATGCTATATGTATGTTTTCAGGAATCAACTGGGAATTATGGAGCAAGTATGAAAAGATCAATGCTTTACACAGACACTCTTATGGTACACAATGAACAGGTTGTAGTTATTCCACACATCTATTTTTTGTATGAGGTAGGGCCACCTGAAGGCAGAGGATCAATTCCATGCCAAGTGGTCTAGAAGTTCTTGCTTGGCCATCATGGATTTTGATGAACATTCACTCGCATTCCCAATAGACATTGGTACAGCTTCACGACCACAAATTGAATACTTCCAGAGATATAGTAATTTGTTTGACCCCATAGCGCAACATGTGAATTTTCGGCAACTTTGAGACAGAATATCTCCGGTAATATTTTCTTGAAAGAAACAAAACTGACCATCTGGTACAATGTTTTAGGCTCTCTTAAGCAAAACAATGACAAAAAAGATTTTCTGGGCCATTTTCTTATAGGTAATAAGAAATAACGTCATCCTAAAAAAATAACCTTTTTTATATCTCTAGAAGTAAATCACAGGATAAGCCTGGAACTTGGCACCTAAGGTCTTAGAATATAAATTTTCGTTCTCCTACTGCTTTCAAATAGTTTAGAAATTGAGGGTAAAGCTGGCAATTTTTCTGAAAATGTCAAAAATGGTTATTTTTGGCCGCATTAAAAAAAAGAGTTCTGCAAATTCTTTTCAATCATTTTCATTAGAAAGGACTTGTTCTAAACCACCTAAAAACTACATGTGGTTTTGCAATGCGAGCATATAAAGCTCTAAAAATGAGATGATGTAGGTGAATTGAAAATGCATCCATATTCCACTGGTACTCAAATCTGAGATCTTTTATTATGTTCTACAATTGTTAAGTACTCTCTGGGGAGGTAATATCAAAAGTTTTGATGACTAGGTGAGATAACCACCATCCCCACTGCCATAGGGGCCATGCCTGATAGCTATGGAAGAGCAGCCATTGGTGAGATTCTTAACCCCTAGTTCCCAAGCCTGATAAGTCTTTCAGTACATAGAATCCCAAGCTTAATGATGCAGTTCTGTATGCATCAGAAGCCGAGCTACAAGAGGTCTCTTTTAGTATCCTAAGCTTATGTTTACTTCAAGCTACAGGTTTCATTAATTTGCTGTAGAATGACATGAGGTAAACTATACTGGCAGCCAGATGACGTCACTGATGGGACCATCTAGGATTAAATTTTGATGAGACAGAACAAAAAAAAAAAAAAAAAAAAAAAAAAAAAAAAAAAAAAAAAAAATTACAATTTACAAATATAATTGCCTCAAATTATTGGGGGGGGGGGGGGGGGGGAGGTGAGGGGGACGGGATGGTGAGAGAGAGAGAGAGAGAGAGAGAGAGAGAGAGAGAGAGAGAGAGAGAGTGCAGTTTTTCTGACTCAAGCTCATTTCCTAGTCATCAGGACTTTTGATATTATCTTCCACAGAGAGTACTAAACAATTGTAGAACATAATAAAATATGTTAGATATGAGTACCAGCAAAATTTTTTAAGGGACTTATGCGCTCCCATTGCAAAATCTAATATATTCTTTAGGTGGTTTAGAACATATTTGTAGTGAAAACAGTTTAACACTTTCGAGACGAGCGACGTAGCTCCTACGTCGGTCCGACAGTACCCCAAAAAGACGATTGACGTAGCTATTACGTCGGCCGATTATCAGCGATGTTAACGACTCCCAGCGCATGACTTTCATATTCTGTAGGTTTAAAAGTACACTCTGGTTATCTTAGTACCAAGAAAAAATTATAGATGGCAGCATATGTCACTGTTGGAGGTGGTACAGGAGTATATTTTGAGTCATTTGCTTTGCCACGCTCACGCTCGACTTACAACAGGCGCGCGGCAGTTCGAAACTTTAGATTGTTGTCGGCTGATAGCTTTGCGCTTTATTTTCGTCATGGCCTTGCGAGATGAAGAAATAGAATTTTTATTGAACAATAGTCCTTCAGAATTATATGGAGAAATTGCAGATATTGACATTAGTGATGGTAAGCTATTTTTTGTCCGAATTTTCCGTAATTCTGCGGTTTGATTCCTGGTCGGAAAAAAGATAATTTTTACAAATTTTCTTATAGATGAAAACGATCGCTTGGACGGTGAACCGCTGTTAACATCGCTGTCACAACAAACACAACTGGTCATTGCAATTTGCCATATTCTTCTGGCCTGTGGAATTCAAGATGGGATTGACCAACATTCTTCAGTGTTTGATTGTTTCACGTACTTTTTCAATGAAGAACTGGGGACACTGATCAAACGAGAGACAAATCGCTATGCTAGAATGACAATAGAGACACTAAGTGCTACAGGAAAACTGAAGCCTCAGTCAGTGTGGCGTAAGTGGACAACAGTGAAACTCAGTGAACTGTATAAATTTTTTTGTATTATTTTGCATATGTGCCTAGTCAAGAGACCAAAACTATCTGACTACTGGTCAACAAATCCCGTGTTGCAATCCTCATTTGCGGCAAAGTGTCTGCCAAGAGATAGATTTTTGTCAATTCTACGAATGTTACATCTCCTAGATAACGCAACATATATTCCTAAAAACCGGGTAGGTCACGATCCTATTCATAAGGTAAGACCTATATTCGACAGATGCGTGACCCAAAGTGGAAAGGTTTACAAGCCAGACGAAAATATTACTATAGATGAAGGAATTTGCTCTTTTCGTGGTAGACTGAGTTTTAGAGTGTATATGAAAAATAAGCCTAATAAATATGGCGTAAAATATTTTATGCTATGTGAAAGTGAAAGTGGGTACGTTCTGAACTGTGAAATTTATTCTGGGAAACAGTCTAATGCCGATAACAGCATTTTACACATTGTAGACAGACTGTGTCATTCGTTTCATAATAAAGGTCACACATTACACATGGACCTATTTTACACCAGCCTTGATTTACTGGATTATTTGTGGGGGGAAAAGAACTAAGGCAGTTGGTACTGTGCAGAAAAATAGAAAAGGACTACCAAGGGATCTTGTTGGCCAGAAATTGAAAAAAAAAAATGAACTTTCGTTTCGAAGGCGAGATCACTTACTGTTTGTAAAATGGAAGGACAACAGAGAAGTTTTTCTTTTGACAATAAAGCATAAAATGACGGCAACAAATGTCTGTGTAAAAACTAAAACTGGAATGGTGAAAAAAATGAAGCCAGCCTGTGTTTTGGGCTAAAATAGTAAAAAAGCTGGTGTGGATCATAGCGACCAGCTAATGGCGTATTATCTTTTTGAACGAAAACAAATAAAGTGGTGGAAAAAAGTTTTCTTTCACATTTTCATGCTCATGACTGTAAATTCATACATTTTGTACAAAATGTTGCGAAATACAAGCAAACATCTGGTTGAATACATTACAGAGGGAAGTTGGTTCACAAAGGTGGCCTCAGACTCATGCACTTCTCAGAATAGTTCATCCATCAACAGACTAAGCAGAAGACATTTTCCAAAATTAATTCCACCCACAAAATCGTCTAAGTGGCCTAAGAGAAGGTGCAGATTATGCGCAGAAACAAACAAGGCCAGATATGGTGAAGTTTCAAGGAAAGACACGCGATATTATTGTGAAACCTGTGACGTAGGGCTTTGTTTTCCAAAATGTTTCGAAATATTTCATACGAAAGCCAATGTAACTGGATTATTAATAAAATAAAAGTTCATATTTCAACAGTTATTCATTTAAAACTAACAACTTCAATCCTATGTCCCTTAGAGGCCCTAAAAGAAAAAAAAATTTTTTTCACTGTGAAAACAGCATACTCTGAAATTAATATACAACCCTTGTCACTAACATAAATGTTTATTTCTTTGCGGTACTCTGAAGGGAATGGACGTAGTTTTTAAATGCAAAAGGGCAATCTATTTTCTGTGGTATAGAATCTGCTGTAGAAAATTCAGAAAAACTGTGAAATCGCTCAGTACCAGCCGGTTGAGCGTCCACACTCACGCTCAGTCCTCAAAGTGTTAAAAGAGTTTGCAGAAGACTCTTTTCTGTAAAAGTGGACAAAAAATAGCTATTTTTGGCACTTTTAGAAAAACTGTCAATTTTGCCCTTAGTTTGTAAACTACTGGAAAAAAGTAGTAGGAGAACCAAATTTGGTATTCCAAGACCTTGTATTGTTAAGTTATAACGTGCAATGTTTCAGGTTTATCCCAGGATTACTTCCGAAGATATAAAAAGTTAAATGTCACATTTATTCCCGGCATCTATTTTTTTGTCTGATGTTGTTTCAAATTATTCATACAAAAATTGTTCAGAAAGTCTTCTTCATTATTTTGTTTAAGAGAGCATAAAAGTTTATAAGATGACCTACTTTTATTTCTTTACAGAAAATATTGCTGGAGATCTTCTATCTCTAAGCTACCGAAAACACACAGGAGCACTGTTGATAGCTGCACTATGGAATCAAACAAATGACTATATCTATGCAAGTATTAAATCTGTGAAAGTAAAACAATACCAATGTTTGTTGGGAACATTAGTGAACATTCACACAAAATTTCAGCAAAATCCATGATGTTCATGCAGGAACTTTTTCCAAAATTACACCACTTGGTACTGAATGGTCCTATATTGCAATGTACTTATTACTAATCAAATAGAAATTGATATTTATCAGAACACATTTCAAAAACTTCCCACAAGAATTTTTACACTGATGGTCAGTATTTTTGGAAGTGTTCATACTGAGTGATGTTTTTCGAACAGGCAGAAGCTAGGCTTAACACTGTGGCTTCAAATGCCTTGTAGCTCTGTGTAGCAGAGGTCTGGGGGAATTGTTTCTGTGGAGTACAGCTGTTTTGGGCCTCCTGAAAGCTGTGTTCATTCAGCCTAAAGATGTCCTACCAACAGCCTCATGATTTTCTCCTTCCACTGCTTACAATGAAATGGAATGAACAGAGGGTCTAAATCTTCCCTAGCAGAACCCAGTCTGTATATCTCTATTCAGCAGTTGTGCATCATTAATTGATATTTACTATTAACGTTTTGATAGTCGAAGAAAACTGTTTAAGGCATTGGCAAGTCTATCCATTGTAGGAAGTGCATGCTAAGTTTGTAAATTCTTGCTAGAGTGCACTAAGACATGGTAACATAAGTGGCACCGCCTGGTGAGAGTTTCACGAATGATTGGAGGACATAAGTGTGGAAAACATGTCCACTTAATTTTATTAGTTGCAAAGAATTTACTTGCTTGCTGCAACATCTGCATAATAAAGTTTGTTATTAGGTACTTCCTTATTGTGAGTGTATTGTGTCCTTATTGTGAGTGTATTGTGTCCGATTTATCTTCATATGAACAACTGAAGCACACAGTGAGTCTGAAAACAGTACAACATTTATTAGGCAAAAACATGGAATATGAGATTACGGTGAAAGTGAGGAACTGTGTGTGCCCAGACCCAGTCTAAACATTAATCACGAACAAAAACAGTGCAAATCCAGACAAGGTTATATACATAATTTCTGTGTAGCAATATTTAGCAAACGATATCACATTTCTTGAGACTTTAGCCCAACACACCATACTAAGAAGGAAGTCTTTGGAGAGAACTTTAATGCAGTGTATTGCTTAAACTGCATGTTTTCATAATACACAAGCATAAATATAAAAACAACATATATTGCATGTTAGGCCGGTATTACACTATCAAATTTCTTTGTCAAAGATTTGATCAAAGATGTGATCCAATATTCCGTCCAATATATTTGACAAAGATCTTTGACGTAGCGCTACAAGGGGTATTACACTGTCATCAAATTTTTCGTCAAAGTTCAAGATGGCTGACAACAACTTGTTAATACCGCAGCAGTTCTACGTACTCCAATTGCACTGTGTGCACATGCGGAAAAGAAGTGGGGGGAAAAAATGGAACCATGCATACGAGGTTGACAGTCTTAAAAGTCCTGGGATTACAACTTGATGATAAATTCAGTTGGGAGCAGCACACCACAGAACTGCAGAAAGGCCTTAACAAATCTGTATTTCCAATTCGAGTGTTAGCAGCCATAGGCAACATAAAAATGAAAAAGCTTGCATACTTTCATTCCCTAATGTCATATGGGATAATATTTTGGGGTAAATCTTGAAGTCAAACAAAAGTTTTCAAGGTCCAAAAGCGTGTAATACGTATTATTTGTGGAGTAAATTCACGGACCTCCTGCAGAAACCTCTTCAAAGAACT